>NW_004955415.1:7388440-7462659 GCF_000276665.1 Chinchilla lanigera | reverse complement strand
GCGGCAAAGCGCCTGCCTGGCAAGCGCAAGGTCGTGAGTTTGGTTCCCGGTACCGGAGAAAAACCAAAAAAAAAAAAAAAAAAAAAAAAAAAAAAACCCCCCAAAAAAAACCAAACAAACCAAAAAAACCCAAAAAACTAGGTAAATAAGTATAACATAGAGTACATTAGACAATGATAAACACTAAGCAGAAAAATAAAGCATGGACGAGAGAAAGTACGTGTGTCTGCATTTTAAACTGAATAGAAGGAAGGTTCCAAAGTAAACCAAGTATTTTTGAATTTTTGTTTTTCTTCTATGCCTTTCTTTTTTCTTAATCAATATGGCTGAATTAGTAAATTAGATGCAAATATATTGTATATACCGTGAAACTAGACATTTTTATTTTCTCAAAATCTCTCCAATGAATACATACTCTTAAACAATAAAATAACAAAAAGCAGTAGTTTCCCTGACTTAGAATCATCCATGAAAGTTGAAGGATGAGGAGCTTCATCTTTATAGGTGAGTTCAGAATATTATTATTATGATTATAACGAAATGGGGCTGGGAGGCTGGGATTCAGTTTTGATTCCATCTCAATCTTGCTGATAGAACTTGGGAAAGTCACTTTCTTTGCCTTTAAATGAACAGAATTCTATTAAAAGACTAAGATTTTAATTATCCAAGAGATAATACAGAAAAAATATTAAATGATTTTTGTTTTGGCCTGAATCCCATTTTCTGAAGGAAGCACATGTTTCTCCATGGATAGCATTTGTATACATAGATATAGTTTGTTGACTATGAAAGCCGCTGACTTCTCATGCTTCTGTCTCATTACTGCTGACTTTGCTGATAGTGACAAGATTTTCCCCCAAGGTGTAGGCCTTTCCCCAAGGATGGGAAAGCCCAGGAGAGTACCTTTTTGCAGGGCTATTATATAGTTTGGCCAAGCTGTAGGGCAGAACCCACATTAACCTGGGTAGGGTCACCCACATGCAAAAGCAACTGAGGCTTCTTACACCTGACTTTAAGTTTGCTAATTAATTCGAAGGTGGAAAAACCGTTCTATCTTGGCCTTGAACACTGAACATATTGAGTTGAATTCCCTTTTGGGGACATGACTTTAAGGTTTTTTTTTTTTTTCTTTTCCCAGGTCTGAACTTAATCTTTGGCTATTAAAGAATGATTACAAAGCATTCAGATTTTATCAGCTGAAAGGATATGTGGCTTGATAAGACATTAGAGATCACAACAGAGGACCCTATGGAATATTATCTTCTTAAGAGCTTAAAAAAAGCCAATGTGCAAATATTCACAGAGTGTTTGCCAGCCTCTAGGCTCAGTGTGAGGGCTGACAGAGACACATGATGCTATATTAAATATGTAGTGAGCTTCAGGAGACTTTGGGCTGAGACACATTTTATGACTGAGGGAGCACTTGAAAGGTCTATAACCATAAACTCAGGCAAAAAGCCTGAAATTCTACTGTTGGACAATTTTCAGTTCAAAGGTCTATGCAGATGTAACTTTTATTGGGAAGCATTCTGGTCACTCTTTCATGATATGTTCATCCACAACTCCTTGAATGCACCTCTATGAGAATGCGTCTCTACGAGAACACTTACTATATTTGACTAATTTGCAACAGTGTAATATAATAGGTTTTACAGTAATTCATTGTAAGAGAGGCCTAGATTTTAATTATGTGACCAGTGATGTAGACCTGAATGGTTTTGAATCTGGTAAGTCATATACAAAAAAAGAAAGACAACTACAGGAGATGATATGTGTAACATACCTGGCCCTTGCTACGGGCTCAAAAACTGTTACACTCCTCTTCTCTAGTATGGCTGCACATTTGTCTCCTTCTGTCCTGATACTTTAATGGCTTTGTGCTGTGCTAATTGTGTTAGGCTCAGATATGCTCCTTGGAATTTCCTATGTTTTAGGTTAGGTTGGGCTACAAAGATATCCTCTCTAGAGAAGGGGAGGAAAAAAGGAAGTGACCATTTTGCAGCATATATGCACTTCCCAGTTACACAACCAAATGTTCAACTAGGCACTCCCACAAAGGATCTTATTAAAAGCTCTAATCAATTAACTCTAAGTGAATCAAAAGGGAAGTTATTCTGTGTAGGTATGACTTCATTAGTTACAAGGCATTAAATAGGCCCATGCCTCCCTCCAGGGCTTCTGGGTCTTTAGTTGCTCTTCTTTCTCCCTGAATCTTCCTTCCTGCCTGGCATCTGTGGAAAAGCTTCAGCTCATGACCCTGGGGCTCCAGCCTGCCTGAGATTTCCCTTTCCTGACTCCTTGGGCTGCAGTCTGTGGACTGGCTTGGCCACCCACACCAGTGCAAAGTGGAACAAGTCAATCATGCTTCTTCTCTCCTCTTCTGTTCTCTTTCTGCACATTCTGCTTTCTCTACCTCTCTAACTCTGCTTTCCTGGCTGAATTCTAACTGACCCGGCTCCACCCTCAAGGTTGCCAGGCCATGAGTTCAGGGACGTACTTTTACTCTTCATGTTGTCTGTAGTTCAGACAGTAAATGCTCAGTAAATGTTTGTGGCTTCTACTTTAATTCATTTTTGTGACTTAGCAGCTTTCTCTAGGCAGTTTGTAAATGCAGAAACCGCACAGTAGTTTAAAAGACCAAGTTGTCAGGCTTGCACAGTGTGATTTACTTAGCCTGTGGTTTTTACTGGCGAGAAAAATACCCAAGCAACATGGGAGTAACAAAGGTGTGAGGGGGAAATGCCCCACATACTGACTGCTACCATTTACTAAACTTCCATTCTGTGACAGCTGCTCTACTTAGTACTTTAAACATGACCTCATTTAATCCTTGAAAGAACCTTTAAGTTATATCACATTATCATCTCTATTAACTGATGCAGAAATTTAGGCTCAGAGAAATAAGTTGTCAAGGTTAGACCGGTTCTATGAGATAAATATGGATTCAAACCCAGTGAATCTGATTCTAAAGTCTGTAGTTCCATCACTACTAAGTTACTCTGCTCCAAGGAAGCTTAAGAAACCCAAGAAACATCTGCATAGTCGAATTCTGACCCTCTCTCCCCGAAAACATGAAGCTCAAAGGGAGGAGAAAGCCTATTCACAACTTCCTGGGCCTGGCCTCTAATATTAAGGATTAGCATCCAGATAAGGCACTCAGCTAGGGAAAACGTGCCCTATTCCTTTTAATATGGGAAAGAGGGCTGCCCTGGTACACACAGGATGGTATAGCAAGTGTGACATTAGAGGAAATGTTCTTATTCTACACTAAATGCCCCGTCTGCAACTGATTGGTACATTTGACCCCTTGGCAGGATGAAAACCTCTGAAGCGACACGAAGAAAATTCATACAGCTTTCTCTAAAACCTGCTTGGCAGAGTCCCTCTGGAGTAAAAGGAAAGGAGCTGTCCATGGTGCTAGGAGCGGTAGAGGCTGGAAACCAAGAGTTGAATATGTGATCCCTTGATAAAGGAATCAACTTTGAGAGGGTCTCAGCTCAATAGGCAACTGAAACCTTGCTACCCAAGGTTACTAAGAGCAAAGTTAAAGATGAAGTATTCTAGATCACACTTGGTTCCTTCAGAAAAACTCTGATTCAGGACCAGAGACTGAATTTGCACCACCTTTGCTTATACCACGCTCCTCCTCCTTCTCTGGGCCTAGTGATAGCGGCCTTCTGAGAGTTCCTCCAAGATGTCGCGCTCCTTCTTGGCACAGGACCTTTGGACATCATGGACGCACCTCTCCACACCTCTTTGCCCAGTTGACTCATATCTCTTCTCTTTCATAATTCAACAGTCAGCTCCTCAGCAAAGCCTCTTTTATCCTCTAGTCTAAAAATGCATCGTAGAATTATAGTCCCTTCCTTCACAGAACTTATTTCAGTTCACAACTGCATAGCCATTAGTGTGATTGTTTGATAAGTATCATTCTGAAGGCATGACATTTATTTCTTTTCACTTTTGTATCCTCAGGCATAGTGTAGTGCCTGGTACAGAAATAGATGGGCTGTGCCTGTACTTTAACTTGATGTGGATCTATTTAATAAGGGCCTATGTTGGACTAGGTAAGAACCCAGGTCAAATCATTCTTAGTCCCAAGAAAAAGAGATCCTCAGGATGCAATAGTTTTCATGAAGCAGTAACATTTTAAGAGAAATTTCCATGTATTGAAAAGTAGGGCTTCCTCTTGCTCAAGAAATTTACTGAGAAATGGGTTATTGTGGACCTGAGGCATTAAGAGCAAAGTTCATCCACTTTGAGCCAGGGCTTGTTATATAAGACAGGCCATAGATGAAAGGAGAGAGTGATGACCAGAAGCCATAGATTTAGGAATGCCTTGCTCTGATCCAGTTTTTAACATAAGGTGCTGGACCTCGGAAGTCCTGCAAATACCAGGTAACTAGGGCATAAGAAGAAATCATGTAAAGATTACCCAAGTGTAGAGCCAAAGGAGGACTTTAGAATTGGGAAGATGAGTCAGAAAATGAATTCAACAGGATGGACTCCTCCATTCTAACATGCACTTTTTCTAGTTTTCTTGTCCTTTCCGTAATAATCATGATTGTATTTGTCCCTCTGTATCGATCATTTACTTAATAAGGTCCTGTTCAAAAGTGCGCACACACATTTGTATGTGTAATTATCACAACCACTTTTGATAAGATAAAGAAACAGAGAAATAGGGATTTGAAAAAATTCAGAAATAGGCAGAAAGTGGTAAAGTGGGGAAAGAACTCTATGCTCACTGAATTTCAAAGCCTGAGTTCTCAGCTGTGATTCCAATATTACACTAAATGCCATGCCTGGAAGTCATGACTTCTTCCTAACTCTGTCTCCAAATTACTTGTCTTGTTATTGAGTTGATACTCTTCATACACTTACTTTGAAATTTAAATTGATTTTATAGTTACAGTATCTGTGAACTCCTTGCATTGATATGAGAATTGTGCTTTCTAACACACATTATTGGAAAAATGTAAGTATGAAGACAAAGACGTTCATGTATTGCTTAGAAGCCTCTTGCTTCCCGCCCTGGTGGCACCCACACCCTGCTTTAGGTGACTCACATTATTTGACCCCAAACCACGTTTCTTCTGTGTCCTTGGTGGAAAAGAGGCATAAGATAAATAGGTGCTAACCAACTTATAATTTAAGACATGTCTCGTGGTTGATATTTTTCTGAGGCTGTTTTGGAAAATGGCTTCCTTCTACCCCAGGGTGGCTCCACTTCAGGGGTGAGAAGCAAAGGGTCTCGGTTTGTACAGTCTTAATGCTTAGGGCAATCTGGTTGAGAAGAACTATATAGATATCACTTATCATCACCCTCATGATGACAATGATTATTTTACATATGGCCGCTTTAAGGGTGAATGGTGCCGTCTCATTTGTATGCCAGCATCTGGCAAGCTGTCACACATCTGCAGAATATAGCCTAAACTGCACTATTAATATATCCCCTTTGTATTCTCCCCAAGGCATCTGTCTTCTAAAATGTCTAAAGAACCTCCCCCGACACCCGAAGGCCTGGAGGCAAAATTCAGAAAACATGCCACCTAGGCTGGGAGAGCAGAAGTTTGGAGTGACAGCCAGCTGAGCTGGAGCAGATTTCTGGCTCTTGGAATAGATAAAAAGAGGGAAGGGAAACCACCACCCACACTCATTCTATTAGCAGCTGCACTCCCTGGCAAAATCTTTGGGCAGGTTTCCCCAGGCCCAGACAGTATGCCGTGTCTGTTCTGTGCTCAACAAAAGATGCCAGTCATGGTCCTGATGGTCAGTTCTCAGTGTCTCCAAATATATCTCAGAACTGCTAGTATCTGATTAAAAATTCCTTCCCTCAAAGGCCTTTGGGGCCGACTGTGCACTGTCTGAGGTAGAGATGAGGTGACTGGGTACTAAAATCAGGACTTTTTTTCCTTGGGCACAGAGAATACATTTCCCAGTTTATCTTTCAATTAGAGGTGGCCATGTGGCCAAGTTCTAGCCAATGGAATGTGTTATGGTTGATACATTGTGTCAACTTGGGGAGTCTAGAGGTTTGGCTAAGTGACTCAGCAGGAAGCCAGGGTGCTTACTTTGTATACATCCTGAGCCTGTGGAAGAGGAGGGTATGGAGATTATGTGAGAGCTACATGCCCCTTAGGTGGGGGTAGCCTGTTTACAAAGTAAGGCAGGGAAAGAAGCTGCTTGCCGCCATTCCTCCCTTTTGTTCTGGCTGTTTGCCGTTCGGCTGCCATTCCCTCTTGCTCTTGTTGCTTTGCTGTCTTCTGCCTTGGAGCCAGCCAAGTATGGACTGAAACCTCCACAAACTGTAAGCTAAATAAACCTTTCCTTCCTTCACTTTGGGCGCTGGGTATTTTGTCTCAGCAATGAGAGAAAAGTAACCAAGACAGAATGCAAGCTATTTTAGGACCTACTTCCCAGAATTCTTTCACATGTGATCCTCTATGACCTCTCCTTTCTCCTGTCCTGCTACAGACAAGCTTGGTGACACTGGTGAGCTACAAGGATAGAAGAGACTTCGGCTCTAAGTTATCATTGCCTGTTGATGGAGATCATCAATATTGGATTTTACAGGAGAAATAACTTTTTAAGAGTTTGATCCACTATGAAATCTATTGTATATCAAAATATTCAGAGCTTTACTAGAACTCATGAGGTTCAATTTCCAGGTTGGATTTCATAATCAACTATCTATGGGATATCTTCATTCTGATGCTATTTGAAGTATTACTACTTCAAACCCAACATATAGCCAGGCGTGGTGGTGCATACCTGTAATCCCAGTATGGGGGAGGATAAGGCAGGAGGATTGCTGGGAGTTTGAGGCCAGCTGGAGCTATAAAGTGAGTTCAAGGACTGCCTGAACTGCAGAGTGAAACCCTGTCTCAAAAAGACAAAAACAAAACAACAAAAAACCCCTAACAACAAAAAACCAAACCAAACCAAACAAAAAACCCAACATATGCAACCAGGTTTCTATATGCCAAGTGTTCCCCATGATGGAATGCAGCAGTGCATCACAGTCTCTGCTTTCGAAGCATTTATATCCTCAGATGGGGAAATTAAAACTATGCAAATAAAAATGATTTCAAATAGCGATAAATACTATGAAGATAACAGAATAGCTGGGAGTTGGTGGGAGAAAGTGCCCTGTAGAGAATGACATTAGCTGCAGTCTAAACCACATGGAGCCAGCCTTGTGAACTCTGGGGGTGCGGTATCCCAGGGAGAGGGAGAAGCAGATACAAAGGATGGAAGAGCAAGGTTTAAGCAGGAACAGAAAATAATTACGGTAGTTGACTAAAGCAGAGTGAATTAGAGAAGAGTGATATGATGGGGAACCAAAGAGGGAGTTGGGGACCAGATGGTGTGGGATCACACAGGCCAGGATAAAAGACTTGGGTTTGAAGTTCAGCAGGAGGCTCCTCTAGTGATTTTAGCAGGAGAGAATGATGCCTGATTACATGTTGGAAGGTTTGCTCTGACTGATATGTGGGGCATGCCCTGGATGGGACAGCAAGAGACGAGAAAGGTGAGAGCTAATTGTGGTTTACAGTAGCACAGGCCGGTAGGACTGGGGATGAACGATCTGAGATATATTTAGCGCAAGTGTTGACAGGGCTCCTAGACAGATTGGGCTGGGTGTGGAGGAACCTGGTGAGCGAAAGAGAAGAATTAATGCTGACTTGCAGGCCAGTCACTCAGCTGCTTGAGTGGAAAGCTGGGAAGTGGGTTGTGATTGTGAGTGAAGAATTACAGTTCTGAAGGGACAAAGCACATGCTAGGTACTCAGTACTGCAGGGTCAATACAGTAGGATGAGAACGCTGCCACGGACAGAATTTTCTTGACCTCTCTAAATCTTAGTTAAATGGGAGACAATAATGCTTACATTACAAGTTGCTATGTCACATGTACTCTTGAGGGGTAGAAATAACAAAAAAGGAGATAGAATGAAAGCTTGAGGACTGCAGGCTTTTGGGATATGGGTATTGGTTACAGGAGTGTTTTGGCTGTGAAACTCATCAAACTGTATAATTATGATGTGTACACTTTCCTGCGCGAATCATATCATACACTTCACTAGAGGGGTAAAAATGATTTCATAGCTCAAAGCCGCTAGTGCAAGTGCTCGGAACTCAATGCACGACAGTCCCTATTGTTTTACTGTAACACGACGAATACCGTCTGGTTGACTGTGGTCCATGCTGTACACAGACCATTTGTGAATCCTATAACAGAGGCAGGAGACCTAAGTGGACTCTAGGATCTTAGCTTTTTGTTGGTCAGGCCATATGAAAATTTAATTCATGATACATAAATGCCATGGCAAGAAATTATTGTTCTAGAACCCCAATCCAGAACCAGTCCTGGGCCACTGTTTCTAATTCAATGTTTTCCTAACTTTATTAGGATGAGGGAATCTCATAGATGCCAATGCATTTTAAAAGGGACACGTTCTCTACAAGTACTAGGTGTGTAGTTGCGAGCACTTTTTCTATTCCACGTTTCCCCAGGGCCTGCTCATACCTAAATACTCTTGACTGATGCCAACTGATGATTGGCTGCAGGGAAAGGATACTAAAACTTTGATTGGTTATTTCAAAGTTCCATAGGTTAATCCTCAGGTCATCAGCAGACATGTAGGTTTCGTAGTCGCTGTTGACTGATATGGAGTTGATATGATACGTGTGTGCGTTGGCAAACACTCTCCGTGGGGTGGCCTCCACCATCAGGTCCATGGGTCTCAGGACGGGCACCTGGGGTGTAGGAGAGACAAATAACTCAGCACCAAAGCTCTTGCCTAGGGACAGAGTGTGCATTTACATCCACTATTACCACATGCAAAATCAGTGTCACAGTAAAGAGCTTGAAGTCAGAGAAACCACACGCTGCTCCTGTTCCCCAGGGGCCCGAGGCCTTTCCTAAAAGTGTCACCATCACCTGGCCCTGACTGGAAATTTCATTTTTGATAAATTCAAGACTTTTTTTCTAAGACCCATTTTGGGGTGATTTGGATCGCACTGTGTGGACACTGCCTTCCAGGACTTTGGTCTCATTTAAAAAAAAACCCCATAAAATCTGTTTTAAAAAGAAAATTTTGGGAAAATTTCAGAGCTATCTCACTCAATTTTAACCCCAATTTATCTCTCTTGTCTTTTCACCTCATGGCTTTAAGAAGGCTACTTCCCCTTGTGGATTATTCTTGGCCTTTAAGAGTATTTTATACAAATGGCAAATAAATGCATGAAAAAATGTTCAAAAGCATTGGTCATTCAAGGAATGTAAATTAAAACAACACTGAGATTCCATCTCACCGCAGAAAGAATGGCTATCTTCAAGAAATCAACCAATATCAAATGCTTGTGGGGCTGCATGGAAAAAGCGAACCTTTCTCCACTGTTGGTGGGAGTGTAGACTGGTGCAGCCACTGTGGAAATCAGCCTGGAGATTCCTCATTAAACTAGGATTAGAAGTCCCATTCAACCCAGCTGTTCCCCTTCTGGGTATTTTTCCAAAAGAATTCAGGACATCATACCACAGTGATATATGTGCACCCATGTTTATAGCAGCACAATTTGTCATAGCTAAATCTTGGAAACAACCTAAATGGTCATCAACAGAGGAACAGATAAAATAGATGTGATATTTTTATACAATGGAATATCACTCAGCTATAAAGAAGGATAAATTTGAGACTTTTATAGGTAAATGGACGCAACTAGAGACCATACTCATAAGTGAAATAAATCAGACCTGCATGTGTAAACATCATGTTGTCTCTCTCGTGTAAGAACCTGAAAGAGTAAATAAAATCTGAAAGGTACAATAGACAGAGTGAAAGGGAAAGAAACTGCTCAAAAGGAAAGAACAACTGGGATGGGGAAAAAAGATATGTATATAATCACAAGATAGCTAAGATAATTGTACTACAATTTCTATTGGTTAATTGAAAGGAACAGTGAATGCCTAATTGTTTGATCAATTTTGCATCCTATATCTTGTAATTTGAACAACTACTTTGAAGATAACAATATAACAATCACTGTTAATTTCCTATCATCGTGTTTTGAAGTTCTGTATCATTTTTATTGTTTTTAAAATTTTCTATTCTCTTCTTAAAAAAGAGTATTTTGGAAAGACATCACCACCCAAGACTCTAGCAGCCCAGGTCAGCCATCATAGATAGGGTGCTCATTACATCCTGGCTGGGCTGAGAAAATTAGTTTACATCTGCTGTCTTGAACTTCCAATGGGTAGTGTCCACTTTCCATTGAAAACTCCCAGTTTGGACAATAAATTATATGGTCACCCAAGGCATATGTTTATTGAATGACTAAAGTAAACACTAGTGTTTTATTCTGGCGGGTCAGAGAATCAGGCAGCTAAATAGCTTCCCACACATGAATCTCTCTCTGGAAAATATGAACAAAGGCACAGAACTCTTCTCCCTGTCTTTGAATTCTGGGTAAATTGGCTCCTAAGAAAGCGAGTGAGGAAAACAAACAAACAAAGCCATACGACACAGGTGCGGTCCTTGAATAGCAACAAGAAAATAACGAAAAGCTATTTTTTCTCCAAGCAAATCATCACTTGCAACTGAGCCCTGGCTGATTTGCTACCAGGTGGTACATTAAGACTTCAGCTTTTGGACTGGTTTCAACTCAGGTGGTGAAGGGGAGCAGCTGAAAACAAAGATTGAATTTTGTGAAGTGCAGTTGCCTCAACAACAAAGCCTTGCTGAAAACAGAGTCCCCCCTGCTCATCCTTGAGGGAGTGCAGCTCATATGTGAGTTTCTAAAGTAAATCAGTCAGGGGCCACAGCGTTCTAGAGAGATGTGATGCTGGGTCTCCTGGAAACCAGAGATGCCTTGTGTGCAGACACAGAAAGTCAGGGGTCCACCAAATGCCTGGAGAGGGAAGGGAGGGAAAATGTACGTGGTCACAGCCCCAGCTATGGGGAATGGCTCTGGAGCATACCCAGGGGTGGCAGGGCCTGGCAACCTTGGCTCTGAGCACAGATTTGTCACCAGCGGGCAGGCTACGAGTCCAGGGCAACCAACCTGCTCCTGCTGAGCTCTTGTCTCATTACTTGAAACACAGCCACTACTTGCTGCGCCCCCATGACTGTGAAGGGTGGTTGTGGGGATTTGTTGAGATGATTTGTTCTCTCATTCATGGTCCAGCCCCCTCTTGCAGGAATATTTGCTGAGGGCTGCACAAAGTCCCCGGAGACTCACCTAGTAAGCATGTGATAGAGGGCCTGCCCTCACAGGGCCGGTCTAGTCAGGGGAGACAGACTCAAAGTAAATCATCCCATAATGAAATGGGAGTAAATGACCCAAAGAGAGATTATAGTTTCCGGGAAGATTTAAAATTGGGCAGGAAAGTGAACAGTGGCATTCCTGAGAAGAATGGGTAGGGATAAGTAGGGGCTTACCCAGGCCAGATGGGGAAGGAAGAATGTCCCACATAGGGAAAGGGCATGCGGGAAATTCCATACAGGCACATGGCATGTGCAAAGGCCTCATGATGGGGGTGAGCAAGGCAAGAGGGAAGGACCAGGAGGTTAGTGTGGTTGAGATAGAGATGGTAATGGAAACCGTCATGGGGGGATAAAGGGTCAGGATAGACAGGATGCAAGCTGTAAGAAAGAGCTGTGGCATCATCCCCCACCCACCCATGGAAAGAAATGAAAGGATTTGTAGTGACTGTGATAGGATCAGGTGCGGGTTTGGGTCAGATGGGTCCACACAAGACTAGAGAACAAGCTAGAGGATAATGAGGAAGAACGTTAAAGGGAAGGTGTATACTGCTGAACACCAATTAAGGGATGGCTGAGTTAGGCTTTGTAGTGGATATAAAAGTAATTTTGCCTTTCGAATGCTGTCCTGAAATGTTTATTGGGCATATGCTGTGCTAGGCATTCTTCTCACATAATCTCAGATAATTCTTTAAACTACTCTAAAACAGGTCCCAGCACAAAGTCCAATTCCATAGAAAAAACTCAGGCACAGGGGGTCTAAGTCATGGACCCATGAAAGGCACAGGCAGGATTTGATCTCCGGACCCTCCCGAATACAAACTACCATTCTTTCTGCTGCTCCACACCACAGTATCACACAGGCTAGGCAATGTCGTGAATAAGCAGCCAGGCAAATTTATAAAATAAATGAGATGATAGCAATAATGACTGGTTGTCACGGTGGTGCTGTGGTTAAGAAACCTGAATTAGGTGTTGAAGTTCTCATAGTATTTGAACAGGGCTTCTGTTCTGTGTGCTTTCAGAAACATGTACCATGCTCTCTCAGTCTGTCACAGAGGTACTCCCTGCCTGGAGCTTTGCAGTGCTACCTGCTTCCTCCAGATCCCCACAGACACCAGAGCTCAGAGCAGGCTCCCCAGGGCCACAGAGGACGTGCACTCTGCAAGCTTCCTGTGGCTCCCAAATTCTCCCCTGGCCCCTTTCAGGACTGCGCAGTGTCTGCAGGGCTCTTCTGTGGCTGTGGAGATGTGGACTGGAGCATGACAGTGAGGATCAAGAGGCATTACAAAGTGGGATCTGGCAGCCCAGAGCTTCAGCTTAATGTGATGGGCCTGCCTGCTAATTCAGGCTGACATATTCCATGATGTACCGCGTAATGGGGAAGGGCTTTGTGCTGGTATCTGGGGATGGAGCCTCTACCGCTTTGCCCAAATGTGTGTGTGTGTGTGTGTGTTGGAGGATGAATGTTAACTTCATTCCTGTGCCCAGATCTGCTACCCTACGATTTCCCTCACAAGAAAAAAAAGCTAAGTTGGTGGTTCAAGGATAGCAGGTACAAATTAGGAAACCATGTTGCGACTGTGTTTCCCACCTTTTCTGGCTACTTCTGTTTTTGGAGCTAGAAAGACAGAAGTGTTGGCTACTATTCCCGAGTGAGGCCCATCTGCCAGCACTCCTCCAGGCCTCTGGGGCTGGGTGCGGCCGCTATGCTTAGAACCCTGTTCCTTGCCTCCCGCCAGCCCTGAGGCATGAGATCCAGCCCTCCTGGGAGCCAAGTTTACAGAAGCTTCTCTTTGCCCCACTTACCACAGAGGTGTAGGGATGTATTCGGAGAAAGGGGTTGAGGAGCTGGGGTCTGAACCCAGGCAATCCCGTTTCTGAGTGAGTGCACTTAGCCAATATTGGACATGAAATGATTAGGGGGAGATAGGAAACTGACATTTTTGCAAATCAAAAGTGGCCAAAGGTCAGTAGTTTCCTACAGCTGCGCCCAATACTTTGGAAGGATGCTGTGCTGTACACATGTGACACGGAGTCAGGGAACAGCAGGCGCGGACAGCCTCAGAGCCTCTTCCCAGGCTGCCCCACCGTCACCATCTGCGTGTGTTTGGGGAGACAGCGGGAGGCTGTAGTGTCTGGATCTCACCGCTTCATTAGTCTTGGTGATAATCAAGGTGATCAAGACCTACAGTGACTGTTTAAATAAGAAACGTATCACAGTGAAGGACACACTGCCGTCAGCCTCCTGCCAAATACTCCCCTTACTTTGAACACACTTGTCCCGTCATTCTTGGTGAGGTGTCTTTCAGTGTCACATGTTAAAAATTTAAATATTCACTGTATTGGCTTGGATTTGCAGTAAAATTTTGCCTAAAGAATTGTTCCTGTGATAAGTAAAGCCTGAGAACAAGCAACCTGCAGCAGCCCCTGAATTATACAGGTGAGGACACCAAGACCCTAGAGGCAAAGTCCCTTGTCCATTGTCACCTGCAGGTGTTACAAGCATAGCCCAGGTTTCTGCCTCTCGTCCCAGGCTTTTTCTGCCCCTCTCACCACAGCCTGCCTTTGCCACATAATAAAGCCAGAACCAGACAATATCCACGATCAGGCCAGGACTGTTCAGCTGAGTTCAATCTGCCCCACCAGCAGCTGTACGGGAGGCTGTGCCCACCTGGGCAGGATGGGGCCATGTGAGCAGGTGCCACGCTCTATCCTCAGAGGATGCAGCACGTTCTACAGTGCTAGGACGAGGTGGGTGGGCCTCCCTGCTCCTCCTCCAGCTCATCCTCCTGTGCTGACCCTCAGGCCAAACAGCACAGCCTGTGTCTTACCTGGGAACCCCACCCATGAGTGACATCAGAGCCCAGAGAGAAGCCTGCATCTAACCCACAGGGAGGCTTTCAGAGAGAGCGGTTGGTCCTGTTGTCCGATGGCTGGAGAGCTCTTTGCCAGACAGCTGCCTGCCTCTGTCTCTCGCTTCACCCAGGCCTCTGTTCCAAGGCCCCTGCAGAGACAGCCCTTCTGTGCAGCCCCACTTCAAGCTGCACACCCTCTACTCCGGCATTTTACCCAGCGACAGTTGAGCGTGTTTTAAAGCCAGAGCCAGCTCATCAGCAAATTATCTTGGCACACATTATGTTCCTTTTCACATGGATGAGCAGGTGGAGGCACAGAAAGGTTAAGCGATTTGCCCTGTCACACAGCGGGTCTGAGGCAGCACAGGGACTTATGCCTGGCCCTGTGTTCTGGGCCCTGGAAACACACCCGGCCACTTGGGAGAGAGGCAGGTGAGCAGAACTGTCAGCAAGGGGGCTGTGCTGCCACGGTGCTCAGGTGGTCCTGCCCAAACATGTCCCCCAGAGCAGTTGGGTCCGCCAGGGAGGCTGAGGCAGACCTCAGCGCGGAGAGAAAGCTGGGCTGTGCATGGCTTAAAGACTGGGGTCCCATCAGGCAGCAGTGGGGGTGGGAAGGGAGCTGCACTAGGTCAGAAAGGCCAGTAATGCACATGGCACTTCTGGAAGTAGGGGCAGTGATTTGGTTATTCACTCAACAAACACTTCTTCAGTTTCTCCTCCCTAACAGACATATTGCAGGGGCTGGGGACACAGCAGTGAGCCCTGCTCTTGTGGGCATCAGATCTTGTGTGACCATGAGCCTGAGTTGGGAGAGGGAACGGCAGGTGGGGAGTGTGCTATGTGATGGGGGTGGCCGTGGGAGGCCTCTCTGCGGAGTGACATTTGAGAAGAGACCCAAATGAAGTTCAGCAGGGAGCCCTTGGCTCTCTGGGAAGAGCATTCCGGGCAAGGGGAGAGGCATGGCAGAGGCACTGCGTTTGGAGCTGCTGAGACTAGGGGAGGGGCAGCAAGGCGCTTTCCTGGCTGGAGAGGACTGAGGGAGAGGAACAGGTGATGTGGGAGCAGCGGTCAGCGTGGACAGAGATTCACTGTGAGTCTGAGGAATATTAGGACCCTGCAAATAGCTGCCCACCCACAGCTACCTCAGAGGCTGCCCCTTCCTGCTCCAAGCCATTCTCTCCTCCTTGCATCCTCCACACTTTCTTTCACTCCTTCTCCGGGATCCCACTTTGCAGTCTTCCTCCTCCTCCTCCTCCTCCTCCTCCCTTACTACTTTCCCTGCCTCTCCCCTTGGGAAATACCAGATCATCTCTCACCTTCCACAATCCATTCACTAACAAGGGGAATGTGGCCATCACTGGGCTCCTTTCGTGACCACATGGGCGCTGCGATTCTTCACCGTCTCCCACAGCAGTACCTAAGTGGGGGCTGGCGGTCCGGTGCCCTGCTTCAGAGACACAGTAAAAGCTGAGCAGAGCCTGAGAACACAGGAAGCCCCCGAGGTTCTCCTATAAAAGACATCTATGAAGATGCACAGCAGGGAAAGGCTGGAGGGGAGGACTCCCTGCACCTTCACCAGTGACTGTTCACAGAGAAGAACAGCAGCTGTGTTTACCATGGCAACCTCCAGCGCCCCAGCATGTTGACAGATTCCAGGCAAGACACTGAGAGCAGGGGTGGCCAGATAGGAGATAAAGGACAGAAAGAAGGCGAAGTTTTGGGGGGAGGGCACGCATCATCGGTAGAAGGGTGGGGAAGGATTTTAGCTTTTTGATAACCAGACGTTAAGTCACACTGAGTTCAGCAACAATCCTTTGACTACCTTGGTTTGCTAAGTACAATCAACCAATCAACATTATGGGGCCTTTTGAAAAATCGCTTCCAGTCTAAGTCCCTGTTAGCTCCGTATCCTCCTTAGTGTTCAGCAGATGCTTCCACCCACCTCCACAGATAACTGACTATGAGGCTGGGGGGTTAGGTGGGCTTTGTGTCACCAATTGGGCTGACGTATAGAAGTGTTTAGATCCTATCCTGACTGCAGACAAAGCCTTCAGCCAACATTTACTCACTACAGAGAGTTTCCTTCAGAAGCTTGGGGGCCACAGACAATACACAACTGCTCACCCCTTTTTGCAAGCAGAAACCAAGCCTGTTTGGTTCAGGAGAAAAGACAGAGGAGAGTGAAAGTCCTGGGTGTCCGTCTCAACCTTGTATAGAGAAACCCTCACACTGGTGTCTGGGGGTCAGAGGTCTGAGGCTGAGGGTGGAAGGGGGGCTGAAGCTGCTATTCCATCTGGATGGCTACTGCCCAGCCTCCCTTCCAGATGGCCATCCTGCCTTACCCCTGCGCTTTCTTCAGGAGACATTGTTTATGCCTCTTCAGTTATGATCACCAGGGGCATGGACATAAAACCAACAGTGAAGGAGCACCCTGGCTTTCTTTTCAAGGAAGAGAGTGAGTCATCTTGCAAATGTGAGAGCCACTGGACCCTTCTTATGCCAAAAGGAATAAATTACAAAGCCATAGAGCCCAGAGGGATGGAGCAGCTGTCTTTAATCAGGGTACCATGTCCCTAGGAGTTGGTGATGATCTCCCAAGGAGTATGTGGAAGTTTTAAAGGAAACGATTCTTCATCCTTAACTTCCACATTTTGCATTCTAAATCAGATCATCTCAGGAGATAACCATACTGCGGGTCATCCACTTCCCCTTTGCAAAAGAAAGACATAAAGAACATTTTACCCATCCTAAATAGGGCATACTATGCAAGACTCAAACATTTCTGGGAGCGACAGTTGGGTGATACCTCTAATGAGGGCCCCATAAATGCTTCCACCCCGGCTTATTATAGTATGTGTTTCTAATAAACTTCTGCTTTTTCCTTTTAACAATTATTTGTTAGAATTACATGCTTATATTGTTTTGGTGGATTGTGTTCTATGAGTAACCACAGGAAGAGTTAAATCCAGAAGAGAATTTTAAATTTTAATAGTCATATATTTATAGGGAAAAAGAATATCTGTATCTATATTCATTGTAGAAATGATAAAAAGTGCTTTTAACATTTATTTGTAGATAAGTGCAGTAAAAGTACATGCTTTTAATCCATTTCTCTTTGGCTCTGAGAATTCTCATGGATGACACTAGTGCCTACAGCTTTTACCCCAAGGTAACTCAGGGATACAGTCTGTGATAGTTAACGGATTGTGTCAACTTGAGTAAGAAACACCAAACTAAATTGGATCAGCATAGTTCTGGCTGTGGCTGAAGGCATTAAGTGAAGACAGAAGATCCACCCTGGGTGATGGCAACCAATACGTTTGCTGCCTGAATGGCGTAAAAGAGAAGCAAAGACAGGCTTGCTTCTGTTTCTCTGAAGGAGCCCCAGTCTTCACCTTCCCCTTGAATGTGGTCTCTTGGCTTCCAACACAGACTGTTCAGCCTGTAGCATAGACCCTTCAGCCTACAGGTGCAGACCCTTCGGCCTCCTGATAGGGACTCTACAGCATACTACAGTGAGCTCCAGGCCTTCGGCTGGATCCTTCAGATCTCCAGCGCACAGCCCTTTAGCATTTTACGCCTGACTCTGCGGGCGGCCATTGTAAGCCAATCTGGTCAATTCTTATATATTTATATATCTTGCATTAAATCTGTTTCTCTAGTAAGCACTGACTGATACACAGTCCTAACCTTACCCCCAAAGTTTGCCATAAAATATCTCCCTTACATTAGGATTAGGGACAAGTTCTACTTAGAAAGTCTTAATATTTCATTTTCACATTGAAAACAAGTCAGATTTGCTTCAGACTCAAAGAGTGTTTGTATGAAATTAAATGAACACTGGCGGCAAGCTACACTTGTTTTACTAAGTGGGAATTGGGTTAAAGAGCTTGTTCACATATTTTTTGATGGGCACTGGTGGGTATCCAGTTACAATGGCACTTTCAAGTTCTATCAGCTAGATTAAAAAAGTGGCTAACGGCTTTATTTTAAATTGCCAATGTCTACAATGCTCCTCAAAATCACATTTTCTACAATTATTTAATATTATAGTGCCAAAGCTAAGTTTCTACTTAGAAATGCCCAGAAAGATAAATACCTTTTTCAAAAGTCTTCTAGAGGTTATTCAAACATAAAATTTGAGGCTGGAAGTCATACCAACCTATACAAGGGCCCTGGGTGTGCCATTTACTGGCTATGTGGCTTGGGCTTGTTACTTAATCTTTCTCAATCTCAGCATTCATTTTCACAGCATTGGGAATAGCAGTTCAGTAGCACTGTGAAAACCTATCAGGCACAGGGCCTTATAACTACCATCTGACTAAGATACATTTATGGGGAACTGGCTTTGTGCGAGGTTAGCACTGAGCGCTTCATACACACCATGTTACTGCGTCTTCATAATGACCTCTGGAGGCAGATGCCAGTGTCATTCACAGATGTGGACCCTAAGGTGAGACTGGTCGTGAAAACTGGCTGAGGTCACACAATCCCTAAGGGATTAGGGAGCTGCCTTTGAACTCCGGCAGTCTAGCTCCAAGCCTCCTTGGTACTTATTCGCAGATTAACTTCCAACTGTAGAAAAATGGTTATTCTGAGAGATTGCCTGAAGGTTTTTCTGACTTTTTCTTTTGGCTATGAGTTTTTAACCTGCCTTGCATCCACCAGGAATCCACTCATGCTTCCAGAATTTAGCCTTGCTCAGGAAAAGTGGTTAGTGGAATGACTGGTCACTGGGTAGCAATTAACTTCATTGAAGGAAAAAAGAAGCTGAAAAATTCTTCTGATTAGGAGTTTGCCTAATAGCTTCTGTCCTCATTGTCATGAAAATCTTGAACAATATGGACGCTCATCCAATTATCAAATCAACCTGGGGGGCAGAGTCTGGCATTATGTGTACCCATTATTAAAGGGTAATTCAGTGTAACAAACCAAATCGAGTATGTACAAAGACTGTCAAATAAAATAAACCACTAACAAATTAAATTACTCTCCATTTTCAGTGGGAAGAATGCCAGTCATTTTTCATTTTAAAAAATATGCATTTTAATTCTGTTTTTTTAAAAGCATGAAAAGAAAACATTAAAAGCCTCTCGCGCTGTCTATTGTGAGTTTATTATTATTATTTTTTTTGTAGACACAGCTCTCTTGGTCCTGGGGCATTTTTCCTCAGAGAATTAATGGAGCATTAAGCCTCACTCTGGTCAAAAAACTTGTTTCCTCCGTGGATTAGTGGTGGATGGAGTTCCAAATGCAGGAGTGCTAGGCTGGCTCTGGCTTACAGTGACATACCAGGGCTGGTGTTTCCAGAATGAAGCTGCCACTCAGAAGTACTCGCCAACAACCCCCAAGGAATCCTATCCAAATAGTATAATTTTTAGATTTCTCTGCTCACACCCTTCAACAGCCTCAATATGTCCCTTAATTTCTTTCTTTTTTTTTCTTTTCTTTTTTTTTTTGTTTTTACTGGCTTTGTCATATAAATTGAAACATGCCCAAGAGGAAAAACCCCTTTGGACCAAGTCAGGCTTTGTGCTTCAGGTTATTAAATATCTTAGAATTATATTCTTTCATTTGACAAACACTTATTACATGCCAATCACTGCACTAGGTGGTACGTGTGCAGCGAACAAAACACTATGCTGAGAAACTTAAAGTCTAACAGCAAAGAGAGACATTAATGTTTCAAGGCAACTATATTGTTATAAACTATCACCGATGCTACAATGGCTTATATATTATTTCATGAAAGAAAAAAGCTGGGGCCCTAATTTAGACCAAACGAGTCAAATAAATGGTTTTAAAAGAAGTGAAAATATACTTTCCCAAAACAGGGTCTTAAGAATCCCAATTTCTAAATCAGTGGACTGTAATAGAGGGCCAATTTTGCCTTTAGGCAACATCAAGATATATTTGGTTGCTATAGCAGAGGGGATGTAACTGACATTTGCTGCAGAAGGCAAGGATGCTGCTAAACACCCTGTGAGGTATGGACCATTTCCCTAGCAACAAAGAATTATCTGGCCTAAAATGCCAACAGTTCCAAGGTCGAGAAGTCCAACTCTTAAGAAAACATTTCAGAAACAGAATCCAAACCTAGAGCAGACGGAAGAAAGCCAGTATCAGCTTCCACAACAGGCAGCAGAAATTCCCAGCTCATTCAGATATATGTCTTCATAATAATACATTTTGGATGTACTATTTGGGTGAAATAATAATACATTTTGGATGAATAATAATTCTCTCTATATACATATAGATGTATAATATACCTACAATACACGTATACACATCTGTCTACACACCCACATACTCGTATGTGTGCTTCGCTGTGTGAAGATTTACCCCCTAACTGCCACAGCAGGAGTAACACAACGTACAGAAGCTGTGCAGCAATTAATGTGTGCATTTTGAATGCAATGGATCCAAGATGGTCTTCATGGCAGACTAGGATTTCAGGCACTCGGTGTCCCTGACTTCTTTTGGCTCTTCAATGGCAAAGAGCGGAAATGAATCTGGCCCTCAGAAGATAAACTCACCCTCTCATTACTAGCCCGTGCAGACACCTGCAATTCTGCCACTTTTATTTTCCCCCCAGACTTTCCCATTCTCTGCCAACATCACTATTTCTGAGTGTGTTTCCCTGTTCATCGCTTTTCCTACTACTTCTCTTGATATTTCACATTGTGTAAATCCACAAGAAAAGGGGAAACATCCTAAAATATTCCAGTGGAAGAAAATTTCAATTAATACTTATAGCAGTGGGAGGGATGGAGTAGAAAGAAGAGGTAGTTTAATTTATTTCATTAAGTTTTGCTAGGTTTATTCACCAAATGATTTCTGTTCTGTCTTTGCTATTGATGAAGACATTTCCAACGACTAATAATATACCTTATTGTATTATTTGGATAAATATCACTGAATCTTCGATGACTCCCAGGAATATTAGATTGCATTCTGTCATTTATTACTGTAGAATATACCAAACTAAGAAGACAAATGTAAATTTGATATTAATAATCTTACAGGTGGAAGCTGCCTGAGAAGTCCTTTACAATAAGGAGCCTGCTTGAATACAAAGATGCATTTCCATAGCTTTGAAAACCTGCCCTTTCGTAGATTAGAACAGTGTTACCCATGCATGTAAGTGGTATCAGACCTGCCTCCTGCCAATAGATGGCAGTAGTGATTACTAGTGAGACTGCCATGTAGGAACCGGTTGACTTCTGAATGACCTATTAAGGTTGTATCTTCTGATTCTAATTCTGGCTGCACACTAGAATCAAATAAAGCCTCTTATTAAAAACTGATGCCTGGACTTCAGCACCAGTCAGCGAAGTCGTAATGCCTGTGGGGTGGAATCCAGGTAGTAGTGAGACTCTCCCCATTCCCTGCAGAACCAAGGCCAAAAAAGCAAAAAGCCAATAAATCTGAGGGTAAATGGCAGAGTTTCCAAATGTTAAACACTTAACAGAGGTTATCTTTTGGAGTATGAGGTTTCATGGGTGTAAATGACTTCTACAAGTCTGTACAGATAGAAGGCTTTAAAATTTTTAACTACAGCAGTTAAAAGAAGCTATTGTTATTACTTTCATAAATAAATAAAAAGGATATCATCTGTGAAAGATAAAAACAACAGGAAGAAGGTTACTATGCATAATCCAGAAAAATTCCTAAAAATTTATACAAAGACAACTCAATAAAAAATGTGAATGAAATATAGAACCAGAAAACTTAGAGAAAGGGGAAAGCAAATGACCAGGACATACATGTACACAATTACGCCAATCTCACAAATAGTCTGGGAGAGGCAAATTAAATTTTAAAAGATGTTTAATTTTATAAAAGATTTGCCTGATTAATCTTTTTGATCTTCATTTGTAAAGGATTTACTATATGTCACTGTTCTAAGTTTTTAAAAATTTTTTAGTTTTTTGAGACAGGGTCTTGCTCTGTAGTCCAGGTTGGCTTTGAATTCATTATGTAGCCCTTGCTGGCCTTGATCTCATGGTGAGCCTCCTGCCTCAGCCTCCCAAGTGCTGGGATTACAGGCATGAGCCACCACGCCCGGCTTGGATTAAATTCTTAATCTAGCAATTCATTTAAGTTCATTACAGTGTGATGAAGCAGGCCTTGACATCATCGTGTTTCTACAGATGAAGACAACCAAGAAGCAAAGCGCCGTGTCATAGCTTGAAGCACAGAATCGGTGCTTGCTGGAGGTAAGCTGGACAGTCAGTGCCCCCGAGAAGCCTCACCCTGAACCACTATGCTCTGCCGCCTCTCCACCAAACGGGTAAAAAGTAAAACGAGTGATAAGATCCCATCCTGGAGATGGTGTGACCAAGGCTTATTTGCCAGCAGGAATATAAATTGCATTAAGATTTTCCAAAGTAGCTATTGATGTGAAAATAATGTATTTATCTTTTAAAATTTAATTTTTAAAAGGTTTTTTTATTAGTACACGCTTGCAGGACATAATGTTTACATTGCTCGTGTGGCACCAGTCCATGTGCGCTGCACATCTTAATTCCCTTCTCATCCGCTTTCCCTTCTCCCCGCCCATTTCTTGATCTCCTTCCCGTGTGAGAGAGATCTATCTCCTTACTTCCTATTATTTATCTTTCATTTTGTTCTTTATTTATGCTTTGAGTTTTTCATAGAAAACAAACCGTGTAGTATTTAAGCCTGTGGGTCTGATTTATTTCACTTAACATTATGGTCTCAAGCTGCACCCATTTTCCTACAGATGATTCAAGTTTACCTAGTACTCCACTGTGCATAAATACCAAATATTTTAAATCCATTTATCTAGTGAGTTTTCCTTTATTATGAACTAGCCAATAAAAATTAGTCTGTAACAGTAAATGCTTGAGAGCATTCACTGTAGCACTGTTGGTTGTAATTACATTAGTTCAAAATCTAGGAACAACTTGAATGTCTATCAACTGAGGAAATCATTGAATAAGTTATAGTGTATCTGTACTTTATATTATTTGCAGTTTTTCAGAGAAAGAGACCAAAAAAGATGCATATATTACTGAGTAATGTGTCTAGTGTGAACTCAGTTTTGTAAAAAGAAGATAGAATCATATTCATTCATATATATATATGTAGAGACATGCTGAAATGTATAGAAACATACATAAACTAATAATTAGTTACCTTGGAATATGGAGTCATACTATAGAATTATTTTACTTGTTGCTATAAACATACACTATTTTTGTGATATAGGGAAGTCATTTGTTTAATGTTTTTCCAGGGCAAGATTCTTAAAATTCTTCAATCTGGCCGGTGGTCTCAGCTGAGGAAGACTGAGATTGCCTGAGCCCATGAGTTTAAAACCAGCCTGGATGTAACATAGTGATACTCTATCTAAAAAAACGTTCTTTACCCTGTACCGAGTCTTCTTAGGGAAACTTACACAGCAGTAATTAGCTCACCTCCTCATTCCTGTGTGTGTAAATCTGCTTTTCTGAAATGTCTACCTGTCAGTTCCCTAGGCTGACAAAAACCAGGCCACTCCTTTCCTCTTTACTACTGCCCCTCAGATATTTGAGGACATCTTGCAAAGCGTCCCATCTCCCTTCAGTGGACTATCCTGCCGATCTGAAGAGTTCAGAGACGGTCACAGCGCCTTGGCCTCTAGCAATGCTTCACTTTACTGGACACAGAGACCACCTCACAGCAGCAGAAGAATGCGCTTTCTGCTTACATAGCTTCGCACAGGTGACTTTTGTAATAGTCCATATCACAGTGTCAACTAAAATTCCTGAGTCTTTTTTTTTCAAATAAATTAATGTCAAGTCATAGCTTTCCTTCAGGATTGACTGTTTTAGTTAATTTCCTAACCTCTCCTGTCTAGGATGTCTCCTTTTCTCTTAAAAATAAAATGCAGGTCTAGGGAGTGCTGTGCATGCCTATGGGATTTGATGGGCTAAATCTCACGAACTGTGGGTTCTGGATAACTGGGACTTTTGCCTGCACACAGCCAGTCAGAAGACGGGCAGATGAGCCAGGGACGGGATTGTGAAGTCTGGCCAGAGCAGGAGACACCTCCCGCCTCTGTTCCCCAGGACAGGGCTGAATTTGTATGTCCTGATCCTAGAAAATGAACTTGTTCCATAGCATAAACGGGGGAGCAGTAACTCCAGAGAGGAAAGTTCGCTAGTTTCAAGGGAGGAAAGCAGGAATAGCAAAGACCAGAGGTAGAGGTATGAGGTGAGGAAGAGAAATGGGTATCTGAGAAAGACAGCAGAAGTAGGGCTTTATAGAGAAAAAGGATGGCACAGTCCTGGAAAGAAGGATAGAGTGAGAGAGAAAAAGGCAGCGAAGGGAAGGGGTATTCTACTCTGGGATCTTTAGATTTCAGGAAACAGGAGTCTTTCAAATGTACTTTTTAAAAAATCCTGAAAAACAGTAAGATTGCTGTAGGGTTAAAAAAATTATAGATTGTCAAGATGGAATGGAGCATGTGACACGCACTAGGGATTTCATATGCTGTTAGGGACTTGGGAAAGTATTTCCTTTCCCTTTCCTTTCTTCCCTTCCTTCCCCTTGCCTTCCCTTCCTACTTTCTAGTACTGGGGGTTGAACTCAGAGCCTTAGGATGGGGCTACATCCCCAGTAACTACCCCCTCTTCCTGCTTTTTGAGACAGGAACTTACTAAGTCACGAAGTTGCCCAGAGTGGGCAAGAATGGGCAACCCTCCTGCCTGAGCCTCTCGGCATACGAGGGTCACAGGCGTGCACCAGCTCCACCTGGATCCTTATCTGCTCCTGTCTGTATGTCCGGCCATTTTTTTTCTCTAACCAAAGACTTCATTTATTTACCACTCGTGCATGGCCATCAGTGAGTCACTACAGCCGGACAATGTCACACACGCAGCTCAAGTGCTCTGTGCAGTCAGCAAGGACGGCAGGGAGGGGACAAAAGGAGGAGGAAGGGAAGACCTCTAACAGGCCTTGTCCTCGCCCCTTAAATGTACCACTTTCATGTCATCTGCACCCTCTGTCAGGGGTGTTCCCCGTCCAGGCCATTTCTGTCTCCTTCCTCTCCCCCAGGTCTTCCTCTGTCCCAACTGCGCCAGTTAGGAGCTCTCCTCGCTCCTCAGTCCAAGGACCAGTTGAGGAGGAGCAGAACCTGACAGCTTTAAGAATCCTGAAGAAAATGACAAATTCTCCCGCTTCCTTCTTTAATCTGGCACTATTCCTCCAGGAATCATTTTCTAACTTGTTCCTAGTGCCTTAATTTAGCCTTCTAACAGTCTCTCGCTCAAGGAAAACAAAGCGCAATCGGTCACTATTCCCTGGATAGAAATTTTATTTTGTTTGGAATGCTGTTATAATTGCCTTTCAATCTTTTTTGGGCAGTGGATCCATTTATTTAACTCTCCCTTAAAATAGTCCTCCACTTTCCTGCCAATCTTAGAAGTCCTATGAGCCCTACTCATGTAATCTTTCTTCCTTTTTTTCTCCCCCAGTGCCGGGGATTGAACCCAGAGCCTCACGGATATTAGGCAAACGCTCTGCCACTGAACTATAGCCTGACTCTATCTTTGTTGTTGTTTTTGTTGCTTATCTTTTTGCCTTTTTTCTTTTTAAGACAGGGTCTCACTATGCAGTTCAGGCTCGACTTGAACTCATGTTGTAGCCCAGAATGGCCTCAAACTCATAGCGATCCTCCTGCCTCAGGCTCTGGAGTACTGGGTTTATAGGCGTGCGCCACCACCCCTGACCCACCCTATCTTTTAAAAACTAGACTGTTAAGTCATATTACATGGTCAAACCATATTAAAACAGTTCTTCTTGAATGGAATAAAATTAAGTAATTATTCCTTCTGGAACAACGTACTATTTTGGGTGACTCATACCTGGTCTAGTTTTCGCTAAACTTCTTGCCCTTTTATTCGCTAAGACCCCAAGATCTTTCCATGCACCTTTGCTTTGGGCACGTTTCTACATCATACAGGAGCAGGCACCAGCACCGTGCTTTGTCCTTTGTCCCTCTGCATTCAGGATATGACCTCCAAGTTTTCAAGGTCGCCACCCTTCCTTGTCCATTCCTCGGACCTCTTCTCTGCCATCTGGGTTTGCGAAACATGAACTTATTGTGTCGGGGGGGCAGTGGGAGGCAAAGAGGTTACTTTTGAGTCCGACCCCAGGACCACAAGCTCCATTAGTTTTTATCTTTTTTCCTTCCAGAGGGGTGGAATACGAGTTGCTGACTCTGGTAACCAAAGCAGAGGATCTCCTTTAAAGAAGGGTCTGAGGCCAACAGAAAGGAAAGAAAAATTTAAAAGGAAGGGAAAACTAATCATACAGAGAGAAAAGAGGACAAATGTGGAGTCCATTTAAAATCACTATAGTTGAACATCAAATTATTGTACTTGACTTCTACCTATTTTACATTCTAGTGAGTATTCATTTTGCTTTTAATCTAGAAAGAAGTCACATACCGAGTTGCATCACATATGTATTGAACATGTGAATTCAACCATATGTGCTTTGCATAAGACAGAAAAAAGGAAGAGGGAAACACATTTACATCATGTTGACTATTGTAACTGCATCCTACTAAATGGGTAGAAGCCCCCAAATGAGGATGAGGCAGGGTTGGGCAGAGAATCCTCTCTTCAGAAGGCTCCGGGGGTCACACCCTGAGTATCTGGTATGTTGAAGGAGCTACTACAGCTGGAAGAGCTGTGCTTTTCATAAATGGGCTGCTATATCTTTTTTGTACAGCTTTATGCATTTTTTATATTCCACATACTTATACTACATACTATTTTGTGTAGGGTTTATAAAAACTATGAAGGATTTGTGGTTTTATTTAAGGGGATTTTTGACCAACCTGACTCACACTTCATGGGATGACTTTGGACCTCGCCTCTGTAAAATTGCCACTGTACTGATCCTTTTCTCAATACCTACTGTGCCCCAGATGCTTTACGTGTCCCACTTCCTTTAAACTTCACAAAATGCCTGCATGGTTGATATTATAAATATTTTATAGACTTCAGAGGACCGAGGTTCTGAGGTTACATGACAATAAGTCATGAACTCACTGAGTTGGGACCAGCAGAGCTAGGATTGGAGAAGTTATTTTACCTCAGGTATAAAGAAGATTTACAGGCTATCTAGATCTTTAAAAATGATCTCCAAGAGGGACAAAGGCTGGCTTTTCTCTATAATAAGTTCAATGTCAGAAATATCACCAAAAAAACCTATCTACAAACTTAGAACAATTGTACATTTTTTCAGGCTGTGATTCAGCATAAACAACATTTATAAGCAGGCAAAAATCAGGGAACACAAAATTTAGGAGCTCCTACTAGAATATAAACTACTGTGCATGCGGGCAGGGCCTGACTCTTGTCTACTGTCTCTTCAGCCTCAGGGTATGATACATAGTAGATAATAAACACGCTGTTGAATGAATGAATGCAAAAAAATAAAAAACACTTAAAAGGAAGAAAATTGGAGATTTTCTCTGTCAAAGAAGACTTTTCATTTTTGCCCCCTGAAGTATTTCCTGAAGTGTTTAACTTAAATTTTAAAAGGGCACATAAAAACAAAAATACACAATAATGGACAATTCTCATTTCTAAACTGGCTTTTCATTAGAATCATATGAGACTTTTAAAAGAAAAATAGGAAATATAGGTTTTAAGACCTTTGAGATTCTAATTCAGCTGGTCTGGGGTGGGATAATATACATCAATTTTTTTTAAAAAAAACTTCCCAAGTAATTGAGGGGAAATTATAATAGTGCTAACCAGAAGTCAGTCATTTTAGTATTCATCTCAGATTTTTCCTTATCTGTTTTAACTGCACTGTTGTTTAATATTTTCTTTAAACCAATCTACTTTTTAGTTCATCTAAATTTACTTTGATAGAGAAATTCATATTACTGTAAAATATGGAGGACCAATTTAGATGAATTTCCAAAAAAGAAAAAATTATAAAAATACATTGAAAAAATTATGCTTGAACTCTTGCTAGATATGGTCTCCTGGAAAGACAGAGCTTAAAGCTGGCTCTCAGATTAAAAAAAAAAAATGAAGATTTACAGGTGTTCTGAGAGGGGTTAAAAGTATCACCACAGCAAGATTTTGGGCCTAGTGTAAGCGGAATGATTTTACAAAGAAGTGAGAAGGGAATAGCTTCTTCAATTCTGTGATGTAAGATTGCTTAGACGGTCTCTTACACTCACAGGAACACATATCCAAGATGGGGAAACACAGCGGTAGATATATGAATGTAACCAGCACAAGACCCAGGGGGTGTCACGTGGCTCACATGGGTGCTTTCCAGTATTTACAGAGTCTTTACTTTGTGTAAGGCAAAATACCGGGTCTTTTATGCAAGGGTTTCACTATGTAGTTCCAGCTGGCCCTAAACTCACTATGTAGCCCAGGCTGACCTCAAACTCACAGCACTACTTCTGCCTCAGCCTCCCGAGTGCTGAGATTATAGCCCTATGCCATCACGCCTGGCTGTACTGGTTCTTGGAAATAGAAAATGGTGGGTCTCTGTCCTGAGACTCCCCATGTTATTTCATATATCGTCTCATATTTGGGAACTGGTAAATGGTTAGTTTCATGAGTTATTTGCATAAACTACTACAGCTGGGTTGCCCAGCTGCACATTGTGTCTCTTGCCCAACATGTGGGTGCACCTTCCAAAGCTGAAGTGTGGGACTGATCTTTAGTGCTTGTTTCCTATAATCATAATAGTACCCAATGCTTTCTGTGGGCTTGCTGTGTGTGCCCCACCAGCACACTGCTTGCTTTGTCTCACCTAACCCTCAGAAGCACTTATCAGGGCAGGTGCTGTGAGTGACAGTTAACTTACTTTCTCAGAGACCACGACACAGCTCTGTAAGGGGGGTGGTCAGCATCCCAGGGAGCTCAGGACTGTACCCTCTGTTTCGCTGAAGGCTGAATGTCTGCTCTGGCTTTTCTTCCTTTGACTGGCTCATGAGCTACTGCTATTCAAATTCCATTTCCTCATCCTGATGTGATCAGAAGAGGAACCTGTGGTTCAAAGGGGGTAGCATTCACTTCTGGATGATAAAGAGGAAAATGCAGAGGACCAAGAGGCAGGTACAGGTGAGGACAGCTGGCCTGAGAATTAAGCTGAGTGACAAGTGAAAGAGAGAGAATGAAAAGATTTCACTGGAGGATAAGGGGAAAATGAGTCCTTTCATAAACACAAAAGGAGAAATGTAAGTGGTGAAAGAAGAGGCCAGGCTGCTGGAGCTTGGCAGGGGGTAATTTATTGATCGACAAGTTAAGAATGTGCCAAAAAGAAAGACACAAGGAAGGAAAATTATTTGCTGCAGTTTGCACAATGGGAGACATCCAAGGAGGCAGGAGGGGATGTAAATTTCTCAGGGGAAGAAAATTATGAAGTAAGATTCTTATCTTCAGGTCCTCAAAAGGCAAAGTACTGGCACTGCTATTGAACAAGGATCAAACCACATAGCAGGGCCTCAACACTGTTGGACCTTTGAGGCTATTGGGGTGTAGGAGACTGGGCCTCATCCATCAGTTTTGAGGAGAGTGAGGAGCCTCAGATTTGCTCAGGGAAGGGCTCAAAGGGATTTTGTGGATTCTACCAGAGAAAGGGTGGGCTCTAGAAGTGGAAAGAATAAGCCTCTCAGAGTTCCTGTTGGAAATGGGAGATGCCTTAAGAGATACAGAAAAGGTGAGCAGGGTTTGTCCAAGCATACAGACTAAAGTTTTATTATCTACCACCAGAGTGGAAGCCACTAGCAGATGCTGAGAGGAATAAGGACAGCTGTGAAGAATGGGAACCTCGTTATGGTTCAGCAAGGACACAGATACAAGCGGCAGACAAACCTCCCTTCCTATATAAGCACTGCATGCAGCCATCTGATTTGGGTTTTCACATAGCATTTTCTTGTCAGTGTCCAAGTTCTCTAAGCAGTCTGACTCAACACTCTCCCCAACTATTTATTTTTTCCCATCATGAGAACTCTCTAGTTTAAAATGACATTCTCTTCTAGATATATTTATAGGCATGTACTTTTTTGTCTTGAATTTTAGAAAATGAGATAAACCTAGGTCTGGAGTTATCATGCTAAACATAGTAAGACATTTTCATTTTTTAAGACTGCAGATTTAGGCGAGCTAAGTTTACAGTCTGTTTAGAATTTAAATTTCAACATACATGGTGCTTGCAAATGCTCATATTTTTTTTTTCTTCCCCAGAAGGGACCTATGCCAATAAAGCTCATCTGCCTGGGCTGTGGCTTTTATCCTTTTGGATAATTGGCAAGAATTATGCAAAGGCACAGTGTTTTTATCAAACAGAAATACAGAGCGATCTAATTCTACCTGATAATTTGGCTTAGCGCATTGGTTTTCTAGGATCTATTTCATCGCACATGCTGGCAGGATGATTTCTGTAGGAAATTAAAAAGAAAATTACTGAAAAGTCAATTCGAGTGACCAATACTATATTTGAATTTGCCAGTATTAAGTAGGAGAATAAAAATCTTGTGCTGGAAGAAAAGTAGAGGCTTTTCTTAGTGATCCAAGGAAGGAGAAAATATCAAGAGAACTTCATTTTGTTTTTATTTAATGAAAAGCGATCTACTCAGAAAGTTTTTTTCATTGCTACTAGAAAACAAAGAAACTCTAATCTGGCAGTGGGTCTGGGTTCAAATCCCACTTCTGTCTTTGTGTAGCTTTGGGTCTTTTACTTAATTAAGCTCACAAAGTATCCATTTTATCATCAATAAATCTGGCAGTGGATCTCCTGACACAGGGAAAAGTTCTGGCTCAGGCAAGTCTGTATTTTTGAAGACTGATAGCTAGAGGCTGAGGTAGAGACTCTAAAGAAAGATTTGCAACTAAAGTTCTGGGGCGTGTTCACAGATAATAGTTACTGTCACTGCCATCATCCCAGGGGCCACTCACATGACACCTAGTGTGACTAAGCACCCCCTAGTTACACCTCAGCTCTGTGAGAATACGAATGCTCGCTGGTTATTCAAAATCAGGCATTAGGGGTAGGACCTACTCACCTCAATGTACCCATGGAGATTCAAATGGATTTACTTTCTTGCACTGTATTATCCGCACTTATAGAATTTTATTAAGACCCTCTCATGGGAATTTTCTTTAGGCCACTGCTGTGCACATTTATTCAAGAGTCTTTTTCCCCTTGGTATTGAGGATTGAACTCAGAGCCTCCATACCGAGCTATATCCTAAGCCCATTGTATTTCTTTTACTTTAAAACAGGATCTTGCTAAATTCTTCAATTGCTGAACTGGGGTTTGAAGTTGTGCTCTTCCTGCTTTAGCTTCCCAGAGCCCTGGGGTTCCGGGCACGTGCCACCATGCCAGGCTTCATCAAAGAATCGTAACTCTTGGAATTGTTATGTCTTAGACAAATAATCTCTGGCCACATGACCAGTTTCGAGTTCCTTCTCTCTAAGAGAAAAGTGGCAACTGGAGTCTCAGTTATCTATTTGCGCTTTTCTTATTCCCGACTTGGTACTAGGTACTTGTTACTGAATGGTTCATGCTCAAAACCAGGCACTGTGCTAGTAGTCGTTTTTCTTATGATTACAAGCCCTATGAGATGGAGATTTTAATAATATCATGCCCACTTTATTGATGATGAAATGGATACTTTGTGAGCTTAATTAAGTAAAAGACCCAAAGCCACACAAGGACAGAACTGGAATTTGAACCCAGAGCTGCTACTCCAAAGCCTTTGTGACCCTCCACTCTCTCCCAGCATGGTTCCACCTGTGGGCGTGCCTTCCCGACTAGAGAACAAGTGGAAGTAGGTCTGCCCCGCACTGGTCCCGGTAATAAGAACATCTTGCGCACACATTTTAAACAAGTAGGCAAGTATTTGAAGTATTGATGTGACTCCTTCAGCATCCACACCTCTCTATGTATATTGTCTTGACTCATGTTTTGGTTTATTCGCATAAAATAGATTGCATTTTTCTTCTGGGCTGTAAAGAATTTTAAGTCGCAGCCAATGCATTTTGGGTTGTTTTGTAATTTTGAGGATATTTTTCCCTTTAAAATACACCATTACGGCAAAGAAAAGGGGATCCTCCATTACTGGCAACAGGAACATATGGGCTGGACAAAGTCCTGGTTCCCTTTCAGTGTGGGTGTCACTTGCCAAACTGGAAACCAAGCTTGCTGCTGTCTATGCTGGAGAGTGAGCCATTCTCTCCCCAGTGTGGTCCGCTCTTTCTAGAGAAGCCCAGGAAAAGCATAAGACTTAGTGTTCCCTGCTTTTTGCTGCATAAGTTAGTAGTTTACTGAAAAGAAACTAGAAGCTAGGGCTTCTCCACTTGGAATGTCCCAGGCTTTCACATTCTGCGGACTCCTTAGTGTTTTGCAATCAGAATTTGAGCACTGTCCACTTTCTACTTCTAAATCTTTACTGAACATCCTTTTGACTTATCTTTTATTCAATCTCTTTTTCAGGTTTAATTGTTTGTGCCTAGAAATACCCTGCTATTCTAGACTGGGGGAGAACAAGTTAGCCACAGTTGGCCTACCTTGGAGATTTTTGCCTAGTAAATGAAGGGAAAGAAAATGGCAATAACAACAGCCATGATTATTATGGTGATTACACAATAGGGAAATCTAGGATCAAACATATAACAAGCACAGTACCAAACATGCTCCCCCTTTGGAGTCTGGGAAAGCTTTCATGGCTGCTATTGTTAGATTAGCAGTGAAAGCTGTTTGTAAATGCCAGAGAAACAAATTGCCCCTTCCTGGAGCCAGGGGGCATTTATCTCTGTCGTTCCTCTGGGCATGGAGCTCTGTTTTCTTTGCATGGATAGCAGAGCAAATCCCGCTTTGGAGGAAAGTAGGGGCTTTTTATATGGTTCTGCACTACTAACCAACCTCAGTCACTTCTTTCTCTCTATGGGCCAGTGCTTGCATGGAAGATTGAGGTAATGATTTATATGTCGTAAGCAGTTCTGACAGGTGCACTCTATCTTGGCTTCCTCCATCCCTAAGACTAATCAGAAGCTTATATTTTCCTTGGTGTAATAGGGAGCTGTCAGGTTCTATGACTCCCCAAACAATTCAATGACTCATGGATGGCTTCACCTTGGAGGGAGGACACCTTGATACTAGAGGGGCTCAGTGGAGGCCGTGGCTTGACAGGTATCAAAACAACGGCAGTCAGGGGGCTAGAGGGTAACATGCTCAAACTGACAGAATGCTGCTTGCTTCCTAAATTTAAACTCTTCATCACCAGAAGGAATTATCTAGGACTGGCCAGGCTGTTCTAGCAGCATGTATCCTGTCCTGGGTGCAGAATATTTAAGTATCTGAGCAAAGAAAGCTGTTCCCCAAAAAATGACATGTGCAGAGCAGAGAGGACCTGCACTGATACTATGGGGAAAGCAAGTTCTGTAAGGAGGCCTGTGATGTCAATGTGGTCTGGCCATAGCCTTCTTCCTCACTTGCGTCTTGCTGGTACCACAAAACTCTTTGCTCTGCCTTCAGTCTCTCTATGCCTGCTTCCATCCTGTATTTTCTTGTGCTACTTCCCACTTAGAAGCCTGGGCTATGATACATCTTCTGTCTAGAATGCACTTCCTTTTCCCCTAATTCCAACTTCAGCTTAAGTATTGATTGATTAAGAAATTATTCTGTTTCCCCAAGTGGATCATGTTATCACCATCATTTGCTCTTACATATATATCATGCACCTCTCCTCTGCACGTCCTGTTGTAATGTCAGTTTAACACTGAACGCATCTGAAGGATGCCCTTTCCAACCACAGGATACTGAAAGTTCTATGGGAGCGGGGACTGGTGCCTTTCACGTTTGTTGCTATAACTGCAGGGTCTACATAGTGCCTGGCTTATACAGCAGCTATTCAATAAGTGCTTGTGTAATTAATGGAAAGAAAAGAAAAAGCAAGAAACCTGGGTGGTCTATGCTTTTCAATGGTTTGGGCATTGCGTTGGGCAAAGGTATTTGTAGTCAGAATTGGTGTCACAGTCATCTGTAGATCCATCTGTATTAATGACCTTACTATGGGAAGCAAAAACAGTACCCAAGTGTGGCTTTCTTTTACCATTTCTGTCTCAATACCCAACCTTGTAATTCAACTCTTACTCTGTTGAGTAAAATGCTTTCTGTTGTCTGCATTGGTAATCTTTTATCTCCCCTGCAGGATGGAAGCTTTTCTCACATGTTATTTGAATTTGGAGAGAAAATGACTAAAAAGCTTTGAGAAGTTTCTAAATATCTGAATGTTTTGTATTAAACTAGCAAGATGATGGGGTGACGTCTTCACCTTTTGTATGGGTGTTGGACATTAAATAGAGAGTGTCCACACTTAATGCTACAGAACTCTCAATCCTGGGAAAGAATGCGAGGAAGTCGGGTGAGAGTACAAAAGAAGAAAATGTTGAGAAGGAACTCAGACAGTTTCTAAGTTCAACACACGATTAATTATAGTGTCAAGTAGGGGCACACAAAGTTTAGCATTGTCACTTTTTAAATAAGAACTCAAAACTCAATGAATTGTACCGAGTGAGAACAGGGCATAACTATGTGTATGGAACTTTCTTTTTATAAGTGCCAGGTTAGATAGAAGTTATGTTAGATGGAAGGTTTTAGTTGGCTAATGAAAAATTTCTGCTGCAGGAAGCCTCCGAAAGAGGTTAATAGTACTGCCTCTGATGGTTAAAAACCCTTGTTATTGGGAGTTCAGGATAACAAGGTCAGGGATGAACTGTGGTTCTACCCCTTGCTAGTGCAGTGATTGTGCATAAACTGCTTCCTGCATATGGGGCACAGTTTCCTCATCTGTTAAGTGGTGGAAATACTTCTTAGTTCATGGGGGTAGGGTGAAGATTAAATGAGGAAATATGCAATGTGTTTAGTGCCGTGTCTGGCGATAGGTAGTTAGTTCTCAGTTGATGATAATGAACTTGAATACCAAGGGGAATATTTTATTAAGGATCTTTTACCATCAGATGATTCTGTGCTTAAGAGCAGAGTGAAAATGCTGCCAGAGGGGGTAATTCCTGTTCACTCACCCAATTCTTTTGGCTCTTATTTTGCAAAGTGAGGTCTATTGCTGTGTTACTCAAAGAGACAGATTAGTGAGCTATTTGCTAGTGTTCCATTACAAGACAGGAGGTCAAACCAGAGTCACCACATGGCCGCATCCATTGAGGAAAGTCTTGCTATGGAAAATAGAAATGTCAGCTGAACTGGACAGTTGCATGGACACATATGTAATTCACATTCTGGTACAAGCTCCTGGACCATCATGGGCCAAAGACATTTTGAATGCAATGTTCTAAACATAAACTGAAAAAAGTTCTTTATAATCATGTATGTTTGGTAGAAAACACTGTACTGTTTGTCAAATACCTTCTTGGAAGATGCATATCAGCGTATTAAAGGGTTTCCTAGAAACTCTGAACTGAATAAATCTGTTGAAATAGGTTTAAGTAGAGTTTCCCACATTATTTGAGCAAGAAGCCTCTGTGTGTGTGTGTGTCTGTGTATACCACTACTTTTAATATTTTTCTGATAAGGAACAACAAGCCTATCTGACCACAGCAAGATTATGAAAATGTGACCTACACTCCTCCACCCAGCCAAACACAAAACTAACACCTTTCAGGTCGAAAATTTCTTCTTTTGTGGCTCAACCATTCTAAGGAACCCAGAGAATGAAATATATTTCCTGCTGAAAAAGTCTTTCACATAAAATTATCCTTATAAAAATTTTTTTCTCTATCCACTTTCTTGTTTTTATGCTCATAAGAAAAGAAAGTATCTTACTCTCTAGGTATATATTTTAAAATCACTTTTCTATGGTAAGGACTGGTATTTAAAATGCTTTCATCAAATGTGTCAACCGAAGCTTGATTTGCAATGTACTAGGATCAAAGTGATCATGTCCTCTATTGAACTGACTTCCAAATCCATTTGTGTGAATTATTTTCTACAGAAATCTTAGCATAATGAACAGAGGTCCTGAGTCCTCTTGTGATTTCAGATTAGTTCCCTATGTAACCTGGTAGCATAAAAAGGAATATGGGCATATATTTCTGACCTTTTGTGAAGAAAGCCAAATTGCAAAACAAACGAGAGTCAAGCCTGGGCTTTGTTCACATGTTCAAGTTTGTTGAGCAATGTAATGCTCAGGCTCACATGCCACACACACCCACCCACACACCTGTGCAAGCACAAGCATGTTTGTGTAGTTTTAGGGGCTGGAGACTCACACCTCTCCCCCAAGCAACAGTGTGCCGGGATCTGATGCGGGGACAACATCTTTCCCATTACACTCAGAGTTCAGGTAATTCCATCTGGATGATGGAGTAAATGGAGGCATTCTCCCACCCCATGAGTCATCTATGTACACCAAGACTGTCTACTACATAGGAGAAGCACACTAATTGTCTTTTGAGAAAAAAACCCATGTAGGTCAGTGTAAATTAGCTTTGAGACAGAGGCGACATCTTTACTTAGGAAGCCTGAAAAAGGGCAGCAGCCTGCCCTGTCCTGATTGTCCCACCCAGATTCCTGAAATTCGGATCATTTAGTGACCAAGGATAATAAAAGACAATGGATCATTGTCTGGAATAATGTCCAACCGTCTCACTATGCACTCTCAAGGATACCACAGGCTCTGGAAGCATATAGACTTTTCTCTTTTGTCTAATGTGGTTTTCTTCTTATGACACCGGTGGATGTCTCAGGATCCCACTGCCACTGAATGTCATTTGGTAGTTTCTATCACATTCAAGAGGCCATGGATACCTTCCAAAGGGCTTGGGAGCAAGGGACAAAGAGAACTTGATCCTAAAGCAGGTATAGGATTCTGCTTATATTCACATTCATGTTGGATCTAATTACTACATGGAAAATGAAGCATAACAAAGGCACCTCTGAGATGAAAGTAAATATTTTCTATCAGTGGATGTGTTCTGAACCCAAGACAACTCAGAAAAGCCAGTACGAACACACATCCATAAAGCATAGTAAATCCCTGGTCCTCACATGTATATATAATACTCTTTTGAACTTTTCCGTATTTGTCAGGCTTTCCTGAAACTCCTGGTCTCCAGGTAAAAGACAGCGTGGCATGGAAGAAAAGCAGGTAATAATATTTCCTAACCATCTATTGATGGCAAGGCCCTATGTTAGATACTTTAAGTTCCTTTGTTGTATCAGCCTGACTTCTCCAAGAACATAGTTATTTCTATGTTACAGATAATGTCTGAAATCTGGTCAGAGATCTAACCCTTGTCTGGAGACTTTTAGAGCACAGTGCTAAGAGCACAGACTTCACTGGGGGTGGTGGTGCACGCGTGTAATCCCAGCACTTCGGAGGCTGAGACAGGAGGATCACTGTGAGTTTGAAGCAATCCTGGGCTACATAAAGAGTTGAAGGCCAAACTGCACTATATAGTGAGACCCTGTCTCAAGAAACAAACAAATGAATAAACAAACCCAAAAAGCACAGACTTCAGAGTCAGGCTAATGCTGGTTAAAAAATATGACTCTGCAACTTGGTAGTTGTAGACTGGGTAAGTTGTTTCAGGTCTTCGAATCAAATGCCTTTATCTGCAAAATGGAGGTAATAACACTACCTACCTTTTACATGGGGCCGCTATCAGAGTACAGTGAGATGAGCTTGCAACTTGCCCATCAGAAGGTCTGGCACACAGTATGTATTTAATGAATGTCTGCAGTATCGTTACTGTTAGAATACGGCACACTGGACATGAGGTGGGCTGTCTCCAGGACGTACTGGGAGTGAGGGGGAAAGAGTTGGAGTTATAGAAGCGTTAACAGCTCACGATCAGTCATAGCCAGAGTCACCACAGGAGATCAATCTAAATCAAGTCATTTACTTACTGCAAAGGCAATTGTGTTTTGACAATATTGTGGTGCTCAGACAGATCTATAAAGAAACTTGAGGTAGAGAGAAGGGAAGAAGGAAAAGGAATGGCTTAAAAAGTCGAATCAGAACTGCTCATAACATAGAACACAGTGCAGAAGTATGGGTAGATGCCTTGGCCCCCATGCTACAGATGACTTAAGTGTTCTGAGTCTGATGACCACGGTTGTGACCTGGTTCTACACACCCATCTGGTCTGCTTTCCTCTCAACAAAACAGAAACCCATCTGTGCCCAAGACACCAGGGTCTGTATGGCAAGCTTTCTTTCTGGCCTCTGCTCACTCAGATGCACTCTGGCTCACACTGAATTTTCAGATGCACACGTTCCAGGCACTCTATCTTAATTCTAGAGTTAGAGTAGCGGCATGTGTTTTGAAATTATAAAGACATGAACTCCAGTCCAACAGCCACCGCTTACTATCCTTGACCTTAGGCAAATTCCTTAACCTCTCTGGATTCAGGTGCCACAGGCCTAAAATGAAGAGAAAATGCCTGCACTGTAAGTTTATCCGGAAGGTCCAATTAGCAGTGTTTATCCAATGCAGGGTGCTTCTATAACACAGCAAATGCTTGATACATGTTAGCTGCTCTTGTAATTTCAACTGAATTAGCTCCTTTGCCTAACATTTAACACGACTAACACGGTCTCCCCAAACAGCAGCAACAGAAATTAGCCAACAAGCAGAATAAAAACATTTACAACTCTCGTCCCCAAAGAGAAAATATGTCCAAATGCAGAGGCTTGTCTCGAGGCTGGTGCCTGGGGTTCCTGTGGAGTGTTTTCTGATCCCATAACGGAAACCCTATGACACAGACAGATACAATCAGATAATGATGGCAATCAATAATGATAACAGAAATTATTATTTATTTTCATAAACACAGCGTATGTGCGTCCTGCTGAGTTACACACATCACATGCCAGTATTCACTTTCGGGGCAGTCAATCAATGGAGAGATCTCAATATCTACCGCCGAGGCAGGAGGGAGAAGACGGAGTGGAGGTTGAGAAATTACCCATACCAGAGTGACACATTCACAGAGTTAATCTAATCCAGGGGGGCCATCCGGGTGCCATTGCAAGCCCGTGAATATGGAACAGGCTTGATTGATTTTTCCCCGCAGTAGCTAAACACTCCATTGTTATTTGCCACAAATATCAGGAAAGGAAAGATGAAACCATGAGAGCATTGGATATTAAGCCCCCAGAGCTGCTATAAATCAGAAAACGGAGTCTAAAAGAATTAAAACTGGTTAGAGAAAGGCTGTGTCTCTGTCCTGAGAGGCCTGGACTATCAAAGCATAAACCCAAAATTAAAACCTGGGGCAGTGAAAGCTGATTCTGACTCCACCAATAATTTGCCCTGAAACTGGCCTGGGGTTACCCCTCCTCCCACAGTGAGTGTCACCAGACAGGCAGCAAGAGAACCTAAAGGCTAAGGGCAGAGAGCTTGATTCGTAGTTGTGCCTCTTCCTTGCTGAGTTGCCTGGCCCTGGATGAGACCCCTGATTCTCAGAAACTCTGTGGTCCCTCTTACAAGTGAGTCCCCAGCACTAGAAAGCAGCACACAGACATGTACATCCTGCCGGCCTCCTGGTCTCCTCCAGGGCACGCAGTGAGCCCCAGGATGAAAACCCACCTACTGCTTTGTGACAGTGCACCTCGTCCCTCTGTACTTCCTCTGAACTGTCCTGGAAACCCTCCGTGCTGTTTTTAGGACATAGTATTTCTCAAAGCATGGTCCAGGGGCCACCTGCAGAGTAAGCTGTGGGTTTTCTTGTCAAAGCAGTCCTTTCATAGAGTCCACTCAGATCTCCACCAGAATCCCTAGAGATGAGGCCAGAGAATGTGTTCTAGAAAGCACCCTCAGTGGCCATGGGGCACACTGCAGACTGACAGTGTGCTTGGACTAACTTCATGTGACAGCCATGAGCAACTTATCTTCTCCTTGTCCCTTTAGGACAGAGCATTTCATTAATCTTTGAAAGACCCACTTTGTAGTACATGCTTAGTCCAGTACCTACCACAGAGCAAATGATCCATAAATGGTATTAAAACAAAGTCCTACTACTGTGTACCATGCTATCATCCTCACCACTGTCCAAAATGGGCCCATGCCACAGACAGTCTCTCAGGAGCTTGAGGATCAGACAGATCTGTGCTTCATTTATAGATCTGCTGCTTACCATTTCTAAGGTCTGAAGTCAGCAATCATTCTCCGCAACTCTGTTTACACATCTCTAAAATGGGCAGGATGCCTAAGCCACAGGATTGTGGTAAAGAAAGGGTTTAAGATATATATAAAACTGCTCAGGGCCGGGGATATAGTTCAGTGGCACAGTGTCTGTCTCACAAGTGCAAGGTCCTGAGTTCGATTCCTGGTACCTAAAAACTCCCCAAAACAAAAAACAAACAAAAAAAAACTGCTCAGCTCCAAGCCTGTCCCTGAGAAGGACTGAATAAGTGAAATTATCTTCAGCCAGTAATCTGTTTAAACATCTCTCTGCAAACAGATCAGGTAGTTAAAGTGGTTGTTTCATTGAATAGATTGCCCTTTGGGGGAAGAAAAACCTAGTTTGTAGTCAACCCATTGAATCCTACGATCTGTTAAGCAATAATCTTCAAGAAGTGCCCCTGTAGGAGTCAGAGCTGGTAAAAGCTCATCCAGTTTGCCATGGTATCTTAGGCTGGCGTTATAGTTTGTGTCTAGATGTCCCCCCAAAGCCTCATGCAGTTTTAGATAGTTTTTCCAGAGATGGCTGAATCTAGACTGTGTGATTCATTGGCGGGGCAATGCTGCATTTAAGGGTGCTAGGACTGATCAGATTGGGACCACCCTATTCCGTGGAGACTGGATTCAATATAAGGGACAGAAAGAGGCTTGTTTTGTTCTCTCTCTTGCTGCTTTCGCTGTCTCCCACTGTCATGAATGGTTGCCCTTCTGCCATGTGCCACCCTGCCTTGGAGCCAGCCGATTATGGACTGAAACCTTCACAAATTGTGAGCTAAATAAACCTTTTCGCCTGTAACTTTGGGTGTCAGGTATTTTGTCTCAGCAATGAGAGAAAAGTAACTAAGACAACTGGCTAGGGAGTGTTCACATTGCCACCCACGGGATTTATAAACATCAAGGTCATTTTAAGAGGAAGAGGTATTTCTCTAAATTCCCAAGAATGTATATGTCCTGAACTCAGAGGAGGACAGAGGCACGAGGCACCTGTATGAAAATGTGATGTCATTTAATCGGCCCTCTAAGGAACAGTGCCTTGTTGTATACCTACTGTGTCATACAACAGCCTTTGTGGCTTTAACTCCTCATACCCTACTCCTCAAAAATCAAGCTCATGTGTTAATAAAGCTTTGATAACAAGCTCTGAGAGACACCAATCAATAGTGTGATCCATTTGCTCTGTGATCATAAATTAGCATTTACCTGGAAAGCAAAAGCTATAGAAAATAAGATTTGCGATCAGATGGACCAGATTTGAATCCCAATTCTGCCATCTTATAGCCACGAGATTTTGGGCAAACCCCCCGTTTACTCTAGAACTCAGGTTGTGCCTCTGTGTAATACATTCATCTGACAAATAGTTATGGAGTACCCACCATATGCGAGGCATTGTCTAGGTGCTGGGGCTACGTTGTCCCTGCTTTCAAGGAGCTTGTATTTTGCTGGGGGAAGAGGCAGGCTGTCAGTGGACAAATGGTATGTTAGGCCAGGATAAAAGCTAGGAAGAAAGGGGAGGGTTGGGACACAGTGAATGGGAGAGATGAGTGTGCCATTTCCTACCAGGTGTACTAGGCAAGCCTCTCTGAGAAGATGGCAGTTGCCAGGACTGACATGAAGTAAAGACAATGGCTTTAGACAACCCAGAGGGAACTTACTTGAGAGGGACAAGGAGGACTCATCGACAAAGGCAAGAAAACCTAGCACCTAACACACAGCAAACAATCAATAAACAGTGGCTGTTACTATGATTATTGCAATTACTATCTCTTAGCTAGAAGGGGTATTTGGATCAAATCCACTCGAAAAACTGAACACATTAGCTCTTCATTTTTTGGGAAACAAGTTATGACACATCACAGCTTGGGAGCTCATACTTTCCAGATTATATTTATAACAGGTTAAAAATCAAATTTTATCCTGGTCTATGTTCCCAGGGCACCAGCAACCAATCAGAATGAGGAAAATAATGCCTCTGGGCTCATCCTCCAGGGAGTAGGCTAAGTGTGATTTCTCAGCAGCAGCCTCTCAACTCAGGCTGATGAAGTTGCTTGAATACCAGCCCTGTTGCCTAGAGAGGGCTCTGGGGGCCCGTATCTCCTGAGCACTGGGAGGAAGGGAAGGAAGGGGATGCAGCATCCTGCTACATGGGCCTGAAAATGACATCAAGGTCTTTTTTTTTTCCATGCTGGACTCAGGGGTCTGCAAAGTCAGAGTTTATGACAATGTGTGTTTGTTTCAAAGGCTGGGGAGAGAAGATGCGGGGAGAGAGAAGCTCCTTTGACCTAGGATAATGTCACTAATTATTAAGAAAATCACTTCAGGGAACCTCAGCTCTTGTTTTTTAGCCCTAGTCCTGGAATAATAAACCAGAAAACACCAGGCATGTCACTTCCCTTCCTTGAGCTGCATCTAAGGGCCCAGGTACCAGGTGTCAGTCTCAGCCCTGCGTGATCTAGGGCACTTGACTAATCTCTTGGAGCCTTATTGGCTCAGTGGGTATCTCAGCAGTGAACTACACCCCCTGAGGTGGCCAGTGCAGGTGAGGAGAACGGCATGGTGGGTGGGATAAAACAAAGGCCCATAAACACTTTTATACCTGCCAAATACCTGCACTGCCCTCCTCACTGTCTGTCCTGTAGATGAATAAGGTAAGAAAATATTTTGTGATGTCAATGGTGTTTTACAACCAGGAGGCTTTATTAAATTATCATGATTATTACTCTGAATGTTACAATAATGAGTAGTGGGTGCAGCTTTCATAGAAATGCTTCTCACAGGCTCTTTGGGTAACAAGTGATTGGATGTGAAAGGGTATCTTCCGTGAAAAAAAAAAAATAGCCACATTCTTGCTTTGAAAAGCTGAACCTCTCAGAACCAAAAGAGAACAGGTTCATTACACAGGGTGGATTAATTAGCTGTCGGGTATTATTAAATGCTCTCACTCTCAGGCCCAGCACAGAACCGGATGCCGTGAAAGTGAGTGAGAGGGAATCATAGTATAGAGAAGGAAAAAGAAAAGAAAAAAAAAAAAGATTGCTGGCAATGCAAATTTCAAGAGCAGAGCATGTTAGTAAATTATAGTCTGATTAATATCATGTCAACTCATTCTCTTTTTGGAGTCATTGCTTTGAATCTATAGTTTTCAGGGTTGCTTTTTTTTTTTTTTCTTCTTCTACCACTGGGATCAAAGAGAAAAGAAGGCTGGCATTTTCATGATTTGTACAGAAAGGAAGAATGCTGGTGTGTGGGTGTTTACATTGAAATGCAGGATATTTGAAAGCTTAGGAAGGGAGAGGAAGCAAAATCAGATATGGGTAAAGTAATTCTAAGGGAACTATGTCTCCCAAATTGGTACATTAATGTCACATGGTTGAACAACAGCAGGGGCTCACGAAAGTGTCAATTCCAAGGAGTGTTAGGGATGGGAGTGTCCAGTTACCATAGCCTCTCTTGCCTCAACCACGGAGTCCAGTGTTGAAAATACAGATTCCTCAGAGCACGCCGGCGGGGATGGGCCTCAAGAACATGCATTTGCGAGGCCTCTGCGTGGCAGCTTAAAAACAAGGCTTAGAGTGAAGAAATGTGTCTGGCTGGCCAGGGTCACACAGCTGGTTAATAAAAAAAAAGCAAGAACTGGGATTTTCTATCTCCCAGCCACACCTCCGGGCCTCATTCTATGTTTGCTCTGAAGTCTTCATTTGCATCACTGTCTTGCCGCAGGGAAGATCTCTGCTCTACTGGGAACTTAAATAGGCCTTATCTCCTCTTTATCACAGGGATGAACTCCTAGAGAGGTTATGCATCCATAAAGAGAGTCCCAGAGGATGTCATGGACAAAAGGGATCCATAGCATCTGAGAAATTCCACCCACATGGCAAACAAGGACAAGATGAAATCTGGACAGCAGTTCTTGGCATAAACTCTTCCTAATCCACCGTTTTTTCCCCATGATATTGCCCCTGGGCAAAAGATGGTCTTAGTTATCTGCTGTGTCATGAGAACACTGTTCACTGCTTATTTGGTACATTTGAGTAGAATGAACAGAAGAGTATAAAAATGACATGCTTTCCATATATGTGTATGTATCTGAATAGGAATGATCAGCAGGGGTAGGCCATGATGGTGATGATGGTGGCAGAGGTGGTGGTAATCCTTTAACCACATCAGGGAACTAACATTGAGCACTTTCTGTGAACCAGACATTACACAGGCTAAGTTCAGGTAAGACACTGCAGGCACACGGGGCTCAAGTGAATACTCACAGTGACCAGCGGGAGAGTAATGGAGCCCAAATTCTAAGCCAACCAGATCAACTGGATGTTCCTACTCTTTACCGCTCTGTTCTCGGTCTCCAAAAGCTTAGCACACTTACAACATCAGGATGGCTGTGTGTCTCTTGCACCAAGCCTAATAGCTATATGTGCAGGGAAGTTAGCTAGGGTGGAAAGGGTGGGCTAACCAGAGGAAACAGAGCAGCCACTGGGTGTTGGTGCTGAGGAAAGACTCAGCTCCCCTCAGTACTGGACAAATCTCCAAGCACCAGAGTGGCCAGCTCAGTCTGTGTTCAAAAGCATTTGATGAATAAATGGATGGATGGATGGATGGATGAATGAATGAATAAGTGAGCTAATCAGCCACTGAATAATGATCTAATTCCCATTTACGCTCTTAAACCCAGAGAAAGAGCCCCCTTTCTCCACATCTGTTTCACTATCTTCCTTTCTCAGTGTTTGGTCCTCACTAGAGCAGCTGGTGTCTGAAAGCACATGTTTTACACAATGGCAAAAGTCCCTTGTGGCCAGGGCTGGTCGCCACATGTGTCTGCTTTACTCTTCACAGTGAACGTATTTAAAGCTAATATCAATCATCTAGCCTTGAGCCACTTTAACCTACATCTAGAGAGGCTTGTCTTACGAGCTCACTTTTAGGTAATTTTTGTTATTGTAAAGAGAAAAAACCAAAACAACAGCAAAGACAAAAACAAAACAACACAAAAACAATAAAAATGGTAGAGTTTCGAAGCAAGATGATAGGGAATTAACAGTGGTTGTTGTATTACATATTGCTATCTTCAGCTCAGTTGCTCAGATTACCAGATGTGAGAATGCAAGATTGATCAAACCATTAAAGAGAATAAAAAATAATGAAAAAATTAGAAATGATACCGAGTTTCACTAATCAAGGTGGTAGGAATTCAACAATGGTTGTTATATTGCATATTGTTGTCTCCAAATTAGTCGTTCAGATTACCGGATATAAGCATGCTAAATTGGTCAAAGAATTTAGGCATTAACTGTTCCTTTCAATAAACCAAGAGACATCAATAGTACAATTATCCCAGCTATCCCTGAATATAGGTATGTATTTTTTCCCCTTCCTTCTTTCTTTCTTTTCTCCTTTCCCTCATCCCAGTTGTTCCTTTCCTTTGAGCAATTTCTTTCCCTTTCAACACTATCTATTGTACCTTTTGGGTTTTATTTACTCTTTCAGGTTCTTACGTTAGAGACACAATACAATGTATACATATGTGGGTCTGATTTATTTCACTTATGAAAATGGTCTGTAGTTGCATCCATTTACCTATATATGCCTCGAGTTTACCTTTTCATGGCTGAGTAATACTCCATTGTATAAAAATACCACATCTTTTTTATCCATTCCTCAGTGGATGGGCATTTGGGTTGTTTCCAGGATTTAGCTATGACAAATTGTGCTGTTATAAACATGGGTACATATATATCACTCTGGTATGATGTTTTCAGTTCTTCTGGAAAAATACTCAGAAGGGGAACAGCTGGGTTAAGTAGGACCTCTAATCCTAGTTTTCTTGAGGAATCCCCACACTGATTTCCACAGTGGTTGTACCAGTCTACACCTCCACCAACAGTGGAGAAGGGTTCCTTTTTCCCCACAGCCCCTCCAGCATTTGTTATTGGTTGATTTCTTGATGATAGCCATTCTTTCTTGGGTGAGATAGAATCTTAGTGTTGTTTTAACTTGCATTTCTGGAATGACCAATGATGTTGAACATTTTTTCATATATTTATTCACCATTAGTATTTCTTCATCTGAGAAGCATGTATTCATCTCAGATGTCCATTTTTGTACTGGGTCTTTAAATTTGGGGGGGGGTCTGATTTTTTTCAATTCTTTATATGTTCTAGATAGATGTCCTTTGTCTGAGGGAGACTTGGCTAAATCTTTTTCCTAGTTCATGGGTTTTTATTTTATTCTGTTGGTAATTTCTTTTGATGTGCAAAAACTTTTCAGTAAGGTGAGATCCCAGTTGTTGATTCTTTGAAGTATTTTCCATGTAGTTTGGTTTGTGTTCATGAACTCTCTGCCTATCCCTCTGTCTTCAAGATTTCTACATAATTTCTCTTCCAGTAGGTTTAGTGTTTCTATTTTAATATTAGATCTTTGATACATTTTGACTTTAATTTAGTGCATGGTGATAGACATGGGTCTAGTTTTAGTCTTTGGCATGTGGTGAGCCAGTTTTTCCAGCACCATTTATTAAAGGGCCTCCAGGCATATAGGACAGTATGATGAAAGACACTTTAGGAAAGAGGACTTCCAGAACTGCTTCAGAAAATGGCAAGAAATAATGGATTCAGAAAGCAGGGTAGTGCTTTGAGGGGACTTCATGGTCATGTGTCTTTTACTCTAATGAATTCTTAAAAAGTTAAACATTCACTCTATCTTTCTTCCAGTGAACATGTTTGGCTCCTTTATCACAGATAAGGTGGCTGAGAGTGTTTGTAGTTGTGTCTGCATCTTCTAATCTGTTCCATAGATCTTCAGGTCTGTTTTTTTGCCAGTACCATGCTGATTTTATCACAGTAGCTTTGTAGTATAATTTCACATCAGAGGCATCCAAAGTTCACTTTTAGAAATCCATTTTCACCACCACTTTCCTGAGGCCTTTACTAGCCTCCCAGAACCAAGGAGAATTTCTTCTTCCTTCGGTCAAACTGTAACTGTCTGACAAGCTCTTTATATGCATGTGTCTTATTCTGATTAGAGTTATAATCATTCAAGTATTAAGTTACAGAAATCCTCTTTCCTTACCAGGATATGCATTTCTGGAAGGCAGGAAGGGAGCTACTCAGACAGAACAGAGATCGCGTGTTGAGTTTACGGGGCACAGAGGCAGGGCTTCCCATCCTCTTGTGTTTCAGCTTCAGAAGTCCACGGGCAGTAGGAATAAAGGTCGCCATGTTGCAGGCGCACAAACTAAAAATAACTCGCATGACTAAAGCTCAACAAGGTTCAGCGACTAGGAGGTTCTGCTAAGTGGCAGAATTCAAACCTAAACCCATGAGATTCTGAAGCTTGGGTCCTGAACCACACGATCACAATGAAATTTTCCAGGCAGGTAGTCTCCTCCCCGTTGCCCAAGCACAGAAGGTGCTCAAGATGTTTTCGATAATGTGAACAGACAGAGGCTAGGAGTACTGTACTGTATGGCAGAGGCCATGTGGCAAGTCCCCGAGGACAAAAGGAAAAGTGTAGATTTGTAGTCATTAGGGCTTGGCACCTTTCCCACCCCTCCATCTGCCACCAGAGACTGGGTTAGGCTGAGTCTCTGCCCGAGTGGCCTCACGTGCACATTATACTTGTAACCTGCGGCGGCAGCCGCGCACGGTCAGCCTTAGGAGGCCAAGGTTACAGAGAGACGTGGCTCTGCACTTACCCGCAGGGTCGTGATGGTGGCTGGGTCCCGGAGCCGGCCCTCCTCATCTTTCAGATTATAGCCTTCTGGCCTCTTATCACGTTCACTGACTTTCCACAGCTTCACAGTTTTATCTGTGGGGACAACGGGAAGGTGTCAGAGCTACAGGGAAATGTGAGCAGGCTAAGGGAGAAGACGGAGAGGGAACGGTGGTGGTGGTGGGGGGCATGTGCTGCAGAAGCTCACGGAAAGCACAGCCACACATAAATCTTGTCCTCTGAAGCAGAGCACGGAGCTCAGGACAAAAACACCGATGTGCTGGGACATATGTTTTCTCCCTGACAATGCACTGTCAAAGTTATAGCTTCTACATTAATCTGGCTCATTCAATAAAAATAAAAAAAAAATTGGATTCAACATTGAATACTAAGGGTAGCCACAAACACAGAGTTTACTATATGCTAGCAGTATAGGAAAAATTGATCTAATAGTCACAACTCTGGGAAGTAGGTTCTATTAATATCTCCCCCTTAACATCCCACATCACTTACACCTGGTCCTCCTCCCATCCTGCACGGCCCTTCGTAACCTGTTCTCTCCTGTTTCTGATCTCGAGGTCCACCTTTCTCCTCAGCACTCCCGTGCTCCTGCCACATGGCTTTCTTACTGTCTCCTCTATTGAGCTCATTCTTGTGCTCAGGGCCTTTGCACCTGCTATGCCTTCTGCAAGCAAAACCCCTTAGCCTGTTTTTCACATAACTTGGTCCAATCAAATTTAAAAAAAAAAAACTATGAACAGTAAAAGACACACTGACTTCATGAAGGGCCTCCAGCCATATAGGACAGTATGATGAAAGACACTTTAGGAAAGAGGACTTCCAGAACTGCTTCAGAAAACGGCAAGAAATAATGGATTCAGAAAGCAGGGTAGTGCTTTGAGGGGACTTCATGGTCATGTGTCTTTTACTCTAATGAATTCTTAAAAAGTTAAACATTCACTGTATTTTGGTCACATTCATACCTTGCTTTTTGTACATGTCCCACCCTCACATAAAACCTACATGAACATGCTGTCCTCACCTCCTTTCTGGTTCCATTTCCTTCTCTTTTTTTTGGCCTAGTATTTTTTACTACCTGATAATTGGTAAGTTGCCTGGTTATTTACTACATGACTTCCACTGGAATATAAAATCATTGGAGGCAGAGATTTTGCATATTTTGTTCATCACTGAACCTTCAACAGCTGGAACAGTACTGGGGACATAGTAGATGCTCATTAAATATCAGCTGGATGAATGAATGAATCTTATCTGCACAGTGTATATTTCTAGCAACATCTAGTGAAGTCACCCGGTTTGTTGACAAATCAAAATTCCCTTTCTCCTTGTCATTCCCAGGTAGAAATGGCCTTGGTCACCTTTGGGTTGTCCTAACACCCTATACCACTTGAACCCTACAAGGGTTACCGTGGGGAGGGCAGAGTGACAGACCAGGGTGAGGGGTTCTGGGGAACTGGAGATGACATGCCCTGCTTATAGGCTTTTTCCTCTAAGTTTTTGAAAAATTTTTCAATTGCCTTTAAATATATTTTATTAGTACATGTTTGCCATACATTATTTTTTAAGGAAACAGAATGTATTGCATCCTGTTTAACAAATCATATCTGTGGGCTACATACCCTTATATGCCTTCCTTAATCAACCCTCCATTCACTTTTATTCCTGTGTTGATTTCTCCCCTGGAAGTCAGGGACACTTGACTTCTCTGTCGTGGTACCTTTGGGATCAGACACCCTTGGGCCTAATCTCAAATCTAGCTCTTGCCAGTTATGTGGCCATAGACTAGGGGTCTCGAGCAGAAGACACATGCTAGTATTTCTTGAATGACAAAGAAGATCACTACCTATAGCAGCAAAAATAGTAAAGAATGCCCACGAAAATTTGCACTCTAGGTAAATGACAAATAATTGTTTAGTAGAAGCATGTCCCATATATTGCAACATTATAAGTAAAGATAGTTACTTTGTGACCCATTCTTTACTTGTAAAGTGGGGGAATACTGTGTTCCTCATGAGACTCTTGAATTAAGTGACTCACAGCATGTAGAATGTTTAGCACAATGTTGGGCTTCTAATAATGACCCGCCAATGGGCAGCTATTATTAGAATTAGCAGACTAAGCAGTTATTCTGCAATAATTACGTGTTGCCTTTAAGGTTTAGCCCCATCCCACAATGATGTCTGCACATCCTATTGACTCTGTAGTCCTGCCAGGGGACAAAAGCTGCCCCTATACCCTGCCTGTAGTAGGGTTTCCTTTGCCCCTTTATCTCACTCTTCCATTTTTCCTCACTGGGCTCCATGCAGTTGCTTCCAAATTTCCTCGCCTTCAGGACAGATATTGCAAGCAAAGGGATGTGAGGTCCCAGCCATGATCCTTTAAAGCTGTGGGAAACAAATGACTTATCTTGGGGATCTTAAATGTACCACACTGTGGCCTTTCAATAGCAAGGGCACTACCTTAACAGGTAAGCATCCCGGCTTCCACATTTCTGGGCATCACTTGGCTGGTTCAGTCTGATCCTACTTGGCAGGGTGCTAAGTACACAATCTGTACGCTGTCACCCATGTACTCGCCCTGACCTACGATGAGGCAAAAAGGTGCAGAAGTTTTCCCAGCTGTGGGATTAATTTAGAACTGTCTTCACGCCGGCACTTCTCACCCCACCCTCTCTGGAGATCCTGCTGCACACAAAACTATTTTTCGGGGTGACAGAATGAGACATATTTATAGGCACTTGATCAGCTTCTGATCAGCTGTGGCCAAGAACAGCCCGAGTGTCAGTGAATTTTAACATGAAAGATTCGAGATTTTCTGCTTCACTTTGAAATGTACCCCATCCCATGTGTAAGGCAATTTTTATCTTACATTTTTCTCAACATGAATGATAAACTGCTACACAAAGAGAGAAATTACAGGTGAAACACAAAGAAGAAGCATCACCAATAGTCCCTTTAGTCAGGAACAATTCATCGTGAACATTTTATATAAATTCTTGTGTTTTTTCCCTGTAGGTTTCTTGGGGGATAGTTGCAAACCTGTAATAATGCTGAATATACAGACTTTGAGTTTTTATCATTTCCCCCTTCTTATTATATAAAAAGTAGATGTCTTTGCAATTAGAAAGTGAAAATAGCAACCAGGTAAAAATAGTTCCCTCTTTGAGTTGGCTACACAGCGAGGTGAAGGCCAGTCTGAACACAGTGAGATGAAGGCCAGACAGACCCTGTCTCAAAAAACCAAAAAATAAACAACAAAAAACCTCCCTCAATTCTACTAGAAAGAGATAGCTATTATGAAAATTTCTGTATATTTTTCATATTTGTTTATACAATCATGTAACTATTTTAGTAAATGTGCTATATACTTGAAAATGTATTTTGCCTAATATTATATATTTACCCCTACCAATATATAGCCCTATAGATATATTTATAGGAATCTGTTATATATAATATATGCATACAAAATGTTTTTTATAATTTATAGTAGGGATAATTTATTAACCACTAAAGGTCCATTAGTGGGAGAATTATTAAACTATAAAAAAATCAAAGGAAATACTATGGAGTCATTGAAAATGTTATAGCAGCTTAGAAGACAATTTAACAGTTAGGAAAATAGCTTTGAAATTAAGGGTTATATTATCCAAAGCCTGACTACAAAACAGTTTGGAGACTATATTGCATTTCTGTTAAAAACAGAATTTATGTATTCCTTTTATCCTTTTTTTGAGAGACATTGATAGTAATTCTGTCTGGATTAGAATACCTTTTCTTTTTTTCTTTTTTTTTTTTTTTTTCCTCAGTTTTTTTCCAGTACCGGGAATTGAACTCATGACCTTGCGCTTGCCAGGCAGGCGCTGTGCAGCTGAGCTAAATCCCCAGCTCCCTAGAATACCTTTATTATTTTCATTTTGCTCCTCTGTAGTTTCCAAAATTTTACAATGAACATATACTTTCATAAAATGGAAGCCAAATTCAGTGTTTCTCTTCTTAGAGGTTTAAAGGCAGAAGTAGGAGGCTAGGTAAAGCAATGTATTTTACATGTCAAATAATTTCAAGGTGTAGATTCACAATTGAATGTTAGTAGTATTTTTCATTAAAAGTGATTAAGTTGAAAACATATTCTAGTGGAAAGTAAAAACTGCAACCAACCATTATGAGACGAGCACAATTTTTTTTAAAAAAGCTAATTGACAGAGAATTCAATCCAATTCCCCATGGTTGTATTGCTTGGAGTCATCCTTGACTTTATCAGCACACCATTTTTTGGACTCAGTGTCTTAAAGTTTTGTGGATAAGAAAGACTAAAGGGCATGTGGCTTTTTCCTTCTTCTGTCTGATTCTCTGAGTGGTTTAGCATTGCTTATGGTAGCTTTAAATACAATCTTATACCTTATCTTCATTTTCTCTTTTCTACAGTAATTCCAAATGTCTCCCGTTAATTTTTGCATGTTAACCTATTTGGCTTAGGGTAGACTTTCAACCTTAATATTAGTATAAAAAAGAAAATCGTGTAAGATCATGAGAATTTGTCTTATACAAATCATTTTGAGATGCGGTTGGCATAAGAAATAGCATCCCAAATGGAAGATAATATCTTTGTTAATCAAAAAACTATTTAAAAACTCAATTAACAGAACATTATGCTGTATAATTAATCTTCATTGCATTTCATTTTCCTTCCCATCCCCCCTACAAAGTAGTTAATAACTCTGAATTTTATTGCAATAATCAATAGGCTAAATTTCATAATATAACATAATCTAGCTAAGGTAATCAGACACTTATCCTCTGCCAGAAGTAATTAAGTCAAAACCAGCAGAAATCTCTGTTATTCTAAGTTGTATTGAAACTACAGAGCCCTTGAATGAAACTTGAGCAGCAAAATTAAAAGAGAAGAAATTACAACAAAATCATGCAGTTCCCAAGAAATTAGGGCTTCAAAAATTAAACAGAACAATAAGCATGGCTATGTGAAAATTAAATTACTTGGAATCTGGAGAAACAGTTTAGTGAGATCTGTTCATGTAGAGATGAGATTTGCTTGGATAACTGTAAGTTTCAGAAACGTTTTACATTTGTACATTGGGCTTATATTTAAGGGATTTGGGGTTCATATACTTTAAAAATTTTGCCAATTTTTCAGAAGACTAATATATGACTCACTGTATAAACTTAGAAAATTAAGATGACAAGAGGAACAAATATTTAAGGCATCCATAATGCATAATCAAAAATTAATTATGGTGAACTTTTTAGTGTTTCTTCCTATTCTTTAAAAATAATATGCTCGATCATAGTATAGACATGGTCTGCATTTTTTTACTAGACATATTTTGTAAGTATGCCTACTCTTATACTAGGTATAGGTAAAAAGCAAATTCTTTGCTTTTTGATTTATATTAAAGTGTACACTCCTCACTGACTCACACACAAGATGAAATGAATTGCTTCCTCACTTATCTGTTTGGGAAATGGTGTTTAATTTCTACATAGTAATCCTGTTATGCTAGTCAACTAGCACCCTTTACTATACGACTTTATTTCAAATTGTTTTGAGCACAGATGACTTGTTTTAAGCAAGGGTTGAATAACCCAGAGGATAGATAATTCCACATACTGAGGTGCTGTTGCATGTGGCCTTCCGCTCACCTCCAACCTCCTCTCTCGTGACCTATTTACATAGATTTTTTCCTAAATCAACGAATGGTAAAAGAAGAGTTTGGAGGGAGACAGAGAAGGAACCCCTTTCTTGCTCACTTTTTCTTTTTAGCAGTGTCCTATCTCTTATGCTCCCAGCTTAGAATTTGATTTCATCAGATGACACACAGCCATCTGCTTTCCAGACCCTAAAATATATGCAAGGATTAATAACCTCTATTCAATATGCCAAACTCACAGAGAGAGCATGTCGAGTTTCCTGCAATGTATTCCCAGAATAACATTCAGTGACTCTTAAGACAGGAAGTCACATTCGATAAAACACCTGCAAATAATCTACATTAGCTGAAAACTACAGATAATGGGTTTCATATAATTGGGTCATAAATTTGGTATTTACAAGAAGAATAGCTATTATTTACCGAAGGCCTATGCTGTGTGTGCCAGGGGCTGCTCAGAATCTTGCAATTGTGGTTTCTAAGTTCTTCAAGAGCCCACAAGGTATAGAAGAAAATTGAGTCTGAGAGAGATTGACATATATGGTTGGCTGACTATATCTCTGAAAATGTCAAGTAGGAAAAATCACCCCCACATACCATTAGTAGACAGAAGAAAGTAAGCTGCATTCTGCTGAGGGAGCCATCTTATTTTATTGATTTTTTCTTCTATTTCTAAACTCTTCAGGTAATCGAATTCGGGTTCATGGCTCTGGAATGTGCTGTAAACATTGTATTCACCCCTACGATGAACTTGATTTTTACTCTGTAGGAAGGGAAAATTACACAAAAGGTTAAATCATAGAAGCCAATTTCAAACTCACCAATTCTTTTTCTTTGAACAGAGTCACTAGGGGTGGGCAGAGGAGGCTGTGTCACAGTGGGATGAGGCCACGACCAAGACTGTGACATGTGACACCTTAGCTCAGGGGCCTCTGAAGCTTTCGATCTTTCATCCTGTTGGTAAATATTGGTCTCTCCAATACACATGCACTTATAAATTATATCCATGAACTTCTGCACTAATATATGAACATCATACATACATAGAAATAGAAGTTAACACAGGACAAGATTTTAAAATTGATATAAATAGAAATTCTCATATTTTCTTTGTGTACCCCAACAAATGCCTCCCATATCTCCTGGACTGAGATATACCAAGTGGTGCGCACAGATACTTATATCAATCCTTTTTTTTTTTAAAAAGTACAAAGTTGTAGCAATTGCAGCTTTTACTGTCTTTTACTTTACAGCCACTGGCCTTTTAATACCTTGCCTGATCCTCACACAAAATTCCTGAGAGGTAGTAGTCAGGAAGGGCAAATAGATAAATGAGGATCATGTATTAAATGACTTTCCTAAGGTCACGTAGTTGATAAAGAGCAGATCTGGGCATTGTGCCCTCCCTTTTTTCCAATGAATCACAAAGCAGAGAGGAGCACAGAGGTGCCATCTGCATCTTTAAGAGAATGATGGGCTTCATCTCTGGTTTCCCCAGCACTGATTATGCAAAGTGCAAACAGCAGGAATTAAATAAATGAGGAGAGAATGAGACATAAGGCCAAAGGACAGGAAAAAAAAGTCAAGAGAAAGAAAAAGGAAGCGGGAGAGGAAGAAAAATGGCATGCTAAAGTGAGAAAAAGAAGGGGGAAAAAGGCAGGAAGGATTTATATAAGATGTTTTGGGTCATTCCCAGAACTTTGAGAGTTAGACTTTAGAAAACTGTTCCCAAATTCAAATCTGGGTCTTATTAGACATTTGTTATAAAAGCTTGATTTTTAATAAGAGGTTTAAGGCATTCCCTTGGTGTTACAGAACACCCAGAGCCACATCTCAACCTAGCAGTGGGTAGTGATGCTGGACCCAGGTGTGAAAAGCTATTCTGTCTATATTCCAGCTTTGGTCCTGGCCTGGAGGATTCCACAAGCGGCCTCTCTGGGATTTGTGCTCCTTGAAAATTCACATGCAGAGTTCACCCACAAAAGTCAAAAAGAGGCCTGCTCCAAAATGATGTCACATAGCTCTGTGGGTGTGGTTCAGCTTATATTTTAATTCCCGAATACCTTACCAAGCCAAACACTTTACTGCATCCTCTTTATCCTCATTCACATTTATTTCCCAGTGAGCACCACCACCTTACTTTGGAAAATGTGTCCTCCACTATTCTACTAATGAATCAGATTTCTCAAATATTTCTGTCAATTAAAATGGGTGAAACCTATAAATAGCTAACAGAAAAAGTGGGGTGGAATATTACTGGCAACATGCTGTCTTGGGTAATTTATGCTAAATAGCTCCTCGGGTTCCTCTTTATCATCACTGTGAACCTAATTGGATTTTTTTTTTTTAAATCAGAGGTTTGAAAATCAGTTTTCACAGGACTTTAAATGCTGACATTCTAGCTGCTACCACCCTGCTCACTTGCACGGAGCACCAGTCCACCTTAACAATAAATTTGTAAGAGTGTTGATTTGCTACCATCCAAATCAGACTGTCAAGTGTGTGTAGTATGTGCCAGACCAATTAGCACCAGGCAGCTCTGGAAAAGCAGGAAAAATTCCAGGTCACGAAGAGCTATTAGTTCCTACTTGCCAACCACATTTTCACATTTCCAGGGCCAATGCAATAGGCTGGGTGCCTGATTTAATGCTGAGCACTTGAATTTATATAGAACCCCTAGGGATTAGGATGCCCTTATAGAAATTAATTGCAAATAATGTGCAATTACCAAATATATCACCTCTAAATGAGGCTTTCCTTTTTTGAGGGGAGGTGTCATGCAAATGGCTTTGAGGCACAAAGCAGGCATTAAATTGCTAGGGAAGTCTCTTGTGAAGCCTTCCTCTTACACCAGGCCTCCCTCTAGCTTCCTGAGTGCCCCGTGAATCTCAGAGGCAGGCAGTGGCAGATGGGAGAGTTACTAGAACACAGACCAGCCTGCTGGAGGCTCCAAGACCGTGCCAGGGGAGGACAAGGAAATCAAATTGGGCCATAATTCCATTCTGACAAAACAGAAGCAGACACCAAAAAAACCTAATTTATGTGAAAAAGAGAAACAATTCCTAGTGGAACCCAAGTCACAGGAAGAAATGGGCTTTCTGAGATTCACTAGAAGTTAGAGCTCATGCTCAGAAATCATGCTGCATATAGCACTCAGCCCCAGGGACCTGAGTGTCACCTGTGCTAACGTGTCTGCTGTGTACCTCCGGTGAGATGTCATTTTGGGGAACTTCACTCCCGCTGGAAGGGTGAGCTATCACTTTCTTCTCTGCTGACTCAACTTGTCCTCTTCACATCGGCTGGCAAATAAAGCTATTTTTTCCCTCCCGCATTTTCTGGCAGTACCTGAAACTGAGGGAGCCTGAATCTCAATAGATGGAGGACAAATTGCAATTCAAAATGAAGAGTTATGCTCAATAAGCACCCATGGAATTTTGCAGGTCAGATAAGAAGCAAAATCCTTTTGAATGTGTACTATCCAGGCTTGGAAAGATAAGGCCATGTGTAGGAGAAAAAAAAAAAAGCCCTTTTAGGATGCTTTTGTGAGTCTGAGTGTGGAGCTAGCAATGCTGATGACTTTTTGGCAGTTTTAAGTTTGTGAACAAAGCAGCAAGGTTAAGGGCGACACATGAGGATTAAGGAACAGTAGGAGCCCTCCTTTAAAAAGAGAAGAAAATGGGCATTTTGCATTCACTGCCACTTACCTCCTGCTCTCGTTGAAATATTACAACCCGACCCCCCTTGTCCCCTGTCGCTAGTAATTCTCCTGTGTGGTTGAATTCTACCGTAGAGATAATGTCAGCTGAAAAGAAGAAGACAAAGGCAATTTAAGTAACTGCACACTTACTTTGAAAGGATAGATAATAGACATACTTTTCCATGCATTTAAGGGCTTAGAGCTTTGTCTGTGCAGTGGAATTTACAAGGATTTTATGTTCCGTGTTTTAAATGCCACCAGGAGTGGCACTTGGGAAAGTAAATTTCCTAAATGACTGCCCTGCACGGTGTTCTCTTGGAACATCTGGAGAGAACAAAAGGGGCAAGCATGGTTGGACCCTTTTGTCTGGGAAACTGAATTTCTCTCTGGCTCAGGGAAATGGCAGTTTTCTTGGATAATGTGTGCTAACCACAACCCCTTCACCCACTCATGGCCTTTTGCCTCTGCTCTTCTTCAACACTGGGAAACCTCCTCAGACCGGGTACCACTGTGGTGATTCAAATTAGGGCTGATAATTGAAATGAAGCAGGGTTAGGACGCTTGGAACTCTGATGCCAAACCTGGAAGAACAGAGTAGAAAGAGACCCTTGGAAATTCAAGGAAGGACGTCGTAAATGCTCCAGCTTGACCCATGAGCCCCCTTTTTGTGTTAGCCCAACACACCCTTCTGGAAAAGCAAGGACTTATTCCAACTCCAGAAGAAGGGTCCTGAGAAAATAAAAGGTCACGGGGTCAAAGGGGAAAGGGCAATCTGTACTCTGTATTTCTAAAACGAGAAAAGGCACAGGCGCCAGTAACTCAGATCCCAGATAATTGCTGAAGGAATGCCGGCCTGCCAAGTCTTTCTTCGATGGTGGTTACTCCCGGAGAACATGGACAGGTAAATTACCTATGATTGGATTTATTAGGGCTATTTTTAGAAAAATGTCAGAGGTTAATTCTCCCCAATTATTCCCCCGTAGGGCTCCAACAATTGCTACCAAGAGTGCAAAAGAGTTAAAAAAAAAAAAAAAAAAAAGAAAAGAAAAGAAAAAGCAGAGGAATTATGACTATGGTCTTTGACTGAGGAATATTCTGAAGATTATGTCTATATAAGGAAAGCAAAGGGGAAACAGCGAGGTGGAAAAGTAAGGCAATTACCCCTGAATAATTGAAATCTCCAATCTTACTTTTATATCATCAGTGCAGGGTTTTCTTTGTATGCTTGATTTATTCAGGTAAGTAGTGTAAAATTCTCTACATAGAGTAACTATCTTTTTCCATATATAAAATCCCCTGAACGGTCATCCTTTGTGCAAAAGTCAGAATAATAAGGCCTCAGCCTTAGTTACTTGCAACTTAGACACATCTACAGATAAATTCACAATTTCTTATTTTGGTCTCTTAGATGATTCACCCCACAGGTAGCAAACCCAGCTCCTACACAGGCACAGAATAGCATGAGTGAAGTAATCCCGGTATACTAAAAAAGCTGTGGCTCTTTTTAAGGGACAAGAAACTACTCAGTTTAAGGCAACAGAAACCACAAAATATTGCACTGTCTGATGTTCTCAATTTTTTTGAAGCAGCGGCTATGCATCTAGATTTTATGCAAAAATCTTCTGGTGACTAATTTTTTCAACATCATGATGACAAAAGCTATCTTTGGGTGGAATGTTGTCCATGGGTAACTTCTGGCCTATGGCACCTTCACCTGGAAATAGCTGCTCCATTGCTTATTAATGATCCAAACTAGAAATCGAGTCCATTTTCTCAGGAAGAATTCTCCAGTGAATGAAGCTTAAGGAGACAACACAACACGAAGGAAGTTATGCTGAGCTCTTGATACAACTTTAGCAGGCCTGCTTACATGACCAGTGCCTGGGAGTTGAAGAGCAACCAACTCCAGCATGGCTGGGAAAGCAATCACTCTCATGTACAGAGGAGAGAAGGTGGCTTAGTATGTGCAGTTGTCTTGGGGTGCCCTGACTGCAAAGCGCAGAGTGCTAGGGTACACCTCTTACATTAGTTACTAGTTCCAGCTTTCCAGTGAGTGATTAGCAAGGGGTTAGGCATAGAGATTCCTGACCTGGACAGAACCTAAGGCAGGTAGGCTGTTTCTTTTCGCTTTCAGGCCCTGTCAAGTACTCAGGGATGAGTCAAGGCTCTCAAATTCCCCGTTACTAACACTTCCCAGAAAGTGAGTAGCAGGGAGCAATGGGAGGGTGGTGGGGAGACCAGGCTTGGGGTTAGCAATGCTCTGCTTACGCACTAGGGCTCAATGGTAAGGTTCTGCTTGTGTGTAGTTTATGCCCTTCCAATGTTAACACAGAGCTCTAGAGTTGTGTGTGGCCACGGGGCTCTTAGATTCATCTCATTCATTCTCAGAACAAAAAAGTGGGCCTTTCCTTTTGGTGAAGATGAGTATTAAAAGAAAGAGTTAAGTAGCACTTTCCAATGTGAACCCTGGGCTCAGTTGCCAAGAAATGAAACAAAACTTGCTTTCCTTGGGACAACAGATACACTGTCCTGTTTACACTCTGCAAATGTCTTCAATCTGCCCTTAAGATCCACTCAGGTCTAAGGTAGAATTCAAGTTCTCGTCTAAGCCACATGACCCCAGCCAGTATTAGTGGAACTTTGCATTATAGAATAGCAGGCATGGTCCAGGTTTTCTAGGTATTATCATTCTTCAGCGCCACATCTCTCTCAATAATATTGCAAGAATTGGATATAGTGCCACATGCCTGTAATCCCAGTACTCTGACAGGCTGAGGCAGGAAGACTGCAGGTTCAAGCACAGCCTCAGGAACTTTGTGATAGGGCAAGACCTTGTCTCAAAATTAAAAAAAAAAAATAGAGGATTTAGGATGTACCTCAGTGAAAAAAAGAACCCTGCAAGAGAAAGTGATTGGTATGGCTGGATTCAAAATTCCTTAGCACTCCTGTAGGCCTTACCTTTCTTTTAATCTCACCAGCCAGCTGGTCTACCTATGTGGTCGTTGACATCAGGCTGCAGTCCACCTTCACCTTGGAGCGTATGCCACTGCAGCTCAAGCTAATACCTGTTTTGAACTTTCATGTTTCCTGACTCATTTATCATTGCTACGCTGGTAGATGTAACCAGAATACTTTACTGCCCCATCCATCTCTACATATCTTCATCTAGGATTGTTTAATAATTGATACAACACTCATGAATCACCCTACATTCCAGTTTCAAGATACCGAAACTTCTACCACACGTACTCCCGCATTTGCAACATGCTGTTTGGGAGAGCAGCTTAAATTCCACAACATATGTTGCTTGAGACAAAAGAACTTTTGTGTGTGTACAAGAGGAAGTGGCGTTAGGGAAGTTAGAGTAACCATCTCAACTCATGACCAACGGGAATTGGTCCTTCAAGTTCAACACAGCTTTGACCCTTGACTTGTATGTTTATAGGACAACTCAGTATTTCATTAAATGCCCAGCCTAATCACATTGTTGAGCTAGAAGCTATAATCTTGGACATTTATTTCCTCTGTTCTATATGGACATAGGTAAAGCACAAATGGACTAGAAAATAACAACAAAAGCTAAAAACCATGATGGAAGTCAACTATAGTTAAAATGAATTTTAAAGGAAACCCTGAGTGATAAGATGTTTGCCTGCTCCATATCTTTTTTGTGCTGACTTAATTTCCACAAAAGAGTGGCCTGGTAATCCCACTCCTAGTTCAATCGGCACTGTCAAAACTGAGTTTTTTTCCTTTTAAAAATCAATCTCAGCATCCTACAAAAGTTCCAGACTAATAATGAAGTTCTTATTTACCTGAATAATAGAAACTGATGTAGCAAATGTGGTCATGTGATTGTGAGGCTGAGGAACAGGGAGGGAACCCCTCGCTGTCACCCTGGGCCCTGCAGTACCATGTAAGGCTGGAGTCCAGGTAGTGCCAGAGGCCTGGGTGGAGGCAGGCGTCTGGATTGTTGGGTGACACACAGCTCACATGACAGGGAAGCTGCTTTGCCAAGATGATGAGTCAGCTTAGACCAAGGGTCTGAACCCAAAGTCCACTGGTGGAACAACACCTTATTGACCAGGTCACTAGCACTGCCTCCCAACATCAATCATAGGGATGGAAATGAAAGTATAATGCAATTTAGCCTTCAGAGCCCATTAAGTGTTTTGTCTTTCATCTAAGAAACATTTGGTAGATAATAATATTAAAGCCATTTGCTTGTATCAGTGGACTCATTCTACCTGCTCAATAGTTGGAGTTATTCTTGAAGATTGGGTCTGCTGTAGGTGTTTTTCTGGGTTTCCACTTAGGACAGGGATACCAGCAAGGATAGAAAATGGGGCCAATAGTGGATGACAGTGGGAAAATGGTGGCAGTTGTCAGGTCTGTGTAGAGAAGACTTTGGTAGGGGGATCACTTCTAGGCTTCAGTGCCTTGATGAACTGGCATTGTGTGCACTGGGGCAGGCGTGTGTGCGTGTGCACGTGTGTGTGCTGCATGTCCTTTGTCATCTCTGCATAGAGATTTTCAGCTAGATTGGCAGTGACACCGGATCATTAAACCAACAGGGGATTGTGAGCCTTCCCAGGGGGAATTACAATTATGCCTCCCATCTGCATAAAACTGCGGTCTCCTTCTGGGTCTTAGTTTGCAGTCCCAAGTGAGCATCTGTCTTCTCTGGGAAGTTTTGATGTCTGACATCATGTTTTCCCACCAAAATAGGAGGGAGGTGGTTGGGTTATAGCTAAGCAAGAGGCAATACACATGCCGCATGCTGGCTAGCCGTGCCCTACGGTGTGCAAAACACACTTCCTGCCTGATACAGTGTATCTTTCTGTTACTTGAACAGTGTCTGGAAATAGAATCCTTTTCCTTTCATTTGAATATAATTAATTCTGTGCACACTGGTTTTAACTTTGCCCTGGTGGTGGTATTCCTCTCATATGAAAGAACGCAGGTAGAAGAATCCAACAATGAATTTCAATTTCTAGGATCTCGTCACAGCTGCTGCTGCTACATAACCATAGCTACAGTGCAGGAAGTGGTATTTTTCAATGTTAGTCCACTGAGTCCAAGCTCATTATTGAGCAGTAATGTGTGGTACAGAGTTTGTTCCTCTGCAGTGCTGTAGATTGAACCCAGATCCTCATAAATGTCAGGCAAGCACTCTACCACTGAGGTACATCACCAAACCTGTGTAGGGACTCTTGGTTGGCTATTCTTTCCCACTGCTTTTATCCTTGCCAGGCCTCAGTGTCCCACTGTAGAGGATAAAAAATCCAGACACACGCTTAGCCTTCCTTGTGGCTGGGGGTGGTCAAATGACTCAGATAGGGCCCATAAAACATAAAGAAAATCTGTTGGGAGGGGGATGAGAGAAATCAGAGATGCTTGAAAGGTATTTTCTTCCTTGAATAAAAGGAAGCAAGTAAGGAGAGGCCTTGTGCCTGTACTGACAACTCTGCTTTTTTCTTTATGTGGTTATGTGTGTTTATGATACGTGGGGCACTGCCAGCCATCATGTGACTGTGAAGTAACAAACCTAAGGACCTGAAAAGGCTGTGAGGCTAAGTAGGACAGATGGAAAAATGGGATATCTGTTGACATCATTGAGCCAGTAAAATCTACTCAAGGAAAACCTATGTCTGGACTTGTTAAACAATAGACACTGTGGTTTAAACCACTATTGGGCTTTACATTATTTGAGTCTGAACATATGCTAATGGACATGTGGTTCCATTTTTTTTCTCTCCATAGTACTTTGCATAGAGCCAATTATTAATGTGAATTGAATTGGAAAAACTGGTCCCTTGCCCTGCAGCCTCCCTGTCTAAACTTTCAGATGCATATTCTCAGTCTATTCTGCCACCCAACCAATTTTCCTTCCCACTTATTTGGTTACCACTATCAAGGTGATTTGTTTCTTCCTTTCCTTAATGTGGAGAGGCTGAATTGTTTTCCAACCATTCAAATGGGAAAGTAGCTTGCTGTGACAGAATGCCCACTCCATTTTCCTCATATCCATTATAAAATTATGACTACAAAGGGACCTAGCCACATCCTTCTTAGGAGCCAAGCTCTCACTACTGATATGCGGGAAGCCCACCATGCTTGCTGAGCTGTGAAAATCCAGATGGTAGGAAGCAGGTGAGTAATGAATGCCATGCTGTTCCCATTAACATGCGTACAGCTTCCTCAGGATGACCCAGTCTCCAGCACTAACCTGGTTTGAGACAAGCCAGGGATAGGTGCGTTGAAGGAGATTGCTTTTTATTGAAAACAAGTTCAGAAGCCTAGAAGAGAGAGATTTCCTGTAGTTGGAACAAAACTTGCCCAAAGGGCAAGGACTTCTAAAAATTATGAAATCTGTAAGGGCAGAAAAATCCAGCGGGACTTCGATAGCTGTCCAGACTTGCCCGCGTGCCTGTGTTTTACAGTGGAATCTGCTTTCAAGGTGTTTACCATCTGTCACTTGCTCTTTCGCAAAGCAGAAGAGTAATTAACTTCTCAGGCAATGCACACTGTCAACCATTCATATCTATTATCTGCATGACATGGGACATCAGCAGCTGACCTTAACATCATTAGGACTTCAGGTTCACCATGAGAACGCTCCCAAATCTGTGGGAGACAGGGGCTCTTGGGAAGGCACTGTACCACCCAGACAGACTTCAAATGGCATCTGGTTGGTGCGTCTTTGGTTAGAAATTTTGCTGGGCCAGATGTTCAAAAGAAAGCTAAGGTGCCTAGTTTGTGAAAACTAAAATTCTCTCTACTTATGAGTTGGCTCAGATATTACTCAGGGAAGCCCTGTGTGACTCCTCTCAAACCACAGACAGCTCTCTTAATTATGCAGCCTCCTCTCACCGCTTACTTCTCCATCACTGGTTATCATCTCTTACCACTGTGCTTGTCACAATGGCTTCAGCATCATTGTAAACACCTGTCTTAGTCTCTAAGCTGCAAACTCACAAGGGACTTGTTCGCCACTGGAGCCCCGGTGCCTAGCTGAGTATCTCAGCATACAGCAGGCACTTTGCAATTTTCTTCTTTAATGGACTGCTGAGTGAGAACCAAAGAGAGCTAACACAAAAGTGGGCCAACCTATGGAGAATGAATGACCCTAAACAAAGAATCAGCAAACAAAATATTTCTATTCAGTGGATGTAGAAAACACTTTAAGGGGTGTGAGGCAAGGGGCATTTCCTGCTTGGAATAGTACTTAATAACTGCAAAACTAGATAGACTGATCAATGAAGAGGAGGCATTATCCTAAAAGGTCTTAGTCTGGGGGCTGGGGATTTAGCTCAGTGGCAAAAGCGCCTGCCTGGCAAGCGCAAGGTCGTGAGTTCGGTTCCCGGTACCAGAGAAAAACAAAACAACAAAAAAAAATAAAATAAAAATAAAAGGTCTTAGTAGCATCTGTAGGAAATTAGGGCCCCTAAGAATCATAGGAAGAGGAAGCAGATGGCCTAGAGGAGAAAAGATACCAAGGTAAAGTGCTATTTGAGAGAGTGATGGAGGTGACTATTAAGATGGCCAAAGTGAATTTGAGCAAGTAAGCCTGAGATGAAAAAACTCTGTTTAATGAATCTATATTATATGCACTGGCTATAGGGCTAGAGTGGGAAAAAAATCCAAAACACAACTGGCCCATGGCCTCAGGAGCATTCAATTTAGAGGAATGGGGCGTAGAGTGAGACTGAGATGTAGCAAAAAATTCTTAAAGGGTAGGTTGTTCAAAGACTGTAATAATGGAGGTTTTGAGCTACAGAAAAAGAATCTCTTTATTTTAAACCTAGGGGGCAGGAAGAAGGTGCTAACAATTTAAGGTAACACATCCCTGCCATATCCCTGCATTTAAATGAGCTCTATTATTTGTATAAAGGACAAACTAAATACTGCACAAAATATGCTCTTTCTTGACCTCCAGATGGGTCTAAAGAAATAAATGAATAATATAGTAGGAAAAGGGTTGAAATTTTCCTCCTAAAACATGAAGTCTCTCTCAAACAAAATAAAGATGCTGCTGCTAATAGTTTATAAGGTATTTTGCTATGATGGTTCCCGATGGTTTAGGAAAACAAACAAAGAAATATATATATATATATATATATGATCCAAATGTGCCAATTAAAATTTGATGAATCACATAAAATCTCTCATTGCTTATGACTCAAAGTTGTGGTATCTCGAATATTTTAAAATACGACTCTCTTTCGGATAGTAAGTATATTTTAAAGCAATTGAAAGCAATATCAAACACACAGTAGGTAAATAGTAAAACGTAGAATGAATAAACTAATACTGATTTTCTTCATCAGCAGGAATCAAGCTGTAATAAATTCATAAGGGAAAGGCACTCTAGTACATACCTATTGGTTTTTTTCTACCCATGGACAACTGGATACTTAGAAAATATTTGGCTTCAGGCAATTCAGATATAGATGCATAATATTAAGTGTAGAAAAATGAGGAAGGTCTTGATACTTATATAGATTCACTCATTCACCCACTAATTAATCACAAATTCACCCAAATGTGCATTGAGCACACTAATATGTGTCAAGTGTCATTTTGGGTACTGGAGATAGCAATTAACAGACAAACTTTCTGTCCATAAAGAAGCTATATTTTAATTGTGGGAAAAAGATAAAAATAAACATAATAGATTGTTATATTATTATATAATAATATATACTTTATTGTGTTATCTTATACTAAGATATATTTTATTATATTATTATACATATTATTAAAAACAGAGCTGAGTAAGGGAGAATAACATGCTGGAAATTGGAGAGAGGTTAAAGGGAGTTCACAATGAGGGCGTTCACTGTGAAGGCATCTATATGAGGAGTGCTTCAAACAGAAAGCATGGCGGGAAGCTCGCAGGAGGGAAGCATGCATGTGCTAGGGATCCAGGAGGCCAAAGCAGGTCAAACCAGGAAGAGAGGAGGGAGGAGAAATAGGAGGCTCAGAGAATGTAGCCTTGTAGACCACAGCAAGCACTTCTGCTTTTCTTATAAGCAAAATAGGCACCACAATGCAAATAAACTCGATGGCTTCAAACTATATACCTAGGCATAGTTAAAATGGTAAATTTCATGTTACAGGCATTTTGTTGCAATTTTTAAAAATGTGAACTGAAGCCAGGCCTGGTGACACACTCCCAGAATCCCAGCACTTTGGAGGCTGAGACAGAAAGATCGCCATGAGTTAAAGGTAAGCCTGTGCTACACAGTGAGTTCCAGGCTAGCCTAAACTACATAGCAAGGTCCTGTTTCTAACACACACACACACACACACACACACACACACACACACACACTTAGTGGAGAAAAGTGAAATGAAGGCTGTTGGAGATTACTATGACAGGTTGGTTTTTGGGACAGTGGATTGCAGAGAGTACAGGTAAGCTCAGGAACTGCACCGTACTGAGGTAGTCTGGGTATAAGATAGTGGTGGCTCAGACCAAGGTGCTGGATATGGAGGTAGAGAAGTGATCAGATTCAGGATACAGACTGAAAGTGGGCCTGTGAGGATTTGCCAGTGGAGTGATTCTAGGTTATGATAAAAAGAAAGAGGAACGAATCATAGAGAATTCCATGGTTTCTGCCTTTAGCACCTGGCACTTTGGAGCTGCCATCAGGGAGAGTGGGAGCTTTGTGGGCAAAACAGGCTTTTTGGGGAGAAGACTACATCTTCAGTTTCATACACAGAAAATGTGACTGGGAGTCAGATACAGTGGCACATATTTGTAATCCCAGAACTTGTGAGGCTGAGGCAGGAAGATTGCTGTGAGTTCAGTGGTAGCCTGGGCTACACAGTGAGTTCAAGGCTAGTCTCAGTTGCATACAAAGAGCCTGTTTCAAAAAAGAAAATTAAAAAAAAAATGTGACAGAGTTCATAGGAGTCTGGAGTTCAGGAGGACTTGAGCTAGTGATACAAATTTGCAAATTATGAGTGTCCAGATAGTATTTAAAGTCATCAGAACGGATTAGAATTCCGAGTGTTGTATCAAAGGAAAAGAAGTGGATTAAGAGCTGAACCTCAGAGCACTCACTTGAAGAAGTTGGGAGAAGACAGAGAAAAGCAGAAGGAGCAACCAGTGAGATGGTGGGGAAGTTGAGAAAGCTCAGAGTCGGTTGCCACCTGATCAGAAGAGGAGTGATGACCATGTCAGACCCTGCTGAGGGGCAAAGCAGAACGCTGGAGTTGACCCTTGCACTTAGCATTGTGCAGATCACTCTCAACTTTGACAAGTATTATCACAGTGGAATGGTGAGAAGCGGATTTCAGAGTGAATGGGAAGAGAGAAAGAGAAGGTAGTGACTATGCACAAGGAGTTTTGCTGCAAAAATTACAAAACAATGAGGTGGGAGGTGGGTGGGTTGTGGCCTAGTTGTAGAGCACTGGCCTAGCATGCATGAAGTGCTGGGTTCAATCCCCAGAGCCACATGCAAGAAGGAAAAAAGGGTGTGGATAGGGTCAAGACAGGGTTTAAAAAAATAGTATTACAGAAATGACAGCAGGCTTATATGCTTGTGAGAATATGTTTATACATCAACGAGAAAGGTGCATCAGCTAGGAAAAACTAACAGTGATGAAGAAATCAGGGTGGAATTGCTGAGTGAATACAGAAATGAATGTATGAGTGATAAACCAGTAACCAGGACTGGTTACCTTGACAGCTAAAATTAGGTGACAGCTAAAATCAAATTTGTACAGGCTCTATTTCTACTTACAGCCAAAAAATGGACATTAACAAAAGTGCTAATGAAAGTCTATCTTCATATAAGCCTCACTAGGGCTCCCAAAACATCTAGCATTCTAAGGGTGTCTTCCATTCTTCGGAGATCCATTTGACTGCTATGAATGAAAATCTCTTGCTTTCCTTTTTGTTTCTTCCTTCTTCTCCTGCTTTCCCTCTTCCTTTCTCTTTTTCTCGGAGCCGAGAGCAGAAAGGACCCTGTTCCTTTAGTTACTGCCAAGTGCCTGCAAAGCAGGAGGAGGCTGCTTACCTGAGTGCACTGCAACGTGATGAGAAGTTACACAAGATCACTTCCACATGGGTAGTCTGACCTCCTTATGGCCTTTCGTGAGTAGCTTTCACCACTATGCCTAATATCTGCTAGAAGCAAATCTGTCAGAGAGGAGAAAAAACCCACACACTCATCCTTGACCTCTGGAAGATTTATAGACACTCTGCAAATGGCCAGACTCAGGTGATGGTGCCAGGAACTTTCCAAGTGATTTGTAGATCACCCTTCCAGGAAGCCGGTCTTTAATGGAAAACTTTTCCAGCCACACATTCCTTTACTATGGCATGACTGCTGGGAAAAGATTGCAACTGTCATGAAGAAGACTCACAGAAATTAACTGGCTATAGACTTCGCTTCAGGAGATTTCAGTCTAAGAATATTGTGGTTGAGGGAAGCAGAGTTTTCTACTGAGGTGGCTCACTGCATGCCCGCCCTAATATACATCCTCTTCACACACTCTCCTCCTAAACCCTTATCTGTGTTCTCATCTGTGGAATACCTACTTTGGCCAGAAGCTGCGCTTTGCATTTTATCGTATATCATTTATTCATCACTCCATGGCTTCAGCATCTTCCCCCATTTTTTCAGAGGGAGAAATGGTTCAGAGGGGTTAAATAACTTGCCAAATTCTGCAAGATTAATAGTTGGGGGAGCTGAGATGTTCACCTTACTCTAGCCCTAAAACTCACTTTCTCAACCAGACTCTCAGGTCTTGACTCTGTCTCTCCATATCTATTACATAGTTCTGGTGTCTGGTTTTTTTTTTTTTTTAATTTTAAAAGGAAAAAAACCCAATGAAACAGAGTTTCAAAACAGATTAGCAGAAGAGTTACAATAATTAACACATTGCCTATTGTTGTCTTTGTAGTGGTTAGAGGACAAGATATAGGCATAATATCTTGTCCAACACTAGCGGCACAAACCTTTCTTTTCAATGAACTAAGAGAAACTACCTGTATAACTATCTTAACTATCTTGCATATAAATATATTTTTTCTTTTTCCCTTTCCTATAACTCCTTTTTAAAAGTCTCTTTTAAGCCTTTCACTCAAAGCTATCAGTTTTACTTATTAGAATAGCAGAGTTTATCTTCCAAACTCAACTTTTTAACTTCTTTATACCTGTCACATACCTGATATTTTAGTAAGATTTAATTCTTCTGACTCTCTGAGTAGAAGTCTTTTTTGAGCAAAGGCATTTCATTTACCTGAGACACTTTTTTCCCATTACCTGTGCTTGCTGACATTTCATTCTCCTAGATAGTATGTCCCTTGAGGGCAGAATTTTATTCACTAGCATAGAGTCTGGCACCTAGCAGATTTGAAAAAAAAATACTTGTTGACCGGCTAAATGAAAAAATTAATACAATGGATCCTTCAAGACTAGCTCAAATCCTACCTTTTCCAAGAAGTTCTCCACAAGCTCGCTCCTCTGATTGGAAACTGCTCCTATCTCCTCATAACTCCCGCAACTCTCCGCATTTCCCATGCTACCCAGGACATTCTCACAAGTGTATTTGTTCTACTTGGCTCACTGAAACACACTAAGGGCAGAGTTCCTATTTTACTCATTTTTGACTCCACCAAGCACAACTGATGTTTGGTAAATAAAGAGCCATAACCTGAACCCTTTTCTAATGATACAATTTATTGGAGCTCTTGACCGTTTTGGGGGGGCGGGGTGCTGGGAATTTCAAGACTTTTAGAGGATGTAACAAAAGCTATAAATCCTTTCCTCACAAAGATGTACGTGTTCACATACACATGAAATTCTATATCTGGATTTCAGATGATGCCTGGAACTCTACAGGGTTCCCAGATTATCATTCAATACTTGTACAATTCTCCTATACCTATTTTTACCTGTACAATCTCTCAATTTGGAATTTAACCTCTAAGAATTTGTTCTGCTTCTCCTCCTTCCCAAGATCCAGTTGAAAATTAAACTCTTTTAGATACCAAGTAAGGACTGTTTCAAGTGTCACTAACCTAGCTAAGACATTTTCTTACTGAACATGATTCGTTTACATTTAATTATGGTACAAATGTTGATCAATAGCTTGAATATACTCAGCATAAGTTCCCTGAAGACAGAATCATATTTATTTCAATAGACAGAATCTCTCCTAGCACCTAGGATCACATACTGTGCATAGCAAACATGACATAAATAGTTCACAGCTGGAGATTTAGGATTCTTATGTGTATAATACACATGACAGCTCTCCCCTGAACTTAAAGTTGCATATGGTCCATTTTTGCCTACAGCTTACTATTATTTTTAATGGTCCATGGCTACAGGGATGTGTCTGAAATAAAATCATTTAAGAGATCAAGTACCAAGGCCATTTTTAGAAGCACTGCTTCAAGCATAGCAGATGGGTGAGATATGGAAATTGGATCATATTTTTGAATTTCCAAGGACTCTACTTTTGGGGAACATTTCAAGTAATATTTCCAAAAGCCTAAGTTACAGCCTTTGGGGAGCATGGAAAGCTTAGGGCTTTAAAAATTTAATCATTATTAAATGCAGTAGCAAAATTCCTTTCTGTCCAGTACATCACAGAGCTGCTACTTAGCCTTGAGTATGATGCATTGATTATTTAATGTATTTTCAGGCAACTACGGGAATGAAAGCACTAACCCCTAAAGATATAGATTCCACACAGGCAACAGTACACCTACTGCTCCTTCAACTGAGCTCAGATCAATAGCAAAATGTATCGGGGCCATTGTGAGGGAGCTTTGGGGTAATATACACTTTTAGTAATTTAACACCAAGCGCAGTGTGTGGACTGGCCCTTTCCCACCACTCAGACATCATCTTAAACCACCTTCTGACTCCCTTCTCTCAGGTTTCAGTTCCATTTTTGCTTTTAGGATCTCATGGTTCCCTGCTTTCCTCTACTGTGAGGTCTTCAAACATTCTGCTCTCTCTTTGCCTAGCCCACTCCCCATCGTCTCTTTTCCTTGGCTACCATGTCTTCATTTGTAGAAATTTCAGTTTAAATAGCACCTGCTAAGAGAGGCTTTTTCTGAAAGCACACTTCAAAGTCTCTCTCCAAAGCTGCTTAGAGTATCCCATGCTTTTCCTTTAAAGCACCCATCAGAATTCACTGTTTTGTGTTTGTTTGTGTTTATTGTTATTGTCTGTCTCCCTTGTACAATTTGTGTGATTAATCGGGGCAAGGAGCATAGCTGATTTTTTTTTTTTTTTTTGCCATGGTATTCCAGGCCCCTATGACACATAGTAAACGTGCAATCAATGTTCAATATATGATTTCTTAGAATATTTATTAATAGCTATTGCCAGACCATTGGGTTCATGTTCTCTAATACTGTTCTTACACACACACACATGCACACACAGACACACACACACACACACACACGGGTGTAGTAGACCTATAGGATTATGAAAACGTAAAAAACAAATCTATATTTGCGTCATGCTCTTTAATAAGGTCTACTTTTAGCTAATCGGATACATGAAAACATAGGCATTAGAAAATGTACACTTGCCCTTCTGATACTTAAATTCTAGGCTTTGACTGAGACAGTACCCACCCTTCTGATTTTCAGGAAGAAAGGCGAGAGCACACAGAGACTGGGTGGGAAGATCTTTACATGCCAAGAAATGTGACCCACTGAACTATTTCAGTCAAACACGCAGTTTGAATTGGATTGCCTGACCGCTGAGAAGGGATTTCTGGATTAGACAGTTCATTAGTGGCTGAGCCAGCTTTGAGGGGCTGTCGGTCTTTGCCCTGCACGCCTGGAGTGAGTGGTGACGCAGCGAAGGCTGCCTGAGTGACAGCTGCCACGGCGCCTCCTGGAATAATGGCGGAGACAACAGCCACCCAGAGGCATCAGCCGGGCCCTTAGGCTCAGGAGCCCAAGCTGCACATGGCTGAAAATGAGGTTTGCTGTCAGCCAGAAAATATTCACTGAGCACTTTCTAACCCAGAACTATGTTTTGAGAAAGCGTTCTAAGGTGGCCAATAGCAGCCCCCACCACAGCTTTGCATATAGCCTCAGCATTTCCTAGCTGGCTAATCTTAGACACATAGTACTTAGCCCCGTGCTTCTTTCACTTACCTAGTCTGTAAAGTGGTGATAACAACTTCTATACCCAGGATCACAGGAATATATTTATGTAAAGCATTTAGAATGGTGCCTGACACACATAAGTACTAGTTCCCAGAATAACACTTTACCCAGAAGCAGTGCAGCAAATGGTTAACAAGATGATTAGATGTCAGAAAGATACAATCCAGCTCTGCTACTTATAAGTGACATGCCTTTGGGTAAGTTACTTGAACCTCTCTGACCCTCAGTTTCTCTGTAAAGTCAGGAAAATACTGGTTCCATTTTGGAGAGGAATTACGAGTGGGGACGAAAGTAGGATAAGGAGCTTGGTGTGGTACCTGGCACCTTGCGGATGCTCAGCAGCTATGACAGCTTCTTGCTGTTCTCCTCAGAGGCTTGCTCCCCTGGACCCCAGAGAAAGGCAGCACCAGCCTCCACAGCTCTGCAGAGTGGGACCAGAACCCCGAACAACAGTGCGTGGGTCACATCTCATCAGCAGAGTTATTTAATTTAGGCTCGTTTTACTTGTTAACACTGAAATGTTAGCCCACACAAAGTTTCCAATTTTTGAATGAATTGCCAACAAATAAAAATGATAAAAATTCATTTTGAAAATCTATATCTTTCATTTTCTTTAGAAAAAGAAAAGATTGGTGGAATTGGGATGGCATTCCTGCATAGCCCTACCTGGCTGGAGCTGGGAAAAGGAAGTCCCCTATGAAAACGCACAGTCCCGAATTCATCACATCTCCTTCATCCCTGGTGTACCTGTGGCCTTGAGGCTGAACGTCAGTGGCCATTTTTCCTCCTGAATTTGTCCTGCCTCTCTGTACTCATCTTCTACGTGCCTTGGCCTCATAGGCGTCTGAATCAGCAGCTGCTCATCTTGACTGTTCACTGGTATCCTCTGCACTCTGGTCCCTGTACAAGGCTGCACGCAAGGAAGTAACGCCTTTATCCACACTGACGCAGGCCACTTGTCTGACTGGTGAGTGGCTCTGCACTGGGATGGGCACGTTGCCTGTCACGCAGACACTGACCCACTCATTCACTGTCCACCTACTCTGAATCTCCCTCAATTCCATTTAGACTGAGAGTAGAGGCTGTGGAAGTGCTTTGGAGCTGAGATCTCTAACATATATTTTGTGGATTGCCAGTTTCTTAGAATGTGTTTTCTCTGGGGAGAAAAATGCCAAACACTTTTGGGAAATAGTTCATCTATCATCCATCACGTTGAGGATTTATCAGGGCAAATAAAAGATTCAGAAGTCCTTTAAAGAAGACACTTACCCACAAGCATACATTTAACAGATGTCTACTGAATATCTACTATGTGTCAGGTACTGCTCCTCTTGATACTGGAGATTTAGTACTTGCAGAAAATATCCCTGAACTCAGGTAATTTGTTCTAAAGTGAGTAAATCAGGATGCTTCATCCTGTTTCTACATTTATATGACTGTAAAATGCTGCTGAAAAATATTGCTTTACATGTCATCCACAGATCCTATTGCAGATCCTAATTCTATTTTTTTTTTTTTTTTTTTTTTTTTTTTTTGGGTCGTTTTCTTTTTTTTTTTTTTTGTTTTTCTCTGGTACCGGGAACCGAACTCACGACCTTGCACTTGCCAGGCAGGCGCTTTTGCTGCTGAGCTAAATCCCCA
>NW_004955415.1:7248927-7388340 GCF_000276665.1 Chinchilla lanigera | reverse complement strand
TTTTTTTTTTTGTTTTTCTCTGGTACCGGGAACCGAACTCACGACCTTGCACTTGCCAGGCAGGCGCTTTTGCTGCTGAGCTAAATCCCCAGCCCAAGATCCTAATTCTAGAGGGCCTTCATGATAGGGAAATGATGGAAATTTTTTACCTCTGTTAATGTGTAAGAGTCATGTGACCACTCTAGAATATTTTTTACTTGGGGAAACACATAATTTTTTTTTTCTGGAAAAATCAAACAGCTCACTAGGGCGGTCCTAATTTGGGAAGAACCACAGCCCCACCTGGGACCTGAGATTTGGCAAATGTTTCTGAGGACACATATCAGGAGTTGACTTTTACTTCAAAGCAGAGCTGTTTTTCTCTAACCCTAATAGAACCCAGTTGAAAATGTATTTGTTTTTCACTGTTTAATCTTCTGCATCACCCACTGTTGATTAGATTTAATTAATTTATGTTTCTAATGAATTTAGAAACTCCAGTGCTGTAGCAGGAACATTTTCAGACAGCATCTGGCTACCAAATGGATTGATTACCTTGTCTGCAGAAGTCTTTCAAACATCTGGGGCATTTTGTGAGGCATCCAGAAGCTTTTTCAGAGGCAAGAAAACCCGCACCAAAAACAGAGGGGAGAAAGAGAGGATGCTAGAAATAGGTAGGGTTTGCTTTGATTTACAAATCTGGGTCCTGGCACTCTTCCAACACGAAATCACATTTTGTTGCTCATTGGCACAGTTTCAATGGCACCAAATAGACTGATCTGAATCTATTTTGTTCAACATAATCAGAATCCACCAGGCCCGAGCCCAGGCTGCCACCCCGTGAACTTCTTTGGCACTTCCTTCTCTATGGAAGCTTTTGCCGATCGTTAAGATGAAACATTTACAGAAAACATTTAGAGAGGAGCACTTTGCACTCATTCATTCGACAAACATTTATCGGGGCCCACTGTGTGCCTGGCACCGGGCCATGTGCCCCTCTTCATTAGCTGCTCTTGGCAGCTACCCTGCAGGTCGGGCAGGCACTGCTTTCCTTGTCTCTCAGATAGGATCCTCTATAGGATAGAGGCTTTACGACCCTCTAGATACCATTTAATGAAGATCACTGTGTGTTAGGCACTATCCCAGGAGTTGCACTGTGTTACATTTTAAGTTATACCTGCACCTTATACAGTAAGTGCTATTATTTCTAGACAAGAAGCTCAAGCTTGGAAACAAAGAGAGCTAACAGCAGGACTCGCCTTTGGCTCCTGTTTGCAGATGGAAGAAGGCCACTTGTTGCTGAGTGAGTTACCTGCTAATAGTAGCTAGAAAACTGGTGCCGGGAGGGGAACAACTTTCTCAAGATGCACCAGGGTGGGTAGGACAAGTCAGAGGAGGGAGTAGCCTGGCTCCTTCACAAGCCAACCACTCCAGAAAAAGAGAAGCTAAAGAATGTACAGAGGTATGTGAAAGATATGGGAAATCTCATTTCCTGAATGGGTTTTCTAGCTCAAGTTCAAAGGGAAATGACTGACAACCGAGTGGCTGCCCACAGGATAAACTATAATAAAAAGCCTGTAATATTGAACATCTGAAACTTTCTCAATAACAAACACAGACTGTTACACAACCAGACTGCCACTGTTGTGTGCCGTATTGAAGGAAACTGGTTTGACTTGGTTCCTGTGACAGAATGCAATTTACTGAGTCTGGTCATTTGTCCTGTTGGAACAACCCCTTATTTCCTGCTACAGCCTTCCTGTTGTCCCAGCGTAACTTTTTTATCTTCCCTGGACCTTTCTGTGTGTTCCCTGTCTGCAGGGAGCTGTCTCCAGCTCAATCTCTCCCTTGTTCAGGATAACCCCAATTGATAAATCCTTAGGTGGCCATCTCTTCCTCCAGGGAGTCTTTCTTGACTTCCTGATTGTGGGTTAGGTGACTGTATTTCCTCCCATTATGGCATTTATTATAGTAACGTTAACTGTTTATTAGTTGATCTTCTCCTTGAGACAGCATACTTATTACCACTGTGTCATCTGTGTGAGTCTGGCACATAATATGTACTCAATAAATAGTGAAAGGGGAAGGACTATGAAGCTCACAATACCTTTTTTGGTTGGTCTCCCTGTTTGAAACCTCTCACTTCTACCCTTCATGCTACCCTGCAAAAGTCATTAAACTTCCCTTTACACTTTTATTGAGTCATTTCTCTTTATATACCTTCTCTTTGAACACTTATGCAGACATCAGAATAGTGGTCATCTCTGAGGGGAAGGGAATTAAGAGAGGACACATGGTAGCTTATGGGGTCCAAAGTATCCTGTAGCTTGATCTGGGTGTATGCTTGTGCAAAAATCATTGAGAGGAGTACCAAAGACTAATGCCCTTCTCGTAAATAGTTACTATCTCAGTATAAGTAAATCAATCATTTGAGACCTCCTTATCCCATTAGTTCATTGTTCATTAGCCCTTAGTTCATTGTTCCTCACCAATTGGCCTAATTGTTAACATACCTGTTGAAACTCACTTTTTACAAATGGATGCTATGGCCTTCTGGAGCTATTCTTACTCTTTCTTTCTTTTACGTTTGAAACCATCATGAAAAATGTTTATTTCCCTTCATTTTTCCTTCCAGTTTTTTCCACTCTTCAAGGACTGAGACAAATCCATCCTCAGTTCCAACAAAACCATAAATTTCACTAACCTCTCTTTTCTCTGAATCCTTGACTTTTCTATCTGGTTTATTCGTTCATGCCAAGATTTTCTTGAGACGGTAAGCTTCTTGAAGGCAGGGATTTTATTTTGTTTTAGTTTTTATATTTAGTAAAGTTCCTGGCACAATAATAGTTTATCAGAATGCATTTCTTGTAAATATACTGGGAGCCTGCTGGTGTGTCCAGTCTCTCAGCAGCTCTGAGTTTGTGTGGAGATTAACAAGCCACATTGCTTAGGTCCTCTACAATGAAAGCTCAGTGGCATTGATAAGTCCCTGGACTTAGGATTCACATGATGTTTCAAAGCCAGGTTTTGCAACACATTGGCTTTATGATCCAGTACAATAAACTGCCACCACCAAAACTCAGTTTTTTTGTACATAAAAGGGGGATTTTCTTATGGGGCTGTTTTTAAAATTTCATAAGAATATTAGTATTTTATCAGGTAACATGTATTAGTCATCTTGCTAAATAAAACGCAATCACATTCAAATAAAAGCCCAAGCTCTCAGTATTCTCATGTGAAAGATCCAACACAGTCATTGACTCACAAGACCGCTTAACACATGGTAGGTACTATCATTAAAGCTATTAAAAACAAATGTATAGAGTCAGAGGGACATATGAATTAGAAGGTAAAAATGTAGAAAGCAACAAGAGTGGATTCGTGAGCTATACACATGCGCACACAAACATAAGAGGGAATTTCATCTATAAGAAATTCCTTGGGGAAATTCCATCACATCCCATTAACACAGTCCCAAAGGCAAGAGCTGGCCTCTGATCTTTACATTTTTAATATCTTTGAAAAAATTCTGAAACCATAGCCATTTTGAAAGAGTATACAAAGGCAAGAATGTCTGGGAGCTGCAAAAGCCTTCTACTTGAGTTCTTGCCCACAAAATTCTTTAATCATCATCATTTCTAGTGCTTTCCTTCAAACTTTTGACCTTAGGATAGCTCTTTGATTGCTCACCAGGATTTTGACAGTCAGGGAGGGAGAGCACTGAGGAACAAGTTCTCAGTGTGTTCTTACATACTCATTTACAAGACAACAGTTTAATAACCGTAATTCATATACACTTCCATTCATGCGATCAATAATTCATAGCTATTCCTTGGCAGCATTTTTAGTGACAACAGAAAGGGCAAGGTTTTTCTTCTCTTCTTTTTGCCCTCCTTTCTTTAGTCATGCCTGGAGCCCGAAGAGTACAGAATCTCAAGAAAACAGTTTCCATGGTGATTTTTCCTTTGAGTACCCAACTGTATTTCAGTCTTTCTGGAGTGTATTAATGCTTCTTATTGCTTTCATGCTAAATATATTGAAGATTAGATTTGATTTCCTCTGCAGCGATACAGTTTTATCAGGAAAATGGAAAGTAAAAACACAGCATGAAGAAACTGTAGCTTTCTGTCACTATACTATGATGAAAAGGTTTACTTGTGTGTGTGTTGGGCGGGGGGAGCATCTTAGAAAAAATAATCTGCCATAGAGAAATGCATGCAGGTGTCTGGAAGGTAGGTTATGCATGCATGCATGCATCTAAATGACGTTAGCAAGGCTGCCTTAGGAGCAAATGATCTTAATTCTTCCATATGTCGAAGGTGGCATAAATTGACCATAAAATACTTAGTTACAAGAAACGTCCTGATTTTTAATGTATATTCTCTGCTCAGCACAGAAAATATGAATCATACAGAACAAGGGTGTCTTCAAACGCACAATAGCATACCTTCTTTGTATGTTATTACAGAGAATTTTGCTTTTTCTTAAATCTAAATAACTGGCTTTTCTTTGTTGGTCAAACAGACCATCTTCCTCCGCCTTCCATAGCAACCTGAATGTCCTGAACCTATTGCACTAATACTTACTATTTGTTCATTTTTCTCACTTGACTCTAAAGGGCAGCACCTGTGTCTATCCTGTTCACTGTTCTTTGAGTCTAGCACAGCCCGTGGGAGAACTGGAAATCATAACAAGAAAACTAAGAGAGGGACTTTACTCTCCTTTGTAAACCATCAGTGGAGGGATATGGTCACAGGAGATGGAAACTTCTATAAATTAGAAACACTCAGATTTTAGCAACAAGTACTGGCTTTCATGGTCTCTAAGCCCTGCTCTTTTCCTGTTTTGAAAGGAATAAGTGGTTAAAGGGAAGAACTCACCCAGATAGTTTGTAGCCAATAACCATTAGGCACCAAGTCACTAGGAAGAAAACTGGGATTTTAGCTAAAGTTAGCCAACCGATAAGTATTTAGCATCTGTATCAAATCAGGTATTGTGGCCTTAGGTGATGCTAGGGAGAAAGAGTTGAGTGCGAGAATTACTGACCCCTGGGAAGTTTATAGTGGAGGAGGGATTCTTTTTGGATCATACAGAAGGAGGCCACGGTGAGTGTAAACATATGTAGGGTACCATGGATTATTAATAATGGTACAATAACTAATGTTTATCCAATAACCTTTTAAATATGCTTCTAAGCACCATATGTGTATGAACTAACAAATCTCCGTGCTGGTGCTATTATTTTTCCTTTACATATAAAGACATTGAGACTTAGAAAGGCTAGGCAACGTGCCCCTGGAAACCACCATACAGTTCTCTGCTTTTATGAGCTTGACTTCTTTAGAATCCACATTTAAGTGAGATTATTCAGTATTTATCTTTCTGTGCCTAGGTGAAGTTTTCAGTTTTATTTCTGCCTCTTCAACAGTATGCTATTTCTGATTTCCTACAGGAAGCATTTATGATTTTAAGTATCACAAAATAGCTCATTTTTAAAGAGTAAGGACAGGCGAAAGACACAGATTTAGCAAATGTACAACTCGGAACTGGGAAGGGGAGGAAAAGGTCTCATTTCTGCTGTTATCCAGTACATTGTGTGACTCCAAAAAATGGAATACTTAAAAGTGAGATCCTATCCCGATATTTAGTAATAAGAGAAATTTTTACTTACTAAGAAGTGACAACATGAAATAAGTCTTTTTTTTTTCCTGCCAGCAGAGCAAATGGGCCTCAGGGATTATGTTTTTTACATACCAGGGTCAGTGTGTTAACCGGTCTCTGCAGGTCTGTTGCACTCCAGAGCCTATTAGTTAACACACTGTGCTCCTGCCCTTCCCATCCCAGTGTAATCTCCAACATGTTGGAAGACCATACTTTTATCATTAAAAGGCAAGGTGAGCAGGGTAGCCTGAAGAGCTCTGGGGAATCAGATCAGGAAGGTAGCCAGAGATACTCTCTGCATTTTCAGAGCCCGATATAACCTTTGGGCTTTCAGTGGAGAGGGGGAGGGGAGGGCTCAGGCATCTAGGAGGTGTGAGCTAGGAGGAAAGAGCACAGATTAGCTGCGTCTTCCTGCTGGAGCTGTGTGCAGCACACCACCTGGCTCCTTTTCCAACCTCCTCACCATTAGCTAATCCAGTGGTCATATTTTGTTAATCCTCTCATAAATAAAATATTATACACATCATGAAGACATCCCTGAGAGCGACAACAGGCGTAAGCTAGAATGGATGACAACAAAAACGGGGGCTTTTCAGATACTGTATTTACAATTACTGCCAGTACAAGACTTAAAACGTCTGTGAAGTCAGCAGGGCTGTTTGGGGCCTGATGTTTGGTGCAGTCTCTGGAACTCAGCTCGCGGGTTTCTGTTTATAGCACTGGGCAGAGAAGTAAAATGATTTTGCAGAGACCTTCATTGTACTGTACTATAGCTGTTATTATTTTATTAAATAATTGGTAGCAGAGAGAAGACCAGCTTGCATTTCTGCGTTTCTTCTTCTTCTCCCTCTTTATTTTTCCTCACTTCTCATCAAGTTTAACTGAGTGACTGAGAGCTCAGGTTTGAAGTCGGGTGGATCTGGGGAGCAAGATACAGCCTGCCATACAGAAGCGGCGAGGCCTAGCGAGAATCAGTAACCCTCATGTCACCTCAGTCTCCCCCTTCCAGCAGGGTAGTTGTGAGGATGAGATGAAATCCCACAAATAAAGTAGCTAGAAAAATGCCTGCCACCTCTTAAGTGCTTGCTAAATTCTGGAAAGGAAGAAAAAACTGAAAACAAATAAAACAACAACAGCCCAGTGTCACGGGACTGACAAGAATTTGGGGGCAGCGTGCGTATGTTCCTTGAAATATTTTTTGACTTTCCTCTAAGAGAGATTTATTGTCTCACAATGGGGTCAAACTGATTTTTCTATCTATATTGTTAGCCATAGCTTTTCTTTTTCATCCCAAAGTTAGAGCCATAAATTTTTCCCAGTGAGTTGATGATTAAGGTGAGGTCCAAGGACTCTTTCCCCGTTTACTGCTTGAAAACAACCTTTCGTGGAGATTTTTGATGGATTGCAGGGATATTTATGACTCAGGTCTGCTGGCAAAGACCCTGATGCTGACTCATTCATTACCCAGAGAGAGAAAGACGAGGCAGTTGAAATCATCATTCATTTCTTCTGCCTCTCAGTGATGGTGAGAGGTCAAAGCTAAGGCACTCAGTGAAGGCTGAATATGAGAATCAGAATCTTAATAGCATCTTTTTGACCACCAGAGCAAAAAGCATTTCTAACGAACAGATACTCATAAAATTCCTTGCAGAGTGTTCCTTAATATAAGAGCTGCAGCATTACTGAATGCTCACATTGCATTGGATGCCTTAGGCTCCAAACACACAGAAACCATCAGTTCCCCACAGAGCAAGAGAAAACCAAGTGACATTGGATGGAAAGGTAGGATGGAAAAAATAAAACAGCAGCATACTGTGGACTATCCAGTGACTTTGGCTTTGAAATCAAGAAGCACCTTAGAGTAGTAAGAAGTATAGACAGATCTATATTATCGTAAAATAATAAAGATATATCATTATAACCATGAATAGTAGCTTAAGATCATTACTATCCTACAGTGATTACAAACAAATATCACATCAATAAAATTTACTGATTGCTAGACACTTAGAAATACACAAATCAGTAAAGGAAGAAATACAGCTAACAATTGTTTGCATCTTTGGTCAAGGAGTGGAGTGCAAACTCTAAATGCACTTTTTTCATTCCATCCTCAAACAATTTACAACAGAAGTACACTTCTGTCCTTCTACTTACAGCTTATATCTGCGGAGCTCTAGGTTGAGGGAAGTTAAATATCTCACTCAAGAGCACACAGTTGAGTAGACAGATTCTAAAGCCCATCTGAAGATTTCTTTCATTCAGCTCACAAACAATACTACTGTACAAGAGAAGTACACTTTTCTACTTCTGCATATAGTGTATGGGGGGATCCAGGCTGGAGGAGGTTCACTCAAGAGCACATAGTTAGCGGCGTACACTGATTCTAAAGCCCATCTTCTGCTATTGCTGCTTCAGCAAGGAACAGTTGCATTAAAAATGCTAGCCATTGCCCATAAATTACTGACAAACATTCATTGCAAAAACTACTTTTAAGCACTAAACATAACCCTCAGCTCTAGATATAGGATATACATGAAATTTGGGGCTACATGTGGAACTCTGGACCACTGCGGTCTCTCAGCATCACTTCCTTTACAAGTGTCAATCAGTGGAGGTGCCATGGCCGCCATCTGTTGACTCACAGTCAGCTCTAAACTGTCAAGTAGTATACTCGGCACAAGGTACATGGGGACGTGGGGCAAGAGTTACAGAATTTCCAAGGCATAGGGCTGGGTCGTCAAAAGCAAGGTTTTTAATGAACTGCTAAAGCTTATCTCAGGCTGCTGTCTACAGAAATGTTTTGTAAGACATGAAATCAGTGGGGAAGGGCTTATTTCTACCTTCAACACAGTAGAGTCCTCCAGCAGAGGAATCTACTACCCTTGACCCACATTTTAAGTAAATGAGTAAGATCTCTAATTGTAAATTAATGAATTCTAAGGTCATTTTAAAAATGGTTCAGAGCTGCCTGTAAACATTAGGCTTTCATCTGGAAGCATGCAGCCTAATAAAAGAACACTTACTAAGACTTGAGATTAGAGATAAGATGGCAGGATACTGAGATCTGGTATTAGTGTTGTTGCTATGCTTGGACTAGCGCTGCGGGTCACTCCCTCTTGAGAAAGCCTAGCATCAGCATCCAGTTTGAGAAGGGTATGGGTAGATTTGAGCCAGAAAGAGTAAACACACACACACACACACACACACACACACACACACACATGCATGCAGCATATTATTTAGTAGTATGCTGTATGTAATTACTGTCATGGGTGAATTCTGCTCACCAGTACCCTACCTTAAGGCCTTCACAATGTAACATTGGGTAGTACTGACTTTCTGTGTTGAATTTTAGATTGAATGATGACACTAAATAACAAGGGTCATAGTGGTGGTAGTGATACTAGTAGTGGTGAGCACAGTAGCAAAACTAACTAGTATGTATGGAGTTTTTTAGGCACTGTTTTGTTCTGGTTCCTGCCTCCAAACATCTTTTTAGTTTGCAGTGCTAGGGAGCCGTTGTTCCACCACTAAGATATATTCCTATCCCCTAAGCAATGGTTGTGAAGGTAAAAAAAAAAAAAGTTGGGCACTGTTAGAGAATTGCTTTTGCAGATGGAGAAACTGTGTTAAGTGTCCCATGTATAGTATCTCATCCAGTTTTCATGGTTACCTGTGTACTTTACTATTTCTTCTTTACAGATGTGGAAAATGAGGCACAGACTGGCTACTTGATCATAGTCTCACAGCTTATACAATATGTTAAAGTACTAGAATTAACTATTAGGTTTGTTTGATTGCAAGGCTCAAATTCTGAACTGCTACATTACACTTCTAGAACCAGTATTCCCCTAATCTTAGACACATCATAGATCCTCCCCAATACTTCTTTTCCTACTTTGCCTGCCCTAGTTTGAGGAGGTGTAACATGTCTCACCTTCCTTGGCTGTCAAAGTGGATAAAATCAATGCCTACCTCAAAGGGCTGGTGTGACAACCAAGATCCTGTTACACATGGAAAGGGTCTGCATGGCAACTCCCATATAAAGACCTGAGGTCCATTTCTGGGATTAGATCACTGCTCTTGCTACCCTGTGCTCTCTCTGCCAATGGCACTTCCTCCCAGGGCCCTGAAGGAAGCAGAGGATGAACTTCTCCAGGAATAGAAGTCAAAGGGCTAAGGGTTAATGTGTAGAAGAGGAACTGAGCCACAAGAGAGTTAAAGGAGTAGGGGAATTGCTTTGGATCTCATTGCTGGGAGCCACTGTCTTTTTTATTATTTGTATAAATCACTTGGCTTTGAAGACACCACAGGCCAAGCCTCTGAGTGTGCCAATGAAAATAAATTGGGTAGCACAATAAATAATGGTAAAACCAGGCTGCCAAATGAAGAAGGATTCAGATCATTCAAATCCTAGGCTATGAGTTGTCAAATCCAGCTTAATACTGATAAGTGTGGGATAATAATTCTTAGCAAATAGTCCCCTCCCCCCAGCTCCTCCATCCCCCCAGAAGCCTCCCAGCTCCTTTGCCCAACCCTTGCAAACAGAAAGAGAACCCTGAAGGGATTTGCAATATGAAAAGGGATGGAATATACTGACCAGAAATGAGCCCGAGTTATTATATAATAATCCTAGCTGCCTCAGTTGGGTTTTGAGTAAATATGAAGAGCTAATAGAATGCAGTAAGGTTCAATTAGCTGCAAAAGAGAGTCTAAATCAGAGCAGGTTTTATATTATTAAATTGGATTGGGAAAAGAGCATCCCAGTTGGGTAGAATGGAAAAATGGAAATGATCAGGGGAACATAAAGATATGGACATTGCTGGAGTGCCTATGGAGGGGTCTGAAGGTGGAGTCAGTGCAGAGGGACACTTGTCAAAACAGGAAACAGTGTAGTCACTGCTGGCCCACTTTTAACAGTTGTGGCTATTCTTGTAAGATTCACACCCACACTCAGAGACCAGGCCTAGAAGACAGAAGCAACATCCTACCTGATAACCCTGACATTTCCAATGATCAGTCACTCTTGGTAGAGTGATGGGTTGTTTCATTCTTTCAACAAATAATTACCGAACAACAAATATATTCCAGGCATTACTCTAGATCGGAGGATAGAACACACTATTGCACAAAATAGACTGTCAAGGTGAGAGTAATAACTGAACAATTATACTGTGCCACAACTCTCACAACCATTTGATCCTTCAGTCCTCACACTCTTATGGTATAATTACTGCTAGCACCATCATTTTACAATCAAGTGAACTAAAGTAGGAGACATTAGGTAACTTGTCTGAGATTATGAAGGAAGGAATGATGCTAACATCTAGTCCCTATCTATCCATAGCCCCTCAGCTTTCCACTGGTTCTAAATGGGGAAGCAAACCCCAGCAGCCACCCTAAAAGTGTGGACACCTCTAGCAGCTTCTCCCATGGCCCTGGCACCACTCTTGCTCTGGATGTGTGAGTGAGTACATTTCCCAAGTGGCATCAGAACTACACTGATTTAGAATATTCTGGCTCTGGTGTAGTCTGGTATTTGCTATTAATATCACCATGAGGGTATGAAACCAAGATTGCAGCTTGGTGTTTTCGTTCCTGCTCAATTATTACCTCATGGTGCCTACTTCAATCACATTTGGGTTCTCCAATGAGTTCTTTTAGAACCAGTAGCTTCCTTGTATTCTCTAGTCTCACATGTCTAATAGAAGTAATGGGGATAATGTACATAGTCTTACATTTTTTAGTAGTAACATTAAAAAGTGAAATGGGTAAAACTCAATAGTTTATTTAACCAAACATTAAAATATTATCATCTCAGTATGTAAAAATATTAAAAAGTACTGAGTTTTACTGTCTTTCTTCATACTGTCTTCAAGTCCTGATGTGTATTTTACATGTGTAGAACATGTGAATTTGGACTGGCCCCATTTCAAGTGCTCTACAGCAAATGGATAGTGAATTTGAGCTATACTTGTTTGTGTTTATCAACTTGTCCTGACTACATTTTTATAAGCTGTGCCTTCCAGTGGCATTTATTGATGGTTTTACTTCATGCCAGCACTTGTATTGGGCATTTTCATGCATATCACACTTCATTTTCCCAGTAGTTTTCCAAGAAAACATCGTTGTCAAAATACCACAGATAAGGAAACTGCAGACAGTGATTTGGGGGTCCTTGTAGGGTATATTTACTCTTACCCCTGTAACACCTAGCACACTGATTTGAAGAGAGCCTGATTCAGTTTATGGACTTAATGGCTGGTTTTCAGCTTGCAGGATAAGTAGGGTTTGAGTTAGGTATGCCTGATTTCAAAGCTTGTATCCTTTCATTGATGCCATTTTTTATTTACTTTATTTTTGCCAATGATTATAAAGCTGTCATAGCCCCTAGGGCAATGCACCATGATTCTCCAATGCTTACTAAATATACAGGTCCTTCATTCCAATCAAATAAATTATAGATGAAATCTCTTTATATGGTTGTTATATTTATTGGTATCTACCATTTCTTTGGCTATGTTTGTTTAACAAAGAGATTTTAGATGCTTACTTTGACCTGGGGGCAATGCTCAGTCTTGGATATAAAGATGATCAAAACATAATCCCCACCCTCAGTCTGGTTGGAAGATGTATTAGTCAGCTTTCCTGTTGCTGGACAAAATATCTGACACCCACAACTTAAAGGAAGAGAGAATTAATTTTGCTCAAGTTTCAGAGGGTTCAGGCCATGGCAGGCTGGCTCCTAGGTAGGAACATCATGGCGGAAGGGCATGGTGGAGCACAGCTGCTCATGTCTTGGTGGCCAGGAAGCAAAGAGGAGGAACAAAGCCAGAGAGAAAAGGTGTAGGTAACGGATAATACGATGGGTGCATAAAGTGCCAGGGCTGGGAAGATGGAGGAAACATGTCCACGTGATGCTAGGGGAGCGAGTGTGAGGTTCATGATGAAGGTTTTCTTGGCTGAATGGAAGAAAAACAAATCAAAGAGTTTGGATATAGGAAGGAATTCTAATGATGGAGGTAGAGGGGGAGGGGAGGGAGAAAGGGATAAAAAAGAATTAAGATGTGTTGTGTACATGCTCTCAGTTAAAAATGGGAAACTGAAATGAATGCACACTTCTCACACGAAATACAAAGTGCTAATAAATACATGAAAAAAGGTTCGACATCTCTGGCAAATTGTAACAACACTGAGATTCCACCTTACTCTAAAAACAGGGGTTATCATCAAGAACTCAAAACCCAACAAATGCTGACAAAGCTTTGGGGAAAATAGAACCCTTCTACATTGTTTATGGGAATGTAAACTAGTACAGCTAGTAGGGAAATTAGTATGGAGATACTAAAAAAACTAAACATGGAAATTCCATTTGATCCAGCTACTCTCTTTGTAGTTATCTTCTTGAAGGAGTTAGACGTCATATTACAGTGATACATGCATACTTGTGTTTATAGTAGCACAGCTAAATCTTGGAAGGGGCCTATATTCCCAAGAACAGATTGGGTAAAGCAAATGTGGTTTACATATACACAGCGGAGTAGTACGCAGACATTAAGGTACATTTGAGTCATTTGTAGGAAAATGGATGCACCTTGAAAGTATAATGCTAAATGAAATAAACCAGAAAGTGTTATATATCATATGGCGTGTCTTATATGAGAAACCCAAAGCATAAATAATTTAAAGAGCAAAATTAAAGATAGATTATAGGAAACAGAGAGGTAGACCTTTTTCAGATGGGAAGGTGACCTAGAAATAGAGCAAGAGGGGCTGGGAATTTAGCTCAGCGGCAAAAGCGCCTGCCCGGCAAGCGCAAGGTCATGAGTTCGGTTCCCGGTACCGGAGAAAAACCAAAAAAAAAAAAAAAAAAAAGAAATAGAGCAAGAGGAGAAGGGGAAGTGAAAAGTATTAAATATGGTATGTGTATGTACTAGCTCCCACAATGAATACATTCAGTATCAACATGTACTAATAAACATGTACTAATAAAACTAAATTAAAAGAAGAAGTAGCATTAAAGAATAGTTCTATGTGGCAAGACAATGTGTACAGGAAAAGGGAAAAGAATCTCAGAGATGATTGCCATCTATGCAGTCCTTACAGAAGAGTTTTCAAAGTAGATGTAGCAAACTTTGGCATCAGGGTATTAAGAATAAGTAAGGAAGTTCAGAATCACCATTGGAACAGGCCATTCTAAATGAAGAGCCATTAGAATCTCAGAACTCAAGTAAAGGAAGTTATCAGCTCTGGAAGTTATCAGCTCTACTGTGTGGTGGATTGACAACTGGTGGTCAACTTGTAACACCCAGCTGAACTGAACCAGCGTGGTGCTGGGTGTGGGAGGCCCACCTGAGGATTGCTGCCAGCAGCAAAAGAGGCAGAACTGAACAGGAAGACTTGTTGAGGCTGTTGGGAGCAGGTAGAAGCTGTTGGGTGCCTATTGGAAGCTGTTGTGAAGCTATAAGGAGCTGTTGGTTCTCTTGGAGGAGCTTGTCATGCTGGCTTTCCTGATGAACTCGGCTGTTTTCATCTTCCAAGGAGCTTGGGACCTTGTTGTCGCTGAGAATGGCTTCGGTTCACTTTGGGGGAGCTCTGCTTCTCACTTAGAACATCACTTCCTGGCTCCGGAGGGGAAGATGGTGCACTGCTCAGTCTCCTGAAAAAGCTCGTCATTCTGGCTTTCCTTTTGTTTTGTTTTGTTTTTGCCTTTTTGAGACAGTGTTTCACTATGCAGCACAGGCTGGCCTTGAACTCACTTTGTAGCCCAGGTGGGCCTTGAACTCACAGTGATCCTCCTGCCTCAGCCTCCCATGTGCTGGGATTACAGGCGTGCACCACCAAGCCCGGCCTCACTTTCGCTTTCCTGATGGGAACTCGGCTTTCCTCATTGTCAGAGGAGGTCAGGATCTCACTGTTGCTGAGGATGGCTGTGGTACTTTTTGGGAGAGCTCTTGTTCTTACTTGAGCATCGCTTCCTGGCTCTAGTGCAGATCCCTCAGCCTGCTGGCACAGATCCTTCATCCCACCCGCACAGCCTTTCTAGCTTATACCACTGACCTTTGGGCCTTCGCAGCTCAGATCTGTGTAAGAGGCCCCAGTGAGACATTGCCATGGGCTCTAGGCCTCCAATTGGATTTGTGAGAGGATTGTTATGGGCTCTAGTTCTTCAGCTGGATTCATTCAGGACATTATTGTGGGATATAGGCCCTCAGCTGGATTCTTTGGTTGCTAAGTGTGTGGACAGATTTCCTGCACTCTCTTCACATATGATTCTTTGGCTGACTATTATAAATAATCTTATAAAATATGTGTCCTGTATTATATTATTCCCCTTGCAAAAACCCCAGACTATGACACATACAAATCCAACTTTTCTGGGAGTAGAGAGTGAAACCCTCTCTGCAGACAACGTGGTATATTTTCTCTCTGACACCCATGTATTTCCCCCTCTTCTCCCCTTGTAGCTGGCAGGCTAGATCAACAGCCAAGGGCAGCCATGCTGTGGCTTCCTCTCTCAGGAGGTGGTACTCAATCCTCCGAGTACTGAGGATCACATCATAAGAACATAGCGTCGCTATCTACCAAGTTTAGCAGTGCTGCTTACTCTTGCCTCTCCTGGGAAGCTGGGTTCCAGTGACTATAGGTCACTAACTTTTCATTCATCCTATCATGTCATATTTGATACATCCTTGTATGTTATTCTAAATTCTTTTAGAACAGTAAAAATGTATTCTGGGTCAACAATTCTCTTTTGACAGATCGATATCGGCCTAGTTTTCAAATATAGACAGGTAGACTGGATGCTGTTTCTATGCTTCTAGTTATGAAATTGCTGTGTGCCTGTGTGTGTGCATGTGTGTGTAGGGAGAGTTGCTCGTGAAGAAAGAATCACTGATGATTTTTCATGGAGGTAATAGGATTTCCTTAATTGAGCCCATTAGACTATCTTTTTGTAATTATCTCTGGGGCCAATCTGTCCATGTAATGGGCTCTGGAGGAATCAAACTTTCACATTCTTACAAAGGAAATTGTGTATATGTCAGAAGAAAACAGTTCTGAAGAATTACTGGCTAACCACCCCAACAACTGAGGGTACTTTGCTGTGCTACTGTAAGAGATTGTTGTTGCGTTTGGGAGTTTATTGCTCCAAAGGGTATTTCTTTTCTTCAGGGGCCTTTCAATAAATCTAAAACGTGTGTGCCGCCAGTGGCACAGGGGACTCCACGCCATCTGGTGAGGTTGGGCAGGCTACTGCCAGTTTGCTCACTCTGTGGAAGAATACGGAGTCCTAAGGCTGGAGAGACTGCCAAAATTCTGGATGACTTTGGCTGTCACTAGGACTAGCTCTTTTGCTCCTTTGGATTGGGGTGGCCAATTGTTCTAATTGCCCTTACCTGGACAACTAATACCTTCACATTGTGGATATGTAAAATTTTTCAACCAGTTCCCCTTGAAGCTATTCATGCTATGAAATGATATCCTGATCTCTTTAGGATTTTTGCAAATTATTAATATGTGTAGGATAGGATACAGGTAATTGATTCATAATGAAATAAAAAACATGAAAAGCTAAGAACTAAGAAATAATAATGATTGAATAGCGATGATAAATAATAAGTGACAGTAGTTATTACGAATTGAGTATGTCCTCATCAAATTTATATGGTGGAGTCTTAACTACCAGGGCCTCAGAATGGGATCCGATTTGGAACATGATAACTGCAGATGTGACTAGTTAGGATGAGGTCATTAGTGTGGGTCCTTAACAAATATGGCTAGTGTCTTTATACAAAGGGAAAATTGGGACAAGAGACAGACATGCACAAAGGGGGAACACCACATGGACACAGACAGAGAGATGGTGATACACCTATGATGCCAAAGAGTGACAAAGATTGCCTGCTAAGCACCCGAAGTCAGGAGAGAAGCATAGAACAGTTTCTCTGTCACAGCCCTCAGAAGGGACCAACAGTGTCCATGCCTTGATCTCAGGCTACTCTTTTCCACAACTATGAGACTATAAATGTCATTTAAGTCATCCAGTTTGTGGTACTTTATTATGGCAGTCCTAGCAAATTAGAATAATAACATAAGCCAGGTTCTATGCTAAACATTTGGCTTATATTATTTCATCTTCATTAGTAATAGGCTTTTGATCCAAAGATTAGTATGAATTATGAACTGGTGGGGACTGAATGGCTGGGCGGGTAGGAGAAGAATTTCTTTCTCTTTTCAACATCAACAGTGGATTGAAATAGAGATGTTAACATACGCAGACCTGTAGGACTTGGGTTGTGATGTAGTAATCATGTATTCTCTTCATATGTAGCTCTGCCAAAAATTTGTAACACTACTTATAAGGCTAAAGTAAAACATTATGTCTGGGACTTCTCCCCACTTGTGGTACATGTAAGATGCCCTTTTCAAGAGGAGGAAGAGGAGAGGTGGCTCCTGTACACTTAATGAGAAGGAACTGTACTAATATTAGCTCAATAATTCTGATGGCTTTTTATTTTAACTTCTGAACTGAATGTCTCTCCTTTCCCCCACAAACCTTAAGTAATTCAAATTTCTCAAGCACTACAACTCTATCATGCTCTATTTTTTATCATGCTTTAACTTCCATTATCATTTCCTTTTCAGATTCTGTTTAGAGCTTATTTTCATTCCTCTCCTGTCAAGTTGATTTTCCCCAAGCCTTCTTCTGACAGACCCATTGCAGTACAAGGAGAGAAACAGGAAAAGCCAAAAGGAAAATGAGCTGACAGACCAAGCCACGTTGAAATGTGTCCCAAATATGATGGTCACAAAATCATTGAGCAAATATTGCTGCCAATCAATCTGCCTCCACAGTGAGTGGTCTGCAGGAGGGATTACCGACATTAAAACTAGGTCCAATGACGTGCAAAAGTGGGCCCAACTGACCTTATTGATTCTTCCCCACTGAGAAAGAATCACAGGTTAGCAGGCAGAAATCAATTCAACTGCATTAAGTTAAGCCAAGTGTAGATTTATTCATACCACGCCTGGAAATCACTTTCTAAAGTGGCCAAAAAAAATTAACTCTAGATAAATATACATGCTGGTTTGTAAATGCTTATGTAGGTACGAGTTTCTTATACTATTTTAAAACCTGAAATAAAATGGAATAGAACACAGGCTGTTCCTACCTTTCCTTCTACCCCACCCATTTTGGTTCTTTGTGTGTGTTTTAGTTAGTACATGTTTGTGACATGTAATGACTATATTCACTGTGGGTAGTTGGCATATGTACATGACACATCTTAATTCTTTTAACGTCTCCTCCCCACTCTATCTCCTGGTCCCCTTCCCATTTGCAAAAGATATGTCTCTCTGTTATTCGTGTGGACTTGGCTACTGCAGTTGCACCCAGATCTCAGGATGAAGTGGCCGAGCAGGCGCACATATCTCTCTGCAACCAAGGAAGCAGTGGAAGCCATTTACTCTTAAGGAAATCGTCAGTTTGGCTTTTTAGATGAAGGAGAGCTGGCCCTTAGGCTTCAGTGCACCACAGGGAACAGAGAATTCATTTCTTTCCTCCTCCAGTGAGAACACAGGCTGGGACTAAAGAGAGCTTTCAGAATGAACAATGGGTGGAAAACACTGCTTTTCCAGCAGTGAGAAATGTGAAATTCCACCCCTATCCTCCCATGTGTCACTAGGGAACCATCCTGTCCGCTCCATCAGTACCGGGACAGGAGCCAGGCAATCATTTGTACTCAGGGACTCAGCCTTAACCTAAAAAAAATTACCAGAAGAGCCAAAATGGGGCTCTTCATCCCTCATCTCTAAGCAACAAAGAGCAACACATTTTCCTGCAAGAAATTATTTGTGGTTCCGATTAAGAATAGCTTAGAGCTTGTTTTTCCTTTAGGCAGACTGTAACTACTTCTAAGCCTGCCTTGCCTGCAAAAATGAGGGTCCTTTGCCTTCACGGTCACCTGCAGCGACTGAGGCATTTTAATGCATTGCTGGGCCTCCAGTAGGCGCCCTGTGAGTCCAGAGAAGCATCTCTATGAAACGCACATCATCAGTCAGCACCACAGAGATCAGGCTGTTAAGAGACCAAGGGCCACATTTACACTTAATTGTGATGGGAAAATAGATCATTGGCCCAAATCATTCAATTCTCCATACTGGGCACTGAGGCAACAGGAGATATCTGTGTCTCTGCAGCCCAGTGTCAGTTGCCTTGTTTCATTTGCTCATGACTCAAAAAGGCAGGAAGAGAGGGAGGTAAAGGAGAGAGAGGGAGAAAGGGGGAGAGAGGGAGAGAGAGGGAGAGGAGGAGATCGGGGAGAGAGGGAGACAGACGGAGAGACAGACTGACTGACCAACGGACTGACTGAGCAATCCAACTGAGACAGAATGGAATGATATGGTATAGAACACTGAATCAAAATCAGAAGACCTGAGTTGATATTCTAGTAACTGCCACTAGAACCATGGCCTTCTCAAGTATAAAATGAGAAGCAGAATTTCAGCCAATATTCCAAAGCTTTGAGCTTTTTTTTTTTTTTTTTTTTTTTTTTGTACAAAAGTAGAATAAGGATGACATGATTTTCTAGGACTATTATAGAAGATAGTATAAGAAAATACATACAATAGCACTTTGTAAGCTATTAAATGATAGATAGACTAGCTATTGCCATAGAGACGGGAGAAAATTCTTCAAGGTCTGTATTTTTTATCATGAGCAGCCTGGCACAATTATCTCTAAACTCTTGAAGTCATCGAATCTCTCTTTAAACTTTTCCCTCCCCTTTTAAACTGCTGTCCTTCTGCAGGATAGGGAAATGAAGTAAAAGAAGTGTGAATGTGCTTGCAAACCACAAATTGTACTAGAAATGGAAGCAATGATTGTGTAGAGAACTCATGTTGACTTTTGGCATATGACACACACACTTTTAGTGCTTGGCTCCTTGACAGGTTTTAATTGGTCTGGCTATGGAGACCATATAGAGCTATTACATGCTACACCTGTGATGGCCATGCAGCATGCTAATCAAGACAATTACGTTGGGGACCAGAGGACGGCTCTCACCACTGTACATAATCCTCTTCACTTTGAGAAGGAAGTTAACAGCTGCTTTATGGTCTCTCATATTATCTCACTTTCTTGGAGAGAGGTCCCACTCAGATCCACCTTAACTAAATGACATCTGTCTTCTGGTGCCTTCACGATACTTATGAAGAAATATTAACTTTGACTTTGAAACAGTTTATGGCTGGGGAATAAAAAAAAACCAGTCATGTGTACCAAACATTGGATAAAACAGTTACTTGGTGGAAGCCAGAATCAGGGGCAAGAAAGTTAATCATTTTTATATATTCCAGGGAAAAAAGGAACAGGAGGATGAGCAGATCAACTTAACACTCCAAGTATCTATTGTTTTGCCTGCAAAAGAAAAGGAGAACGAGGCTTTTGGGACAAAATGACTAACTGTTCCTAAGCTTCTCATGGGAAATACCAGATCTTTTGAAATTTTCTTCCTTGCCACCTCCCTTCCCTCAATACGCCCTCTCTTCTAGGAAGGAGGACTAGTATATTCTGTTGTTTGGGTTTCTCTTCACCCTTGGGCAAAACAGCCCAAGGGGAAGGGGAACATGTGAGTATTGGCTATGTGCTGCAGTTGGGCATAATGTTCTGCAGATCCTGTGAGATAAAGGTGCTACAGGGATTTTAAAGCCCATTGTGAACTGTGGCTCTAACAAGTTTGTATGGCAGTGTATGGAGTTACACTCAGGTCTCCTGGCTTCCAGTCTTTTCTACATAATCAGTGGAAGAAGCATTATTCAAGGGCTATGGACTGAGCCTTGTTTACGTCTAAGGCTTCAGAACCTACCATAGCACTTGTGACCTTATTATTAAATTTAACTTTGAGAAGAGGAGTTTCCCAAATAGCATATCAAAAACTAAAAGGTGCAGCATCCCATTCCTACTCATCTTCTTTGCCATCACTGAGATGAACTGGCTCTTGTTACTTAAGGGTGAGCAGTTTGGTTGTTAGACCCTCATGGGGACCTCAGCACATACAGCAGCTGGGAAATCACTACAGCTGGCAAGATCCCAGCAGAGTGGCTTTGGTCTGGGTCTACTTTGTTCTGCCCCAAAAGAGGCCCAAATGAACCATTTATATCTGTAGTTCCCAATCTATGTGCCAAAGGGCTCAAGGGTATTGTGGGGAGGTTAGAGGAAAGATGTAGGGTATGTTAAATTTTGAGGGAGGGCTGTGGGTGTAGCTTGGCAGTAGAAGATTTTCCTAGTGAGGCACTCTGGATTTTAGCTCCAGAAAAACAAACATATGAACAAACAAACAAAAACTTGAGGGAATAAGGATTTCAACATCTCTCCGATATTCTGAGAACTACCAGCATGAAGAAACTCATCGCTTTAACATGAGTGTGCAGAATATTAACAGCAATGTATCCTCGCAAAGCTGGGCTTCTGGCAGGTAATCTAATTAAAAGCAAGCACTGCATCCAAATCAATGTAGAGCATATAAGGGTGGCAGTAGCCAACTGATCCCAAGGTGTGAGAAGCTGTGCAGAGTCTAGTAGGTGAATATATTTCATTTAAGTGTAATTAAGAGCAAACTAAAAATATTTCAAGTTATATGTACTATTTTGCCCCCTAAAAGTTACTGAACTGTTAGGGTACACTTACTAAGCAGTTTGGACCTATCTACTTAATAAACAGAACTGTTATAACTTCTCTTGGCCCAGGAAGACTGCGGAAAATATTTCTGCAATAGTAAGCATGCTGTGAATGGAGGCAGTTTGGGAACCTGGGCTCTGGGCCAATCCTGGATTGCCCTGTGTTGTCCTAGGACTGTTCTTGCCTTGGGTTCTCCACTTGCTACACGGGCAGCAGCAACACTAGTGCCCAGTCCCTTAGCTTTTTACAACCCAAACACTGGGCAGCTCAGAAGCTGCATAACTGCATGACCTTGTTTAATCTCCAAGGCAATGTGAATGTGAGACATTTAAAATCTCCATTTGTCAGATGAGGAAGTAGATGCTCAAAGAGACCAACACACTGTTCAGGGTCATTTAGCTAGTAGGTGGCAGAACAGGGATGTAAAATCAAGGTTGTCTGATTTACTCAAACTTTAAGGATTAGCTCCCCCTCTACTGTGCTTTGTGTGGTGTGTGGTGTGTGTGTGTGTGTGTGTGTGTGTGTGTGTGTGTGTGTGTGTGTGTTGAGCTTTTAATTTTGAGATAATTGTAAATTCACATACAGTTGTGAGAAATAACAAGTTACTAAGTACCCTTCCCCTGTTGTCCTTAATGTGACATCTTACGAAACTATTAAGACTATATCACAGCCAGGACATTGACATTGATAAAGCCAAGATGCAGAGCATCTCGATTACACAGGGGTCTCTTGTGTTCCCTTTCACAGCAATGTCCACTTCCCTCTACCTCCTATTCGCTCCTTAATGCCTGGCAATCATGAATCACCTCCCCATTTCTATAATTTTGTCATTTCAGCAATGTTATAGAAATGGAGAACAGGTTCATGGTTGCCAAGGGCTAAAAAGAGGTACATCAGGCAGTATGTAAGCTTTAGGGGTTGGCTTTTCTTCACTTGATGCCATGTTTTGGAGATTAATTCACATTGTTGTGGGCACCAATCATTTCTTCTTTTTTAATTTTTGAGTAGTATTCAATGTGATGGACGTACAACAATTAGTTTAGTGAATCACCCATTTAAGAACACCTAGGCAATTATGAAAAATGGTGCTATGAACATTGTGTCCAAGTTTGTATGTAGGTTTGTGTGTGAGCATAAGTTTCTATTTTTTCTAAGATAAATGTATAGGAGTACAATTCTTGGGTCACATGGTTTGTTATTTTAAAAAACTGCACATTTTTTTTTCAGGTGAGGTTACATTCCTATTAACATCATATGAGTGATGGAGTTTCTCTGCACCCCAGCATTTGGTGCTGTCACTGTGATTTTTGTTTTGTTTTTGGTACCAGGAATCAAACTCAAGACTCATACTTGCCAGGCAGTTGTTTGTGCGGCTGAACTATATCCCCAGCCCTTGTCACTGTGTTTTATTGTTTTTTTTTTTTTCTGGTACCGGGAACCGAACTCACGACCTTGCGCTTGCCAGGCAGGCGCTTTTGCCACTGAGCTAAATCCCCAGCCCCCACTGTGTTTTATTGTAGTCACTGTGATAAATAAGTCATAGCTCATTGTGGCTTTAATTTGCATTTTCCTGTTGGCTAATGATGTTAAATATTTTGAGATGTGATTATTTTTCATCTGTCTCCCATCTTTGATGAAATGTCTCATGTGTTTTGCCCATTTTCTAATTAGGTTATTATTGTTTAGTGATGAGTTTTGAGAGTTCTTTCTGTATCTCATTTCTTCTAGTGTGTAGCCTGTCATTTCATCTTGCAAATAAGGCCTTTTGCTGAGCAAATGCTTTTTATTGTGATGAGGTTAATTTATGGGTTGTGCATTTGGTGTCAAGTACAGGTATTCTTTGTCTATATCCTGAAAATTTTCTACTTTATAATTTATAGCTTTACATTTTACATGTAAGCCTGTGATCCACTTTGGGTTAATTTTTGTTTTACATATGAGCCCTAGGTTATGGCTAACATGTAGCCCATGGAGGTCCAGTTGCTCAAGCTCCATTTGTTGAAAGGGCTATCTTTCCTCCACTGGACCGCCTCTGCACCTTTGTCAGGGGGGCATATGTGTGGGGGCTCTGCTTCTGGATTCTTTATTCTATTCCATCGTCTATGCCTCCATCCTTCCACTGATGCTACACAGTCTTGACTACTCTAGTTAGAATAGTAAAATTTGAAATTAAGTACACTCGTTCTTCTCTTATTATTCTCTAAAATCCCCACTATTTCAGCCATTCTAGTTCCTTTGAGTTTCCATATACATCTTAGAATAATTTAGTCTCTATCTACAAAACAATCTCAGTGGTATTTTGATTGAAAAATTGCACTGAATCTGTATTTCAATTTGGGGAGAGCTGACGTCTTTGCTATTGTGAGTCCTACGCATTCAACTGCCAAAGAACACCACTTGTTATTTTAGGGCTAGGACCACAGTTTCAATTACCCCAGAGGGGTCTCACATATCAGGCTGAAGAATGTGCAAGTCTTCTTACAGCAAACCGAATGCTGAATTGTATTGCTCTACTATAATTAAACAATAGCTCAGTCAGATGTTACATAACAAAGAATATGACCTCAGCAGGGAAGTGCAAAAGGAAGTGAGGGTACTGTGGCTTGCTGGTGGAAAGCATGTCACTATGACCATGACCGCTGCTACTCAGTTCCTCTCTTAAGAACACACGCACAGTCTTCGGGAGGCAGAACAACTATGAGTTCAAGGCCAGACTGGGCAACTTAGCAAGCAACTTAGTGAGGTCCCTGTCTCAAAATGAAAAGGATGTAGTTCAACGGGAAGTTCCTGGGTCCAACTTCTAGTAAGGCAATGATGAATGAATGAGTGGATGAATAAATAACCAACCAACCCATGAGCACAAGCTTGATGTGGTGGTGCACACTTCTAATCCCAGCACTTACAGGCAGGAGGATCACGGGTTCAAACATGGGCACAGGATTGCTATGGTTTATAAAATTTCAACAGAAGCTAGAAATCATTTAAAAAATGTTAGCAGCAACTTTAAGATAAAACAAAGGTGTTCAAACATATACTTTTGTAAGCTGGATCCAGATAACCATTAGCTTCTCTGCGGTCTCTGAATTAGGGGAGGCAACAAAAGGTCCCATGTTTCAAGGATTTACACTCCAGCTACAGGAGACACCACAAAGCCAGGCCACCGGCTGTCATCCCAGCAGCTGCCACAGCAGCATGCAGGGAGACCCTTTCCTCTGTGCTGGGAGCCCAGGGATGGCTCCCAAGGAGCCTAGCAGCAAGGACACTAAGAAAGAGAGCAGACACTTTCCTGGGAATGCAAACTGTGGCATGAGGTTTTCTTGAGAAGTTTAATTCAGTTGATGATTTCAAATGTATTATTTAAGCATAGAATCTGAAGCAAATGAGAGAGTTTACAAAGCTTTACTTCTGGGCATTGCAGAACATGATGAGAAGACACTGTATTATTCCATGTTTCTCCCAGTGTCCTGTCACATCTTAATGGAAATTACAAAGTGAAAGCTCTGCAGAGAAGTTCCCTGATGCTTCTAGAATAAAATCTAATGACTTATAAATCCTCATATGGTTTTACCTCTGTCTTCTTAGACTCCTTTTGCCCCAACTCCTGCCTCCTGTCTTTCCAGCGTGTCAAGACTTAAAGGCTTTATAGTCATTCATTCATTCATTCACTCACTCATTCATTCTACTCACTTGGGAAACACTGTTTGAGGACCAAGTTCTGGGCGTACCACAATGAACAAAGCTGATTCAGTTCCGATCCTCATGGATCTGACATTCTAATGGGAAAGACAGGCACACATACATAACATTATGACTACAGCATAAGCTCTATGAAGAAAACTTGAACAGGAGTAAAGCACAGGGATGAATGGTGCTTGCCATCATCTGTGGGGATGGGGAAGACTTCTTCCCCATGAGCAGGACCTGAATGAAGCGATGGAGCAAATCATAAAAGCCTATAGAAAAAGAGCTTTCTAGAAGGAGAGAACCATAAATACAAAAAGCCCAAGAAGGGAATATGTTTGTCTTACTTGTGGAGTGGTAAGAAGGCTGTGGGCTAGGGCAGGAGAGGGATAGAAAGCAGGGACAAGGCCAGGGGTATGGGAGGCTGCAGGGCTCTGAGCCTGTGGATTTACCCCGGGTTATGGTTTCTATCTAGATGTTTCCCTCAACGCCGAATGTGCTCATCAGCAGGGCTGTTGAAAGGTGACTGAATCAAGGGGCACCACAGGTGACTTGTTGTTAGGAGGCAAGACCTGTTTGGAAGAGGGGGTCATGGAGGGTGTGACCTGGAAGGGTACACAGTATCTTCCTCCCAGCCTCCCCCCTCTCTCTCTGCTTCCTACGGCACAAGCAGCTTTTCCTCTGCCATGCCCTTGGGCCACACTGTCCTGCCTTGGACTCAGTGGACTGTGGATTAGAAATGTGAGCCAGATTAAAAGTCTATTTCTTTATGTTGTGGGTATTGGGTATTGTGTCTCAGGGACAAAGTCAGTGACTAAGACTCTCTGGTTGTAAGAAGAAGAAGCCGGGGAAGGGTTCTGAGCAGGGCAGTGACATGATCCAACTTACAGAGAGGAGACAATGGCTGGAGACAGAGGAAGCAGAAAACTCCCAATGGAGGTTATTCTAACAGTCCCAGGAGAGGGGGCTGGGGAGACACTTCAAGGGTAGAGGTGATATAGGATTGTTCTTGAACTACACATGGGATGCGAGAGGAAGAAACCCAGGATGACTACAAAGCTTGTGCCCTGTGTGACTGGTACATTTACTGATATTAGAAAAATCTGAACCTCTGACTTTACAAGGTTGGTTCCTTGTCACAGTTCAGGTCTCAGCCCTGAACTGACACACATATGTGTGCCCCTCTTTCCCATTAGAAGGCCTCCTTTTTGGAGAGGTCATCCCTTATCCTATCAGCAGCACACAGATGTTTTTTCAGGACTTAGAAATATCTGAAAGCATCTTATTCATTTGCTTTGACTAGCTATGTAGACTCATCTGGATAACCCGCTGGAATGCAGGTCCTAAGAGGATGAGGTCTTTATCTGCTTAGTTTATTATTATATCTTTATTTAATTTGGTGCCTGGGTCTTGGGAAATGATCAATACATAATTGCTGAATGAGGTTTACAAAGTGTGAGACGAGTTAAGCAAATTTCCAAGTTTCATTCATGGACTTTTTTTCAGAGCAATTAGTAGGCTGAATACTACTGATGATCTGTGGCAGAGACCATGCCAATCTCTAGGGAATCAGAAGTGCACAGAAAAAGCCCCATCTGCACCCTGTGGCGCCTACAGCACCCAATGTGGGCACAGTGAATAATTTCACCAACAGGGACTTCCTCTGTGCTCCGGATCCTTCGTGAAAGGTACCCGGAGCCCTGACAGCATGTGACCGAGGGATCCGACCATGTCGTAGTGCACAGGCAAAGCTTTTCTGAGCCGAGATGCACAGGGGCAGGCATGGTGGACCACAGGGATATCTAAGGAGATATGTTGTGAGCCTGGATCCCAGATTGTATGGAACTTCTTGTGAGAAGGAACACATTTAGAGCTGAAGTAATTCAGCCTTCTTATACACCATGAACCAGGGCTCAGTTTGGTTAAAAACTTGGGCAAAGATAAGCAGCTGATCAATGGCACAATAAGGGTTTTGCATTTGTGGCAGTACATCTGTAAAATGGGGAGACTACTCATTTAACAGGGCCTCTCTGAGAGCGAAAGGGTTAACATCTGTGAAATGCTTAGTGCACTGCCTAGTATAGGAAAAGTGCTAAATGCCTGCCTGGCAAGCGCAAAGTCCTGAGTTCAATTCTCAGTACCAAAAAGAAAAGTGCGAAATATGGCACCTGGTAATAAGTATCACTAGATTTCAAATTCTTGAGAGTATTAATCATGTTAATAGTCTTCCCATACACACAAAGCAAATAGCGCAGCACTGATAGTACCTACAGATAGAACTGATAGATAACATGGCCTCAATAAGCATATGTTGAACGAATGAATGGTGGATGTGATCACAATTATCCTTAGCAGAGATGGGCACAGTAAATACACAGAGATAAGCCAGGCCAGATCCTTTTGTGTGGCTCGGCTGTCTCAGGATTGGTAGCTGCTGTTAGTTACGTTACAGAAATGGGAATTTTTGCCAGCAAGACACTCTGCAACTTGAATGTAAGAAAATCAGTTGAATCTCTGGTTTTAAAATAAAGATAAATTATGAAGTGGGAAGGCCCAGGGGAGTCGATGATTTTATGCATCAATGGTATTTGGAATGGGAAGGCACAGCCAAAGGCTAGGAATAGCTGCTACTAAAATGGCATTTTCTTTTGCACTGAAAAACTACATGTTAGATTTGTGCATGTGACTTCTCAGCTGCTGCAGTAATACAGGAAGTGGTTTTGAATTAACACTGATCAACCTGCCTCTCCAGAGGCACTCTGTACCTGAGAACAGCCAAGTCCTCTGTAAACAGCCATTAAGCCTCTCTGTCTCCTGAGGAATGAGCTCCTGGATTTTTCCTTAAACCAAGCAGTTGTAGAAAAGAAGCTGTAGTCAGGAGCAGAGTGGGTGTCAGTAGGGATAATTCTCCAGCCCCTCACAAGAATGGCCAAACTAGAAATGGCCAAACTAATCCGCAAGTTCCCAAGATATTTTGCCTAACAAGGTTCCACCTCAGGTCCTACCAAGTGACAGCCGTGGGACAAATGGAGGACTGAAAATTAGAACAGCCATTGTGAAGGGCAAGTTAGCAGTAACTCTTGTGATCCACAGATGCTTCAACTCAGCAATTCCACTTCAATACATTTTTTTGCTAGAGAAATCCAGGTACCTGTGCTAAACAAGCAAAAGCAACCCCGCCCCATTGCAGTGTTATCTATAGGAGTGAAAATCTGAGTGTAACTTTGAAGAGTACTTATCAAGAAGATACAAATAAGACATGGAATAATATGCAGCAATTAAAAAGAACAAGGCTGGCCTACATCTGTTATCATAGAAAGCTAACACTGGCTATATATATATATCTGAAAAAAGTAAATTGCAGAATCATATGTATCGTATGCCATATGCTGTCATTTAAAAACACATCCACAAAAGCCAGGTGTGATGGCACATGCCTGTAATCCCAACACTTGGGAGCATGAGGCAGGACAATTGCTGCAAGTTTCAGGCCAGCCTGGGCTATGGGGTCAGTTCAAGACCAGCCTGAACTACAAAGCAAGACCCTGTTTGAAAATAATTTAAAAAATAAAAACAAAAACTACATCCACAGATTCACTGATATTCCTTCCTTCAGGAAAAGGATACAAGTTAGCCTTCCCTCGAATGCCAACCGTACTATGCTGCTGGCAATGAGAGTGGTTATCTTTGAGGAGTGGAAAGGAGAATGATTGTAGGGTGGGGATGAAATTGACTTTCCCTGCTCTGTTTCTACTTCTATTGTTATAATATTTTATACATGCGTACTGAGGTAATTTTAGAAAGCACTTAAATAAGAAAATACATTTAAAATTCCACTACTTTAAAGTTTCATGGTAAGTCACATAAAGCTGAGGCTTACCTTTGATCATTTCCAAGAAAAAGGGTTGCTTAGCAAAGTTGTTTAATAATAAACAAGGTTATCAGGAGAGCTCTCCAACCTACTGGAGAAAGCCAGCTCCTGTCAGTTAACTCCTAAACATCACCTTAGCAGAAGGTATGCACAACGAAGACTATTTTACCCATGTCTCTTATCTCTTGTCAGAGCAGGTCAAAGAGACCTTTACTGGGACAACACCAACTGACAATACTTTCACTGCCAAAGAGTATCAACATCCTTTTTGAGAGTGACAAGGATACCTCTACTGAAAAAGCCAAATTACGTATTAATGCATTCTGGTTTTATCAGGTGGTTGAGAATCAAAGAGGTTTTGTTATCAGGTAAGGTTACAGAAGAGGTATTTTAAAAGTAACTTTGTATTGGATTTCTTTTAGGCTTCTGCTAATTTGTTTTCTGACTTTGGGCCTGGGGGTCTGCATCTTTTAATGGTTGTGCAAGGCGAGGACTCTAATCCCTGTCTGTATCTAGATTGACTGCAGGCACCAAAGCTTATACATTTTCAGTGGAATTGGGTCCAGAGCTTAGCTGTAAGATGCCTTCTGGGTGACTGACCAGAAATTCAATCATAGCACACTCATTTCAAAAATCCCTTTCATGTATCATTTAAAAGCAGCCAGCATACTTAAATTTGCATATCTGACCCTGGATTTTGGAAACCAAAGAAAACAATAGAGTTCTGTTTAGTTTTCAGGATGATGGGAGGAACAAACCAGAAGCATTTTCTTTCCTGAACTAGCGGGCAGATTTAAAACTTTACGGTTCATAACATAAGGCACTGGCCTCTGAACTGCTGGAATAAGGAAAACTAGCATTTATAGGGCGTTTTACTCCCTACAAAGTACATTAGCACTCACTGCTTCATTTAGTGGGAAGAGGGGTTCTTAATTATCCTTTCTGATAAGGGGCAATGATTCTTTCACTCCGGCATCTGCAGAGATTACCCTGCCCTTGCTTTTGTCCTTCCTGGGAACCCTTAACAGAAACAGCGCTGGTGTTCTCCAGCTTCCCCAGCCTAGGAAAGCGGGACTTCCCTGCCGCAGGTGTGAGTAATTAACTTTCTCCCTGCTGCAGGTGTGTTCCAGGTTTCTCGTGACTGACTCAGTGCCCGTGCGAGTTTTTGTTGCGTGAGCGCCACGGGGGTTAGAAGCGCTCCCTGGGGAGCCTGTTTAAATCCTGGCTTGGTCATTTTCCAGTTGCATGGTCTTGAACAAATTATTTATCTGCTAAATGTTTAAGATTATTTTGAATCTCAGTTTTGCCATCTGAAAAACAGGGCTGATACAGTACAAACATCAAAGGGAGTTTATGAGAGTTAAGAGTGAGCTGATGTAGGGTGCCCGGGGTGTGGTTCTCACTCAGTCCCTGTCGGAGCTGTTGATATATACAGTGGGTTGCCCTGGAGATGGGATGGGCATCAGGACACATTCGTCATTCCTTCAGTGCACTGAGCAGCTCTCTGCGGGGCAGAGTGCCAAGCTCCAGGGGTACCCGGAATCAGATTCTTCTCCTGGCAACACCTACATTCTGGAAGAAGAAGAAGAAGAAGACAAAAACAGAATCAAAGAAAGCTACTCTGCTGTAAAGAAGCATAAACTGGAGAGGGGTGCACCATGAGCCCAGAATAAGTGAAACAAATCTGACTCATAAGTTAGACTATCACATTCCTTTCTTTTCACTTTCAGAATCCCATAAAGAAAGAACAAAATAAAAGACAGGTAACAGGAAACAGGGAGCTAGAACTTTTGCAAAAGGGAAAGAGACCAAGAGGTGTGAAAAGTGGAGAGGGAGGGAAGGGATGAAAACAGAATTAAAATGTGTTATGTACGTGCACCAGCTTCCCACAAGAAATCACCTGTTATGTACTGCGAACATGTACCAATAAAAAACAAACATGGAACAAAAGCAAAGAAAGGGTTAAGAGGAGTCAGGAGGATAAAAAGTGGAGAGAGCAGCCAGTGAGTACAGGACTGAACGGTGGCAAGGAATTCCTTTATTTTAGGGTGAAAGGCCAGGCTTTGGAAACATACAGGGAGGAACAGTCCCAGCAGAGGGAACGGCATGAGTGAGCTTCATGCTGGAGGAGACAGCTTGACTGAGAAATAGTGCACAAGGACCCGGGGAGGTGGGTAGAGTAAGGGAGTGAGTAAAGGCCCAGTGAGGGTGATCATTTTGTTTTGTGTGTCACAGGAAGCCACAATTTGAAGCACAGGGGTAACATGGTTTTATATAAATTCTATAAACTTGACCTTCAGTACACATTTTATATATTTCAAGGCAGTGCCATCTGTCATGTGGGCTGAGGACTGCGGAATGCAGGGACTAGAGCAGGAACTCAAGCAGAGGACGAAGAGTCCCATGACAGCAGAGAATGATAAAGGGCCATTGAAGTTTTCAGATGTGGAACAGGAAGCACCATTTGAGGTGATCCCAAAGAAGGCACTGCTCTCGGTTGTGCCAGATTATCTAGAAAACGGACATGACTTCACTAACTGCTTTGCACCTTGCACAGAAGAGACATGGCTCCTCCCCAGAGTGGCCAGAACCGAATACATGGATCTCTGGAAGCTGCATGTACATGGGATATAGGGACAGGAAGGGTTGGGGGAATTTCTCATGTATCTCATGTTATAATGACACTTTGGTGATTCTGGAGTGAAACACAAGATTCCTGATCTATCTGTGATTTGACCTGTGTTATAGCTTGAGTTCAGATGTCTTATAAAGCCTTATGCAGTGATAGGTGGGGCTTTTTCAGAGGTGGCTGGATCTCGAACGCATGAGCCTGGAATTGGTTCATGTAGCAACGCTAGGATAAAGGGCACTGGTATTAAAGGTGTGAGTGCCACCTCCCCTAAGTAACCTGGACAAGATAAAATGGGCGGAGAGATGCTGATATGGTCTCTTGCTGCTTTTGCTGTCTCCGGCTTGCCATGAACGTGTTCTCCTCTGTGTTGCCCTTTGCGAAGCCCCTCTGCCTTTGAGCCAGCTAATTATGGACTGAAACTTCTACAAACTGTGAGCTAAATAAACCTCTTTAACTTTCAGTGTTGGGTATTTTGTATCAGCAGCGAGAGAAAAGTAACTAAAACAACCTGTATATTTCATCCCAACATCACCCTAGCTTTTTAAACATCACCCTAGTTTTTAAAGGGCCCTAGGGGACTTAACTAGTATTTTTATCAGGTACTGAGGGAAAACAAATCTTTTTCATGCCCTGCAAGTACTGAAGGGAAGCGGAGGACTCAGGTAGATTTTTTTTTTTTTTCCCCAGTACCGGGAATAGAACTCATGACCTTGCGCTTGCCAGGCAGGCGCTGTTCCGCTGAGCTAAATCCCCAGCCCCTTCAGGTAGATGTTTCAATGAAAATAACAAAGGAAACATGGAAATGCCCAGTGGCAGCTGTTCAATCTGTCCAAATATGGAACTTGGTATCACAACCTTATTCCTCGGTTGATTTTGCTCACATCCTGATTCTGTTCATGCAGTCTTTCTTCCCAATAGGCCCCTTATACCTCTCAGTAGTAGCATTAGTGATGTCTGTTTTCTCTGGAATTACTCATGCTGGCATTCTCTTTAGATTAGAGGTTCACAATTTTTGTAGGGCTTAAATCCCAAATGGCTACCCCAAAGGTCCAACCTGCAGCCACAAAAGATAACCAGGCTTGTGATTTGTGGCACAGACCCTCAGCCTGAGAGCCAAATAAACCTTTTCTTTTTAAAAAGGAAAAAAAAAAAACAAACCCAATTTGTTTCCTCTTGGCTAAAAGTCATCAATCTCTGTCTCAAGGGTGTGTCACAGGATTCATGAAGATGTGTGTCAAAGTATTTTATCAAATGAATAAAATACAAGTATGACATCATCATCAAATAACATCAAATGTTTGCACCTAAAATGCTGAAGTATATTCACTTGCTGTATTGACTTAGTCAGTTATCTAATTAATGAAGTGTCCACTCAGCTGTCTCCAGGAGGGGCATAAAACCTTGTCTGAGTGTTGCTTACCCTGTATTTCCTGTATCCAGAAGAGAATCAGCACCTGGGAAGCTATGTGTAGAATGAAAGGAAGGAGGAAAGGACAGAATCACTATAGAAAACAGACAGCCACTGCTCTGTGAATGACAGAGTCTGTCTCTCATTTCATACGCGTGGGCTCTGAATAACAGAAATTTACTTGTGTCACAAACTCAAAATTCCCAGCTACACTGATGACAGATCAGGGCCTAATCTTGGCTCTCCAACCCTGTATGTTTGTCTACTTCTGAGCTGCACAGAATGTTGCTTTTTCAAATGGAATTAAAACCTAATGCTTTCCTAAATGCAGTCTTTCAGTCTCTTCCTTAAGCCATCTGGTCTTTTATCTGCCTAGACTTATTGATTTTATTTGAAAACTTTTAATTAGATGCTTCCAGGCAGGGCTGAGTTAAGTTTAGAAGCTTCAAGCTTTTCTTATATTCAGCAGCTGCAGTAAGGCAATAAGGCTTATGATTTAAGTTCATTACGATCTCTACGTTGATGTCATTTTCTTTTTCGTTGCATTGTTCGGGGAAGTTACATAAGGCTTAAGAACCGCCAGACTGACATTTCTTCTTGGAAATGATCTTTCAAGGAATTTTCCTTAGGATAAAGCTAAACATACTGCCTTTCTACCTCACTTTTTATCTGAAGATTACTGAAAACTTTACAAATATTGATTAAGCCAACCTCATGACACTCTAGGAAAAGAGAATTATCCACTTCTGAAAATTAAAACTGAGGCACTTCGTGACTGATTAGAGTCAGCTAATCAGCAAGTGGATTGTTCTGTTCTATCACAAAACTGCCTGCACCTTCACCCGAATGCCCCTGCGGGCTAGAAAGACGATTACTCATCCTATAAGACTCTGCATTACCAGGCAAACACCCCTCACCTCCATCCTCCAACTGAATTAGGCATATCTACCTCTTCTTCACTTTCAACAACCTGTGCGTGTATTTAAACATGCTTATTAAAATTTCTAGTCTCTATTCTTTGACTTCAATGTACTTAGCACATACACTTCTTTTTACTGAAAATACGTAAAAATATTAAATATTTTATTGTCCCCTGAATCTATTCCATGGTCTGGCAGGTAGCTGATTTTCAATACATGATTGCTTACACTGAGCAGTATACATTTATGAGCCATCAAAGCTTCTTTCTACAGTTATGGCAAGAAATCAGTTCATTTATAATTTGTAATTGATGTTAGAAAATTTATAGAACAAGGCGTTTTCAACCCAACCGCTTTAATTTCCTTGTAAAGCATACAGGCCAGCAACTCATGGCTAATGCTTGTCTAGATCATATTGAATAAAGCAGCTTCTACTTTTTTTGCCTTACAGATATTTCCAGGTCTTATGGTACTTAATGCTATACACAGTGTCTGGACCAATGCCACTCACTCTATCCTATGTAGGAATATACATTAATGTCTTGGTTATTTTTTCTTGTTGCTGAGACAAAATACCCAATGCACAAAGCTGAATGGGGAAAGGTTTATTTTGGTTCCCAGTTTGTAGAGGTTTCAGCTGGCTCCAGGGCAGAATGGCATGGCAGAGGCATGACAGAGGAGAAATAGTCCATGGCAAAGCAGGGCAGGCAGAAGGCAGCCAGCAGTGGAGTACTAAGCAGCAATCAGCAAGTGAGGGCAGTTGTCCTCTTTCTGTCCCTTACGTTGTATCCAGGATACATATCCTTAGCATGTTTAGCACTGACACCCAGGGAGGGCCTTCCCATTATCCACACCCAGAACTATGCCAAACCAATCAGTGGACTGATTTACTAATCACATACCCTTAATCCCAGTATTACACACCCTAGATCCAGCTACCTCGGGAAAGCCCCACCTTGACTGCATGAGGCTTTGTGGGGACATCTGGACACAAGGCTTATCAATTATTGAGGTGGCCACAAGGGTCACTCTGATGGACAAACTCATTTCTGTTTGATTTTCATTTCTCTTTCATCTGAAAGGGAGAAAGTATAGGGAGACATCTTATGGGGGGGGGATAGTATTGTAATTATTTTGAATCTACTTTAACTCATGTTAAAAAGGCAAAACATTTATTAGTCCCCATGCTTTAGCTGCTATTAGTAATTATTGTGTAAATCTATCAGTTATTATGGTATATCAATAGTATTTTATGATGATGCATGTATGATTGCTTGTCCTAAAACAATTCTGAAAACAGTGAGAGTGTCAGGGTCTTAAATAACTTTTGGGTAATGGGAAAGACATGTTTATTTGATGCTGACAAGCCCATTTTATATTATGTATAAATTAAATGAGATAACTGCATACAAAGCATTCAGCATAGCATGTAACACACATATATACCCAGTGAATTCATTTCTGTGCAATAATAGCATCAATAATTACTATTTATTGAGTGCTTATGATGTGCCAGGAACTATGCCAAGTGCTTTATATATATATCCTCTTAAGGGTCTCAGAAACCCTGTATTGCTATAATCCTTATTTTGAAGATGAAAGAAATAAAATGATTAGAATTTATAAAATTTTCACTGAGTTGCTTAGCTAGTTAGAAGAAAACTGGATCCATCTGCCTCAGAGTTCAGTACGTCTCTCTTTGGGAGGTAAGCTTTTGTAAACTTCACTGCCTCAATCCTTAACATACAAACTTGGAGAATTATGGCTGAAGCTTGCCTTAATTACTCACAAATATTTAGAGGGGAGTAACCATGAGTGTGGAGTCTGCCATCAGATGGCCTGGGTTCAAATTTTGACCATGTCCAGTCTCTTTTTGAACCTCAATTTTTCCATCTATAAAATGGGACACCGTAAGCACAGCAGTGAAAAAATATAGGTCAAGCCCCTAGCGTGGTTATGCACGTGACTACTGCATCACAAATGTTCAATGTGTGATGGTTAATGTTGGTAGTATTTCCCTGGATGGATGAGGGAGAGAAAAGGTGATAATCACCAATCTAATATTGATGTCAGCAGATTGCTCTGTATGCGCTGCAGATTTTGTACTGGCGCTGTGGCACAGAAGGGGGGAAGAATGAGCAAGTAAGCTTCGTGTTTCTAATTTACGTTGGATCCAAGCCTTCCATCTTGTACTGATGCCTTCCAGTCTAAAAACATCTTAGTCTGATGGTATTTCTGCAATAGCCCTGACTCCAAATGACCTAATAGAATGACATCATTCCATACAACATACTCTTGGGACCTGTGGAATTCCTTGAATGGACAGAATGTTGCAGAAAGAAAGTTAGTGATGTTGGCTAAAATAGAAGAACAGAATAGAATAATTTCTCATAGAAGAGACCACAGGAAGTTACCAAAAAATGTGGGCTCAATATTGAGACTGTTTCTGAATCTGCTCAGAAATTTTCTTCAAGCCTGAGTTCCCTCATTTATTAAATGGGGATAAAAATAGCACTGGAAGCTCCACAAAGGCAGTTGTGAGGTGTAACTGAGCCATTAACACAGCGCCAGTGAGCACTTAACACTCACTACTCTCTTTACTGCAGGTGCCGTGCTCAGATTTGGATTACAGAGATGAGCAAAATACCTAAGTGTTCTTGTAACAGTTTTTAGTATTGTTTCTTGGAGGTCTATATACACTTTTGGGGTAGAGTTCTCATCTGATCCAGTCTATTTATCTCTGTATATCCAGAGAGACACAGTACATGCTGAAGAGCTGTGACTTGAACACATGGAATCGGCGAGACCCAGCCCACATATTCAGACTCATAAGAAAGTGGACAGAGACACAAATAACTACAGTGTAGTGTAACTGCTGTGGCTAAGGGGCTCTGGGTCCTCAGAAGGTCTGGGTCACTAGCACCGCTGTTCTGGATGCAAGCCAGGCCAAGTCCAGGTCTACCCTGCTGCAGGCTGGCAGTAATAGGTAACATGTGGAAAAGATCACCATCTGACTACAGTCACTTAGAACTCTCTTGTGGAGCCTCTGTCATTTGGCTAATGTGCCCCACATGTCAGTGGAGTGACCTGTGACCTGCCTGGCCCCAGGAGCAGCTCTGTGAGCCTGTTTTCTTAGATTTCTGCCTGCAGCACTTGGCTGTAACAGAGTAGAGTGGGAGAGAAATCAATACAACCTGAACTGAACGCACACTTAAAACATGAGCCTTCAACTCTGGAATCACACCCTGTCAATGACATCCAAAGTGTTTTTGCTCCATGACATGCCCAGAGTCTAGTAAGCAAACATGAATGAGAAAATGTAACTGGCTGTAGGGCAAAGGCAAGGAGCTGTGCTGTATCACAAGTGAGGACACACACAGGGACAGATTACCAGTAAGGTGGAACAGAAAGAGTGTAACCTGTTCACAGGTCAGCTGGAGATCTTTGAGTATGTTTCTCAACCTCTCTGAGCATCTGGTTTCTTACTTGAAATGGTGAATAATAACAATAGTTTTAAAAAGTGGTAAGGTTGTCTGACAATTTAGTCAACATTAATCATGTAACACACAGAGCACAAGCACTGACTCTTGGCTTATGCCCAATAAACGGTAGTTTATTAGGTCAGAATTTCTGCTGATCTTAGGGAGGCAAGCAAGACCAAATATTGTAAAAGCCATTTTCTAGACATACAAAGAAATGCTACAGCAATTTCAGTCTGCCCAATTCTGTTTTGAGACTATTTACTAGGCATCTATTATGGGCCATAGACTACACTAAGGAGTAGGGCTGCAAAAAGCCAATGAGGAAATTGCTTTTCTCTCTAAAGATATAAGTGATTGTAATATAATTCTTAAGCAAGACCTTATAGAAAAGAGGAATGCACGTGGTGGCAAGATACACAGAGAAGAGCATCTAATTCCGTGTGGAGAGGAGGGAAGCTGATTCCAGTTTGAAGAAGAGAGATGCTGGGAAGGGAACTCCAGATGTGGGAACTGAAGCTTGGTGCAGTGGGCAGGTGTCAGGGGACTAAAGCCCTGGGGGCCCACTTTTGATAAAATCTTGAAGAGATGGAAGCCATGAAGGTTTTTAAGTAGATACAGGTTTGCATTTGGCCATATCACATAGGTTTCCAGGTGGAAAGGGAAAGGCCATAGCTCCACAAACGCTTCCAGGATGCTACTTCTTCATTCCTTTTCAATCAATGTAAGTATACAAGTCTACAACCCCTTCTGGGTGTTCTACATCAGCAATTTCACAACCAAGTCTGACTTCTGGACACTGAGTCATCCCTCAATGGGCAGTTTTTCAAGCAGGGGCCCATCGCTCAGCTCTTACGCTCCCCACTCCCCCAGAGTCTCTGTTTTTTGATAATACACTTGTCCACCTCTGCTGTGCCTGAGAGATTGAATGCATTAATCTCCATGACACATTCTACTCATTCCTAAGCAATCTCAATGGGAAGGTCACAGGTTCCAGCTCTTTTGGTGTCCGGTACAGTTAACACAACTAAAGTGCCTCTACTTTCAAGAGGTGATCAACTCTGCCAGGTAAAAGAGGTCTGTTTTTGTGGATCATCTCTACCCCTGAGAAGGAAAAGTACATATTTGTATTCTGTTCTATCTAAACCATTCTAGCCTTCCTAGCTATTACTAAGATATAAGCTACTTTTACTCAATCATGTATTTCACTGCAGTACAATTAAGGATTTAACAGATCTTAGATATAAGAATGAGTCCAATGGTTATGCTCATGCAAGAAAATGCATAGTTATAAATAGGAGTTTTGTAGGAATAAGGAGGTTTCTTAAAAAGTATATCATGTGTAGAAATTTCCTTCATTAAGTTCCAAGTCTATGAAAAGGATTTTTGTAGGTCATAGAAATTTAGTATCAATTTTAAATGGTTATTAAGAAACACAGTTGTCAATAATAGCTATATTTTATATAAAGGAAGATATAACTTTCAAAGATCTCTGAATGCTTTCACATTCCTTAGCTAGAATAGGCACATGAAATCCATGCCTGACAGTTCACATGTTCACACATTGTATAAGTACTAGGGAAATTTTCATCACTACTAACATTCTTGTGAGAAGCTTCTCACAAAGCTTAACAGGATGAGAAATAAGAAAAATCTATTCTTCTTGTTCTGAGTCTTGAAGTTCAGCTTACCCTTGAGGAACAGTACTCAGACCATGGAGGGAGCACATAAATGGCATACTACTAGTAATAAAAGCCCTTTATAGTAGCATCTGACTTGCATTTAAATTGATACTCAGAATCGTAAAGAGTAGTTGAATCTTGTCCCATTTGAAAACATCAAAACCACATATTCTTCCCTTATATCCACCATCCTGGCTCTGCTTTAATCTAGATTCCCTTAGCACTTTGAATATTATTTTTAGAACTTGGTTTCCTCATCAGATTTATAGAAACAGTTAATTCATATTTTACATCACAGGAAGTGCTTGGAATAAACATGATATTGTAGGAGATTTTGAATTTAGATGAAGAAACTCATTAGTTGTTCCAAAAAGCCATTGGAAGAGCTTTAATTAAGTCATCCTTATATACAGAATGACTTCAGCTGGATTTCCAAGGTTCACACTGGTAACTTTAAAGTACAAGAGACGGTCACCTTGGGAAAGTGTTCAGACCCGATGTTCTGAGTAGATCATTTTAGACTCTCCCCTGTGATTGTCTAGTGACTAAAGAATCAATTTAAGACTGTGATACCTAAAAATGTTCTAAGAAAAATACTGCGTCATTAACTGAGGAAAAAGAAAGACCCAGTAGCATCTCCTGAGAAGCCCTTACTATAATTTCTTGCTTGAACACATAGGGATTTGTTTGTTAGCTCTTTCTGCTCATGAAAAGTTGCTACAACATATATTTAGCCATCTTTGATCTATTTTGCTGATGGTAAAGAATCAAATTCTATTCTCCCCTCAAACTTTCATTCCAGTATTTTTAGGTATAGACAAAATGACTGAGGAAAAAGAAAGTTTCCCTTAATTAATTTTAGAAATTTGGAAACAATCATTTTCCAGAGGTAACACTCCCTACAGTATTCTACCCCAAAAACACTGCAGGAAGAGCTCTGACTAAATCCTTAAACAAAAGAGACCACATGAACACTTCAGACAGCGGCAAAGAACTAAGCTAACATCTGAGCAAACTTGAGGTAGAAAACACATAATTCCTTCTAATAACAACAGTAGGTATTATTATATGTTGTGCTAAGTATTTTACCTGAATGATTTCACTAATCTTCATAAGCGCTTCCTGAGGAGAGTTCTATTCTATTTGCAAATGAGAAAATAGGCTCAGGGATGTTAAGTCCTCAAAGTCACATACACAGTTAAGTTCTTCTCTCAACCTCTACGGTGAAAACCATTGCACCTCCCCTCAGCCATGAGCAAACACTCCGCAAGGACAGACAGAGCAAAAGACAGGCGGCATTCTTGACTTTCTCCTCGCACATATCTAAACAACTAACTGTTTCGGTCAATGAGGAAACATCAAAATAGGTGTAACTGAGATTGTATGGGAGGGTCTCATGTCCTTCAAAACTAACATCCCTCTGGTCACCCCTCAGAATCCAAAGGTTTTACCAACTTATCAGTCACCCAGTTGATAAGCACAGTTCACTGATTCATGTCTGGCCACAGTTTAATAGTCTGTGAGCAGAAATCCTGGCAGTCGACTCCTGGGACTGTCACCAACCTTAGTTAGGTATGTGATGACTGCTATACAGCTAGCTCATTCTTACTTGGGACAGCTTGACTCTTTCAGTAGGAAAGATTTCTAACAAGTTCTCCAGCTCCTGAGGTCAATAAACGGCCAGATCCTTTGAAATAATAGATGCCTGAACTACTGCTTAAATATGTATGTGTGTATGTATGCTTCAAATAAACTTTATTTAGAGAAGTTTTAGGTTTGCAGCAAAACTGAGCAAAAACTGTAGATGTCCATAGGTACGTCACACCTCTATCCATGCATGGCCTTCCACATTATCAATAGCCTTCTCCAAACTGGGACATTTCTTACAATTGATGAACTCAGAATGACACCATCACTACCACCCAGTCTCCACTGCATACATAACGGCTCACTCTTTGTTTAATCCTTGTATAGACTGGAGAAATACATAACAGCATGCACCTACCATGATCATACTGTATAACATAAAGTAGTTCCTCTGGCCTGAAACTCCTTTGTGCTCTTTTTAGTACCTCCTGCAAACCCTGGTAATCACTTGTCTTCTTGCTATCTTCATAGCTTTGCTTTTCCAGAACCGCACACTTTTTGAAACAATTTCTTAAGGTGCTCTGGGAGAAAATGAACCTTGTCATGCTTTAAAGGTTCTGAAAAGTCCAGCAATTAAGGATGGCTTCTGAATTTGTGGTAGCCAACTCTTTCCAAACACTTTCCAGGACGAAACAGTTCCGAATTTATTTCCTCTTCTCACCGTCTCCACCTGCACTCCCAAGTCAGGCAGACTTCACTTCTCACACTGGTGCCTTCAAAACCCAGTCCTTCCATACAAAGCCTTGCTCACTTTTCTCCTTTCAACCCACAGAGTAATCTCTCTAAAATAGGAACTGCATCCCGTCTCTCTGCTCAGCACCCTTATTGCCTTCCTGCTGCATTAAGACAGACACAGGTCTCTTGCCAACACCACCGAGAGCGAGCAGCCCCTCCAACTTGGACATCCGCCATTCACTTTTCCAGTCAGCCTCCCTGGCCTCCTCTCTTAACAAAGACCAGGCCTTTCCTGTTTCTGGACATTTCCTGTTGCCCCTGGCTTCCTTTATGAGGTATTTTAATGGCTCATCTTGCAGGTGTCAGTATAACATTTAGCTATCTGCTTTCAGACAAAATTTTTATAACCACCTGAAGCAGTGGCCTTTTCCCTCCCCTTTCCTGGTCTGTTGGTCTCCATCACAGTGGTTTGCAAAGAGTGGTCTCCAGACCAATAGCATCAGCAACACCTGGGAGCTGGTTAGAAAAACAAGTCCTCAGGCCCCACCCCAGAACTGCTGAATCAGAAACTCTGGAGAGAGACCTAGCAATAGGTGTATTAACAAACCCACCATACTGAAATTTTCACTGTTCTATACTGTGTGCTTCTTGCAGGCTCATCACAAGCTCTAATGACTTCATTCATTTTACCTGTTTTGTTTAAGTCTCTCTCTAGAGCTGTAAGCATTGTATACACTTTACATCTGCAATCATCCCTGGAGTACAAGAATATCACTGAGGCTAGCTAATATTTGTAAATAAATAAATGACATGGCACACATATTGGGAAGTACTGCTTTAAGTAGGACCTACATAACTTGTAGCTGAACTTCAAGTGTCACGGGTGGTATATTACTAATATTTCTCTACTTAGTCAACATTTATCTATAAATATGCCACATTCCAGATACCATAAATACAAGCAAAAGCAAGTCCTTGTCCTGAAAAAAATTACAGACAAGTTAGATTAAAAAAATAGGTAAACACAATTGTTTCATACTATTAAGTATTATAAAGGCTAGCAAAACCTGTCAAAAGTATTAAAATATACATGTATTTGCTCTTGGCCTAGTTATTTCTGTTCCAAAAATTAATTCTAGCAAAATACATAGGGATCTGCATACAAGCTTATCAAAAGGATTCTTGCCAGCATTATTTATAAAAAAAATCAGAAGTAACTTAGATGTAAAATAGAAAAAATTTAAAAGTATAGATTGCTAAAAACTTATTGTCACTTAGAAGAATTCTTAATGATATGTGAAATTTTTCATAATGTGCCATTGACTGAATTACTGTATAATACACTTTTAAGTACTCTATAAAAATAGAAATATACTTAAATATACTGGAAAAATGTACAGCAAAATACTAACAGGAGATAGTTGATGGTGTGGTAACAGGTAATTTAATTATCTCCTTTTATGCTTCTGTGTACTTCAAATTTTCTACAATGCACTATCTTAGAGAAAAACGTTCAGGGTTGCAGGTCTGAGCTGAGGGAGCAAGCAAACCTGCCGCATGGGTGGAAGGAGGGCTGTGGAAGCAGGAACGAGAGAGCGCAGAGGAGCTGGCATCTGAAAAAGCACCAAGAAAAGTGAGAGCCGCACAAGTGCACAGTGTGTTTAAGGGATAAGAAACAGCTCGATGACGAGACCGAAGCGGGTTTGGAGGGGATTTGTAGCTCCCCATCAAATTTAGCCTACAGAGAGCAATCTGTTTGTTTACCTTCTCAAAAGAAAATATAGCCCCATATGGAAAGTGGCATTCTTCATTAATCAAAATGAGAACTTACTAAGCATGATGGGCCACCTATGCTCCGAGGGGCTCTCTCAACTTAGCACTCTGAAAAGCCACAGACAGCTTTCCTGTTGTATAAAAGCTAATACAAATAAACAGAAACCATCGCAAGGTTTCATTCTGGCTGGGTTATTCTGAGATAACGTCAGATGAAAGAGAAAGGAGGAGACATTCAAAGATATTCTTATACCTTAGACCGATAGCTTCCAGTGCCAGAATCCTAGACGCACACCTAATCCCAGGGTCTGGCTTTTGTCAATGGCCAAGAAGCCCGAATGGGCAGTAAAACACCTCTTTGATGCTTGTTCATCACTCAGCACCAATACAGGAATTTCAAAGGCCATGATAAGTGGCTTGACAACCTGGAGACAGATGATAAGGTCTCAGCTTCTGATCACTAAACACAATAAATCCCTTGTGAACAGGTGCTACTAATTTTTTTAAACCCATCTTGTGCTGTCAATCACTTTCTGGTCAATCCAATGTGAGTCTGTTGACCTAAGGCATTCTCATAGTTACCTAACATTCAGTTGAATGTAAATTTTGAGGAGGTTCAGATAGAGGAGGGATTGCCCTGGAGATGATACTAGGGATACAAACTCAAATGTCAAGTGAGGGATAGTGGTTAATGGGTTGTCGACCAAAATCTGTTCTCCTTCTTCAACAGCAATAAATTTTCAGATGGGCACATGGATAGAAATAACATTTGCAGCTTCCTGTGCTATGGCAGAAAAGCTAGAAGCTTGTGGAACTATTTTTCCATTTTTCTTGGGCAGACAGTTCATCTATATTTCCCATTCACTCCAGTATTTTTATTTAGTCAATGGGATGTGGGTAAAGACACTACTCCCCCATACCCTGGCCCACAGAAACTTCCCAGGTTAAACTCTCCTCCCACTTACAAGAGAAAGGAAAGAAATTTAAGGACCTACACAAGGTGTGACTGTATGTCCCTCTGGCCATGAATTCCACTTCAAGGAAGCTGTCCTACAAAATCACTTACATATGTATACAGAATCGCACTCATGGATGTGTACTGCAGGGCTGCTTAGCATAGTAGAAAATTGGAAACAACTGGAATTATACCATTAGGAAAATAGCTATGTAAGTCCTGGAATGCCTATACCACAAAATACAGTGTAACTTTCAAAACAGAGTAAAATGACTTTAAATTTGGCTTCATAAGATGATCTGCTGAGCACAGAAGCAAGTTGCTAGAAAATTCATCCCTTAATGCTTCATTCATTGATGCTTTATATGCCAGGTACTGTTCTAGGCACTAGGGTTAAAGTAACAAAAAATACAGACAAAAAAATCCACGTGAACCTTTCATCCATATAGACTACAGCAGTGCCTCAGTTCACGAACTTGATTCACTCCATGATTCTGGGAAATATAGCCACTGTTGTGTTCACTGCCCAACACAGAGTTTACAAACAAAAAACAAAATAGTACCAAACACTCCTATTTGCAAACAAAAATATTTATGAACTGCGGCACCACTGTATATACTTTATAATCCTAAACCATGTGCTACTTATCTATCTATCTATCTATCTATCTATCTATCTATCTATCCATTCAAATACAGAGATAAGATCCTGATGGTGACTTTCAGAAAGGTGAATACAACCAAAGGAGGGATGATAACTTTTTGGCCTATATGCTTCTGTGTTACTTGAACCCTCTTTATGGGAATACACTTGTGCACTGGAATTCTTTTATTGAAATGAAATCCAGTAATGGAACCAAACTGTGTTCTTCAGAGGCCTAGCTGTGAAACCCTTTAAAGGCTACCATAATAGCAACCTGGCTAGTGCCTTTACTGGCTTTACTTATTCATACACATAAGGGAGATGTCTTTTGATCAAAGGTTTCTGATCTTAAACAAAAGTTTAAGATCAACCATCCTTGCTCAAAACCAGAAAATTAAAATACACAAAGGAATAAGGATGACAGTCTCACTTGGGCATAACACTAGACTAATCCCACATCATTTAAGGATTTTGATTGTCCAATTCTTTTGTTACTAAGGCTCCTCTGCCTGTAAAGGACAAGATCTCAGCTTTTCAAGTGTCAAATGGCACTCAATAAGCATCGTAAATGAGTTCTGATGTGGAAAATGAATTTTCAAATAAAAGAGTTTTGTTTTATTTTATTTTAAAATTGTGTTAGCACCTAAAAGACCCCTGTAATAGTGAAGATAAAGCTAATCCAGTAATGCATTTACTATAGTAAACCTCCAGAACAGAAACACATTACTTTTCTCTGATGGAATTTTAAATCAGTGTAAGGGATTAAACAGTATTACCCAGCTGATAGAGCCTTGGAAAGCACAATGGATTGTGGGAAATGGTCATACTGCTCAGGCGATTTGTGTTCCAGGAAGTCTGTTTGGCCTTTCTGTGATTAATACGTCTGACATGATTCTGGGGTGCTGGTATCTTTTTTCCTTTAACTTTTCATCTTTTCAAAAGGCCTACACAAAGCAGAGGCAGGCTATGGTTTATCACAATCTGGATTTGAATTAAAGCAAAGCAAACAGCCTCACACTTCTACAACTCCCTTTCTGGCATTTGGTTGACTATCAGAAGCAAGGAAACAGAGCACATTATCCCTTGCATTAGCGTATCAACTACAATAATGAATTACAGTATAATTACAAAAGCAAATGCTGTCAGATCACTGACACACAGAGTCCACAGGTAATCCAAGTTCATTCTCTCTTCTTTCACCTTCCCTTTCAGGGTGCCTTCATAGAATCCTTGGTTTGGGTAATTTCTCTAAATTTTGTTCACATATAAATAATAAAGTTACTAAACAGCTATTTTAGGCCAAATTATCTCTCCATCATTCCAGCTTTACCTGAGATATTTTAATCTTAGAGGCTTACACATAAAAGATTTTAATTGCTTTGAATTTTTAAAATGTGAATTATCCAGATAATCTGTTTTTCTTAGCATTGAGCGCCAGTCCTCTTACAGACTGTCACCTCCCAAATATTGTGTCCTTCCACAGATCCCATTCTTTTAACCCAAAAGGCGCCTGTGTGACCTTGTGCTAACAGGTAAAATAACACACTTCAGTATTTATAGGCATAATATGAGAGAAATTGTACATCCTTTAGACCTGGTAAATTTTGTAGACTTATGAGCACTGGAGTAATCATAAGAAAAACAGGATCTTTTTTTGATTCTCTGGGTACTTTGAGTTTTCAGTTCTTGGAGAGGGTGTGACGGTATCACCTGTCCCATAAGGTTGTTAAAAGAGTTCAGTGAGATGATATATGTAAGCCAATTCCCATAGTACCTGGCATGTGAAAACTATTTAACTATTATTGCTGTCAGTATTATTAGTATCATGAGGTCCAGCAACATGCTTTGATCTTGAACTGAACAAAAGAATCAAGTCTAAGAGCCAGGACCAAATGTGAAGAAGGTTCTTGGATATAGGTTTTAGAAAAATCAAGAAAAACTCCCTAACAATGGAAAATATAAAAATAAGATTGCCAAAGTTACTTTGCTAACATAACATGTAACAACTTTACAAAATAATAGGGTATAAGATACCACTTTGAAAAATAATGCCAAAAAATTGGTTAACCTAGGCTGAACAAACTCCTAGAAACACACAAATTACCAAAACTGACTAAAGACATAGAATATCTGAATAGACCTATAACAAATAAGGAAATTAAATTAGTAATCCAAACACTTCCAAAGAAAAGCCTGGGAATAGATGTCTTTATGCTGTATTCCATCAAATATTTAAAGAATGAACATGAATTCTTATCAAATCCTTTCAAAATCAATTAAAGAGGTGTTAAATAGGATATACTCTTTATTGTATGAAACCAATAGTAATCTGATACAGTACTAAAGCTGGAAAACACCACCAGAAAGGTAGATGCCAATATTCCTTATGAAAGGTGATATAAAAATTTTCAATAAAATACTAGGAAATCAAATTTAGTAGCATATTAGAGGATTATACACTTTGACCAATTTGGAATTGTTCCCAGAATTACAAAGGTGGTTCAATATATGAAAGTCAATTAATATATCACACTATAGAAAATAAAACTCACAGTCATCTCAACTGATAAGAAAAGAACACAAATTGAACATTGATACATTCAATAAATTAGGACTAGAAGGGAACTTCCTCAACATGGAAAGCCTGTATTTGATGAGCTCACAGTTGACGTCATACTCAACAGTGAAAAGTTAGAGTCTTACCTTTAAAATATACAAGAAATCAAGCCAAAATGAATTCAAGAGTTCAAATTCAGAGCTGAAACTATAGAAGTGTTAGAGGAAAACAGGGCTAAATTTGTATGCCTTTGCATTTGGTAATGGCTTTTAAAATATGACAACAAAAGCAAAGGCCATGACAGAAAAATAGATAAAATTGGATTTTACCAAATTTAAAAATAACATGTGCAACAAAGGACAATAGCAAGAGAGTAAAAACATACCCCACAGAATGAGAAAAAGTATTTGAAAAATCTTATATTTGATAAGGTTTTAATATCTAGAATTTTAAGAGAATTCTTATGACTCAACAACAAAAAGACAACCCAAATAAAAATGGTCAAAGGACTTGAACAGATATTTGTCAAAAGAAAAATGATAAACAACTGGCCAATGTACACATAAGATGCTCCACGTTATTAATCAGTAGGAAAATGCAAATAAAAACCACAATTAGTTATTACTTCACACCAAGGTTGTCTATATAGGATGTCTATAATTTAAAAAAAAAAAGGAAAACAAGTTTTGGAAAAGATGTGGAACAATTAGAATCCTTCTACATTCCCAGGGTCAACATAAAATGGGGCAGCCTCTTTGGAAAATAGTTTTGTGGGTCCTCAAGAAGTGAAACATGGGGCTGGGAATATAGCTCAGTGGCACAAATGCCTGCCTAGCAAGCGCAAAGTCCCGAGTTCACTCTCTGGTACTGAGAAGAAAAAAAAAGAAAGAAAGAAAGAAAAAAAAGAAGTGAAATATGAAGTTAGCACATGGCCTAGTACCTCTACTAGGTATATACTCCAAAGAACTGAAAACAGAAGCTCCAACAGATGCTTACACACTGATGCATATACAACATTGTTCACGTTAGCCAAAAGGTAGAAAAGACACAAATGTCCCTCAACAGACGCATGGATAAATAAAATATATATGGAATTATTTCAACCATAAAAAGCAATTAATTTCTAATATATACATAGAAGAACCTTGGAATTATTATTCTAAGTGAATGAAGTCCGACACAAAAGGACAACTATTGTATGATTTCACTTTTATGAAACATCTTGAATAGGCAGAGTCATAGTGATAGAAAGCAGATTGGTGGTTAATAGGGACCGGAGGAAGGAGAAATTGGAAATTATTACTTAATGAGGACAGAGTTTCTGTTTGGGGTGATGAAAATTTTTGAAAATGGTAATAACTGTACAACACTGTGGATGTACTGAATGCCACTGAGCTGCGTGATAAAAATTGCTTAAAATGGCAATTTTTATTTTAAAGAGAAAAGAATAAAAACAAAATAACAAAAATAAAGACAAAAACAAGATAACATAAAATTTCTATTGGTTTTTTGAAAAGAACAGGTAATGTTTAATTGTTTGATCAATCTTGCATCCCTATATCTGGTAATCTGAGCAACTACTCTGAAGATAACAATAAGTAACACAACAACCATTGTTGATTTCCTCTTATCTTGTTTTAAAGTGGGAATTTTTGTTATACATTTTACACATAAAACAGGTGAAAAGCCTACATATATCATTATTGACATCTGTAACTATATCATTATATGTACAAAACCCCGTTCACAGTTTTTCTACACACAGTTGAGAAAAATGGCCTTTTTATATTGGAATTTGAATATATTTTTACCTAATATAGTTAAAACAGGTAAAATCTAATTGATTAAATTGCATCAGTTCTATCTAAACATATTAATTGAAGTAGAGAAATGTTAAGAGAAGAATGTACCGCTGTGTGGGAGTAAACTTGGCACTGATGATAGTCATGAGAAATTGGATGATGACCAGGTAGGAGGTCCTAGAATGAATTTTTATAAATAGCAAGACACTGGACAGGATGAGAGTCTACAGTACTTTCTCTAAGCTTCTGGTTGTACAAATATCTTTGCAAAGTTGAAATAATTTCTCTTTTTTCTCAGGTGATGGCAAACCTTTCAGTTCAAGTATTCCTAGTAACAATTTACTGTTCTCATCAGGAGATGTTGGTACCAAAAATACTCTTTGCTATCAGTATCCAGCCTAAAATTTTCATATAGGCCAGCAGGTTTCACAAAGCATATCACCTGAAAAGAAGTTTTAAAAATCCATGATAAAAACCAATCCACCTATGAAAACATAATCCAAAAAAGAAAGTTCTCCTAACCCGAATTGTTTCCACTAGAGTGTTTCCAAGGAGAATATCCAGGGATATGACATGATTAGGGAGGCCATAATAAAGATGTGAATTTTCACACCTGCTGACAGCCTCAGATATGCAGCGTACTCAAAAGCAATTTGAGTAAAGAATGTCATTGCTATTGTCGGTGTTGTCACTTCTTGACTAGGGATCTTATTTTATTCATTTTTGGTCTCACTGACAGCCCAAAGCACCATTCCTCTCGGGCATTCAGCCAAGATCTCGAGTTGAATTTTCCCTTTGCTTAGATTTCATATACCACAAGCAAAGGAAGAAGGTGGAACTACGACTCAAACTTCTAAAACAGGGCCAAATGGCACAGTCATCAAAATACATAGGTTGGGCCACAGAAGGCATGTTTAAATAATGACTTGGAAAACTCAGAATCTAATCAAACACATCTGTGCATTATATTCTCTACCTGCTGTCTTGCCTGAAATGAAGATGCTTAAATCCCCATTAGTAGGGTGAGACCACCCATCTATGGAGAAACAGAGCCGGACTCCAATCTGTTTTGTGGATCTTCAGAGCGGCTACCAGCTGACTAGAAAACATTTAGTGTGGGGGATCCAGTGCAGGGCAGAATGAACACAGCTGGCTGACACAGCAAGCAGTTAGGAACAACAACGAAAATGTCATTTGATTCGTGGGCTGAGCCAATCCATCTGGAAAATCTCTCAAAGAAAGTAGCTGGAAATGACATTTCAGTTTTGAGTTTTCTAGTCAGGTCTGTACCTTAAGCCAGAGACTCAAAAATATTCCTCCTTCAAGATGGTATCAACACAGTGACACCCGAGTTTCTTTGCTTTGGTCTTTCAAGAGTGATTTTAGCTTTTCCTGAGATACCACAGAGACAGCGGGAGCTGGGTGCTGGAAACAGATCTCACACTCACACCTCGTTTCCAGAAAATGGATGATTCTGCTTGTGCTGACTCCTGGATTTCCAACATGAGATCTGAACCTTGGGCCTGTTGTACTGTGAGGTGTGCGACTGGCATTTGCAGAAAGCTTGACATCCCACTCTGCGGTTCATGAGTGGTGTCAGACAAAGGAGCATATTAAACGACTGCCAGCCCTATGATAAGGCTGGTTATTACCGCGGTATAGTTTCCCCAGGTCTAAAAACTCATAGTGGTGCCACTGAAGCATGCCAGGGAGAAGATAAAATTTAATTAATAATTTCCTTAGAGGCCAACAGTCTATTACAACTATGTTCCTTGCTGTTTTCTGCAATGGCCTTATAGCTCATAAACATTATAGATACATGTTTGTCAGAGTCTTATCCCAAGGTTTAATTTATGGCTCAGGTTCCACTGCATAATTAGTTAGACTGAAACGATTTTCAGATACTGGGAACATTACAGGCTCTGCATAAGGTAGGTGAGTGCCTCCCTCCCTTGTGTTCAGGCCAATGCCTGGAATAGAAACTATAATTTCCATGATTAATAACACACATTATAGACAAAGCTGGGGAGGAAGGCGAAGTCTGTTTCTGACTTACAGTTGATAAATTTTGGTTTCTGCTAGAATTAGAGTCTGGACACTGAATTAGGTACCACTTTTGTATTCAGTGAGATAGCTCAATCTAATTGTTTTGCGATACACAAAATTGCAAGGAGAGAGGGATAGATTTTTCTCCACTAGAATAAAAAACTTGTTCATTTAATATGTGACTACAATTTATTTTTGATCTATGGTATGCCCAATACTTTCCGAACTATGGGAGAAAGAAACAGTTTTATCTCTCAGATAAGTGCCTCCAAGTCTGGAAAGAAGTACACGTTAATAAATACCTGTTGGATACATGAATCGATTGTGGGATATTTCATATTTTAAATTATGGAAAACAGACAATATTGATAATCAGAAAAATAATAAAAAGTAAAGATAATAGCCTCCGAATATAGAAGATATCCTCATGTATTTCACAGATTATTACCCTGAACCTACCACTTTTATTATTTAGTCTTGGAACAAATATTGAAGATTCCTTACATTTTCTCATCTAGAGAATATTATATCCTTCAATCATTGTGAAGTTTAAATGAGAGCTTTCATTTTAAAAAGAGTTCGGTGACTGTTATAGGTGCAAAAATTTCTCAACTCCTCTATTATGAAAATGAGAATATTATTGTTATGGCTTATTACTAGATGCCCCCCCCAAGCCTTGTGTGGTCATAGGTGGGGCTTTTCAGACACCTCTGGATCTAGGGTTTGTGATACTGAGACTAAGGACATGATGCTGGGATTCAGGGTGCTCCAACCTGGGTGTGAGTGCTACCCACCTTAAGGGTGGATAGCCTGGATGGAATATGAGGGACAGAAAGAGGGCTGCTGCTGTCACTTGCTGCCTTCTGCCTTTTCCCTCCTCTACTTTGCCACGTACTGTTTCTCCTCTGCGATATTCTTCTGCCATAACACTGCCTCAAGGCCAGCTGACTGTGGACTGAAACCTCTACTAACTGTGAGCTGCAGTAAACCTTTCTTCCTCTAAAATATTAAAGATAATAGTCTCTATCTTCCTGAAGTTGAGAACCAGTATTTACTGATTGCCTCCTGCCAAACACAATGGTATCAGGACTACAGAGAATATAGCAGCAATTTGTTTCAGTCCTCAAAGACTGTCTAATAGCAAAATTCACTCCCACAACTTGCCTGAATACAGCAAAACTTTAACTATGATTTTTTTTTCCATTGTCTTTTGGATATTCTTCTCCCCACACCATAGACAAACTAGATTGGCTTTGCTCTGGTCAGAGTTTCAAATGCCTGTTGAATTTATAGCATAAAGAATCACTTTTTTTGATCCAGTAAACCTTGTTTAAATGGTACTATAATTTCTGCTGATTGTACTGTAGTTTTATGTTCTGTTACACAGTTTGGTACTACACAGAGTTATGCAAATAAAAGCAAAATAATCAAGTTGGAATCTTCTTTCTCTGAGTCTTCCCTCTGATCAGATGTTCTTCCTCCATTAAGGGTCCATTAAACTCTACCTCTTATATTTCAGAGTCTACTTTAAACACCATCTAAAATAGTACAGCTGTCTCTTGGTATCCACAGGGGATTGGTCCAGAATCTCCATGGATACAAAACCTACAGATGTTCAAGTATCTTACATAAAATGATGTATTTGCAAATAACTTACACACTCCTCCTACACACTTTCAATTACTTACTTATTATTTATAACACCAAATACAAGGTAAACGCTATGTAAATATTTGTCACATGTATATTGTCTAGAGAGTAATGACGGGAAAAAATATACATGTGCATTACAGATGCAAGCTTTTTTCCAAATATTGTTAGAATGCTGAATTATGGTTGAATCTGTGGATCACAAATCCTTGGATTACAAGAGCCAACTGTTGTACATTGTTGGTATACATGACATTCACTCATTCTTTCATTCACTTATGTACAGACATTTCTCATTTAATGATCAGGTTATGGTTAGGATTAGCAACTAGGTTGTTAAACAAGTTGGTCACTAAATGAGGAACTGTCCATAGTATGTACATTATAATATTCAGAACAAAGAAATGCTCAAAGAAGACTCCAACCTGGTGATTTTGCTTTTATTTGCATAACTGTACATGTAGTACCAAAATGTGTAACAGAACATAAAACTACAGTACTGTGCAGTACAACACAATCTAAGCAGAAATTATAGTACCATATAAACAAGGTGTACTGTATCCGAAAAAGGTATCGAGGCACTGTAAATAAGATGTGCAGAACTGTACAAAAAAGATGGATCATTAAGTCTGAACAATGCACTTTGGTAATAAATCTGAGTAGTCCTTAACCAGGTAGGTCAATAAATAAAGAATTCTATATATCTCACCCATTCTAAAGTGGTGAAGGTTGAATTGTATGGAAGAATGGGAAAACCTATTGCTTTTTGAGAATATAGACTTCAGTGCCAAAGCAAGTTACCTCATTCCAAATCTCATCCATATCACAGATAACGTTGATGACAGTAGCACTAACAGTGCACTTATTTACTCTGGACTGTAATAACCCCTTCATATATGATTACATCACTCACAGACCAATGTCACTGTAATGCAGGTATTACTATTGCCATACTACAAGTGAGGAAACTAAATCAGACACTGTAAGTAAACACATTCCCAAATCATACAGATAGTGAAGGTGATATCAACTCAGGTCCACAAGTAAATCTTTGCTCTTAGCCACTGTGCCATGCTACCTCTCCTATAAGCCTCCACTGATCATAAACAGACATGGAAGTGTGCCTACTAAGCTACATCCTTGAAGGAGACAATTTAAGCATCACATTTGCCTGTCTAATGGTAACTATTCAAATTTTTGCAATCACTTGACCGCATGAATCTTTATACGAACAAAAACACCTTAGCTACTTAGGAAATTCCAATAGTCAAGCATTTCAGATCCTTTCTGAATGCTTGACCCCATCTAATTCTAGGGAAGACATTTTTTTATCATGAAAATAGACCATAAGGAATCTGAGCTGAAAAGATAAAGCAAAAATTTTAGATCAAAAGTAGATATTACTTAGTATCAAAGGAAAGATGCATTTTCCTTGCAATCTGTCACAATACAACACAGAATCAGAGTTGTTCTGACGTGCTATTTTATGAAAACAGGTGATGTGAGGATGTTACACCACACTATATCCACTTGGGATTAAAATAAAGGGAGAAGGGAGGTGAAAATAAAATGACTCTGGAATCAATTAAGAGTCTCACATCCACTGCCATCACAGGACTGTAACTCTCTGCAGACAGGAAGATTCTTAACATTGTTTCACACCAATGCAAAGATAACCATTGTGAACTTTATATGAAACATCATGGGTTCTATATTAATCCAGAAAGTTTAGGATCCAAATGTTTCTCCTAAAGCAGCAACTCTGTGGCCTACTTACAAATTTATGAATTTTACAAATTTGAAAGAGAGGGCTCATCAGTGATTTATACTTCATACTTACTCCTCCAGTTATTAACAGATTTTTCTGTTCACTTTATTTCAATGCATAAACCACATCATAACCAACGTGAGGTTCTCCAAACCTAACATCTCAGTGGTGGTTTTCTTTCTTGCTCAGTTTTTACTTACTTACTTAAATTATTTATTTATTTTAAAGAGGAAAGAACAAAACAAACTAACACAAACACATGAAAAAACAAAACAACGCAAAACAATAAAAACAATACAGAAGTTCAAAACAAGATGATATGAAATTAACAATGGTTATTGTGTTACATACCGTTATCTTCAAGGTAGTTGCTCAGATTACCAGATATAGGTATGCAAGATGGATCAAATAATTAAACATTAACTGTTGCTTTCAATAAACCAATAGAAATTAGTAGTATAATTATCTTAGCTCTGTTGTGTGTGAGTATATGTGTGTGTGTGTGTGTATATATATATATATTTTTTTCCCCTTCCTTCTTTCTTTCTTTTCTGCTTTCCCTCATCCCAGTTGTTCTTTCCTTTTGAGCAGTTTCCCTTTCACAATATCTATTGTACCTTTCAGATTTTATTTACTCTTCCAGATTCTTACACTAGGGAGACAATATGATGTTTACACATGCAGGTCTGATTTATTTCACTTATGAGTATGGTCTCTAGTTGCATCTATCTAATTATTAAAGCCTCAAGTTTATCTTTCTTTATAGCTGAGTAATACTCCATTGTATAAAAATACCACATCTTTTTATCCATTCCTCAGTTGATGGACTTTTGGGTTGTTTCCAAGATTTTGCTATGACAAATCACCAACAGAGTGAAAAAACAACCCACAGAGTGGGAAAACATTTCAGCTAACTGTCCCTCAGACAAAGGACTTATATCTAGAACATATAAAGAACTGAAAAAAATCAGACCCCCAAATTCAAAGATCTAATCCAAAAATGGGCATCTGAGATGAATACACACTTCTCAAATGAAAAAATACAAATGGCCAATAAATGCATGAAAAAATGTTCACAATCATTGGTCATTTGAGATATGCAAATTAAAACAGCACTGTGATTCCATCTCACCCCAGTAAGAATGGCTATCATCAAGAAATTAACCAACAACAAATGTTGGAGGGGCTGTGCTGAAAAAGGAACTCTCCTTCACTGTTGGTGGGAGTGTAGGCTGGTGTAACCACTTTGGAAATCAGTCTGGAGATTCCTCAAAAAATTAGGATTAGAGATCCCATTTAACTCATCTAGTCCCCTTCTGAGTATTTTCCCAGAAGTAAGAATACCACACCACAGTGATAAATCTTGCACAGTTTTAAAGAGCTGATCTACTGTTTTTTAATGCTTCATGTATCATGACCACCTTGATTCCTGAACTTCTTTAGGCTGTTTCCCTCTATTAAATTCCTAACACTAATTGATGGATGTGTGCATGTGTGGGAGAGGGACAGGGAGAAGAGAGAGAAACAGTAGTTCCTGTGGACAGAAATGAAAATATAACAGTATCGTAGGATGACTGACTGATGTGGAAAAGAGCCCTTAAACCTGTCCTTACATTCTGAGTCAAATTATGCTTTTAGATATATTTCTTCCAAATATTTTTTTTTAAATGTAGGGTTAGTAAAGGTTACTAAGAATATTAATGGAACCAAAATTCTAAGAATAAGGGCTACCTTCAATAAATTAAAGTACCTTTATATGGTGGGTTATGCTAAGTTACTGAATGTCATGTGACAGAAGAATATCCAATCACACATCCAGGATCGATTTCTGTTACTGAAGCATGTGTGGTCACAGTCTCATGCTCAGGTTTAATTTATGGGTCAAGCTGTGGTGCATAATCAGCAAATGAAGGTTGTAAGATGCTACCACTGGAAACATTACAGGCTCTGCATAAGTTATAGTGTAATGTAAGCCATGATTTTCTTAAAAATATATATGCATAGAATAAAAAGATATATTGACACAAAATGTCATGTATTCATAAAACATGTCTTCAGGGACTTTAATTATCCTTTGGTTTAGACCTTCATTTTGTCTGTAGTTAAAATTCAGACTTTTCTATTCATGCTTTTTGTATTTTTTTCAAAGTCCATACAATCCGTATAATCAGTTTCACATCATGCTACTTGTTAAAATAATTAATGTCAGAGTCTGTGAATGGTTTTTTTAAAAGCCCAGCCAACAAAATACTCCTCTAAAAAAATTCCCAAAGGGAAATTCTTGAAGGTGACAGCCTTTCTTTAAATAGTCAACACCCGATTTCAGATCACAGCCCTGCACAGGTCCCGACAGCAGGTGTGAGGGTGTTCCATGAACAAGGAGCAAAGCCACGTGGGACCAGGGACTTTAATAGGCTCCATCCTGGGGCACTGCAGAGATTTTCTCACTGGTCAGAAGACAGGAGGAACAAGAAGGCTGCACTTCTAGGTTTCTCAGTAAACAAGTATAAAAACAATAAAACAGAACTAACTAAAGTAAAAGGGGGCAGATTTAACCTTTAAAAACCTGATTTGGCATGTATTCATAGATGAAATACCATTTTTTTTACACAGGATCTCACTATGTAGTTCAGGCTGGCCTTAAACTCACTGTGTAGTCCAGGCTGGCCTCATACTTACAGTGATCCTTCTGCCTCAGCCTCCCAAGTGCTGGGATTACAAGTGTGCACCACCATGGCTGGTTAATGTAATCATTTTTACAGCCAATTATCTTTCCATATTATCCTACCAATTTCTGTGACTGGAAATTCTTCCAGACCTACTTTAATTAAGAAATAGATTAGTACTTGTAAAACTGGTGGGAAGATAGTTTGAAGATAGTGCTTCTTGGGAATATTGGGCATTTCCCTCATCACAATCTGATTGATCTTATTCACACCTTTAGAACGTAACTCTGGCAATGGCAAATCAGAATTCACAACAATTAGGATTAGAATGCTAAATATATATAAAATCTAATCATGCGCTGGTCTTTGTCTTGGTTTCTTTTCTGTCACTGCTGGGACAAAATATCTGACACCTAAAATTAAGGAAGGAAAGGTTTATTTAGCTTAGAGTTTGTGGAGGTTTCAGTCTGTACTTGGCTGGCTCCAAGGCGGGATGGCACATGGCAGAGGGCTATGGCAGAGGGCTACGTTCATGGCGGCGGAAGATAGCAAAGCAACAAGAGCACATGGGAGGAGTGGCCAAGAAGAGTAAGCCTCTTTTCCTACCTTACATTGTAAGCAGGCTACCGCCACCCAGGGGGCATGTAGCACTCACATAATCTCCATGCCCTCCTCTTGCATAGGCTCAGGATGATACAAGGTAAGCACCCTGGTTCTCTGCTGAATCACATAGTTCACCTTCTAAACTCCTCAAACTGACACAATAAACAACATCCCAGAAGGGTAAGGGCATGTTCTTTTCACCCCAAGATGCAGAACTGCTGAGTCACTTAGCCAAACCTCTAGGCTCCCCAAGTTGACACAATGTATAACCATAACAGTCTTAAATCTACTATTATATGTGCTAGTTCAAACTGACGAACATTAACACGATTTCTTTTCATTTAGATTTCAGCTCCTCCGAAAAATAAATGCCATATCAGTGCTGAAACATTGCTCCAGCCTGGCAGTGTGGCTTAATGATAGAGCACTAACCCATCTAGTATGCATAAGGATCTCGGTTCCATCCCCAGCATCACAAATAAAAACATTGTTCATTTTTTCTAGAAGGGTAAATACTTCCTCCACCTCACAGCAAAAGGTTCCTATATATATTTTATATATATATGTATATATATTATATATATATATGGTGTCAGAATCATGAAATTTTAGGATTGGAAATACATAAACTAAAAACAAATTTAGAAAGAAATAAAAAGGGATGGAGAATCAATGTGTGGAATCTATGCTTGGAAAGAGAAACAACCACTACTAAAGACCCCACAGAAACAATGGAGATCTTAACTCCAGGGTCATTTCTGTGTCTTAGGATGACTCAGGAGCCCTGGAAGCCCCGCTTTCCTGAGGCATATGCTTTGGTGAATGTTGCTTTAAAAGTGCTGCTGTGGCTCACACAGGTTGTCAAGTTCAGTGTTCCTGGAGGTAGTCAGCAGAGTGCCAGTTATGAAGTTGGCACCTTCCTGTTGTTCTACACCCTGATGAGGAAGACACACAGTGCCATTTCCGGAGACACCTGGCGGCCAGATCACTCTGCTCATCTGCAGGTACTGACACAAGCAGCCGCTGCCAAAGTGCTGGGGAGCGGGCAGGTTACTTGCAGGAAGTGGAGGACGTTTCTACTGCCATCTGTTTTCCATGAGCTCTTAGTTTATAACTCTCTACTGTTTTCGTATTGTCTGCTTAATTCCTTCACCCATGTTAATGCTTCCCGGTATTTCTGGGAAAGGGTAGTTTGGTTTGACTGTACCTCCCATCAAAGCTCTCCAAATTAATAGAGAAAAAAATGGCACATTTGAGTGGGATGTAATCTAGCAAGTTTCCTCTCAATTTTCAGAAAAAGAGAAAGGCTTTGGAAAGCAATCAAAAGGGCCTCTAAAGTTTTCTTTAATCCAGCCATCCAGGAAGCTCTCCCTGCCGCTCTCCCCTCCCTCTCTCCTTTCCCTTTCTCCCTCTCTTTGCTCCCTCCATCCCACCCCAGCCATCTCAGGAAGTTCGCAGGAAATTTTTCCTCTCCCTCTCTCCCTCCCTTGCTCCTTCCTTCCTTCTTTCCCTCCCCCATGTCTCTCCCTCCCTCTTTCTTCTCCCCAGCCCACCCCACCCCCTCCTCCTCATACCTCCTGTTCTCTCTTCTCTCTCCCTCTCTCCTCTGCCTCCTCCCTTTTCTTTTTTCTTTTCTTTCTGTTCCTTTTTCATCTTCCTCTTCCTCCTCTTCTTGTTCCTCTTCCTCTTCCTCCTCCTTCTCTCCCCCTCTCTCTTTTTCCCTTTCTCTCTCTCTCTGGATTGAGCTCAGGGCCTTCACACCGAGCTACACCTTCAGCTACCCCCTCATCCCTAGCCTTTTTGAGACAGGTTTCATTAATTTGCCTAGACTGGGCCAGAACTTGTGATCCTCATGCCTCAGCCTCCCAGAGCACTGGAATTAAAAATGTGAGCTACCGCACACAGCTGAAGAAGCTTCTCTTTATAACTAAGCTAAGGATGATATCACTTGTTATTTGCTTTAAGATTATTATAATTCCAGATAAATACATAATCTTTGATAGGGCTTATCACTCTCATTCTTTTTAAGCCTGTGAAGTGGTTACTATAATAAAGCCCCATTTTGCCAATGAAGAAACTGAAGGTAAGGATTTGCCCAAGGCCAGCTGGCACTCTAGCCTTCTAATTCTGTCCAAAAAAATCAAGCAATCAGACACACATGGTGCTTTTAAGCACTCTATTATATTTCTCCCCGTGTCTTGTTCTGAGAGTTGCAGACTCTGGTGTTAGGCAGGTAATTTTCATGAGTGGAACAGGTCTTGGGGTGGTAGTGGTACAGCAGCCTGGAATTATCTACCTGATCTACAGGGCTATCCCCCACCCCATATATACCTGCCTACTGTGGCCACGGGATCAAACTTTTAAAATGAAGATGGAAATATGAATATTTTTAACATCTAAAAATCACCTGCTTTTTAAATGTTGGCAATTTGCTTAAGAACATGTAAATACAGAAGGCTAACTCTATGCTAGATGAACAAAGGCCATCAGTGGGCAGCGCTCAGGTCATGGGCTGTGTCTTTCTGTTCCTTACCTTTTGCTTGGTTTAGGCTCAAACTTTCAGAAGTGTGATAGCAAGATGCTGCTTCAGTGAAATAGTACCTCTTTGGCTTTTAAGTCACTCTCCTTTACTGACTATGATAAACAGTTGAAGAGCAAACTCTTTCCCATCTGGGCTCCAAGAGGCACTATCAAAGCTAAGCAGGCTTCGTGGAAGCCTGTTTTCCAGCTGGTGATGACAGTCCCGGCCTCCCTCCCCTCCCAGCTGTTGTGTTGGCATCTCTGAAGTTGCCTCTGGCTTTCCCACAGATCCAGCTACACACTGGCTTCTACTCAGTCTAGCTCTAGTTTGTGTCTTGGAGAAAAAAAGAAAAAAAAATCCTTTCAAACTCTGAAAAATACAAATCAGCTTCAAACTCCTCTGTCTGAATTTTAGAGATGATGGTAAATTTTGCACCCACCAGTCACATTTTTCTTCTTACTGCACTCTGATTTAAAAAAAAGAAAAAAAAAAGAATAATTGGTCTCTCAAGCAGGGAAGCTGAGGCTGGGGAGAACAAACTAGAATCTTAGCATTAGATAATTTGGAAAAGCCTGTCAAAAATCTATGGGGAAAGGTTTGCTTTAAATACAGTGCTTTGGTTTACAGTTAGACCTCCTGCAAAGACAGCTCCAAACTTCTCTGCTTTGGGGTTTTGATCTCACACCCCTGTGTTCACTCATCCCTTTCAGTTTTTCCAGAGACCTGAGCATCAGCAGATCAATCTTGCTTGCTGTTGTATCCCTAGCACCTGACACCAACATTAATAAATATTTGTTGAATAAATGAATAAAGTGAATGAAGGGTTCAGATCAGTAGGGACTAAGATAATCTCTATGCAGTGACTTATTCATTCAAATATGTTGGAATGAATGCAGGTCCCTAAGAAACACACTTGAGGAACAAAGGGTGGCTTGGTTCAGACCACTGAGGTGTTGTGTAGCTGTGTCAAGCTGATTTTGCCCACACAAAGGTGAAGAATGAAGATTCTCAAGTAGAATACGTGAATAAGGTGATAGGGAGTAAGAAAAGAGCTGTAGCTTAGGGTGGTAGATGGTAAGATACGGAAGGGAGAAAAGATGGTGGAGTGTGTGATGCAACCCTCTCCGGCCTTCCCATAAAATGGTCAGTGAAATATTCACTAACATCAGTTATTTTGGTGTGATGAAACACAGTCGGTACTTACAATGTAACTATCATGTATAGTCAGTATCAAAAAGCAAATATAACTAGAGCAAAAACCTCTTTCTTGGGGAGTAAACCATCTACGATGAAGCAGCCAGAGAGAGAAAAACTTACACCACAACATGAAAACTGCTCAAAAGTACCCACAAAATACCACTGATTTATAGATATTTATTGAGCATTTACTATGTTCCAGACATGTGCAGAGTAGCAAGGTGAGGGACAATACATTTAAAGAATGGGAGAGTATCAGTGATGGGTGCTTTGATGGGAATGGCGTGGTAGAGTGATATAATGATAAGGCATGAGCTTCAAATTAACTAGGTTGTCATGGTTGTCTGCTCTGAGAAATAACAACTGAGCTGAGATCTGAATAATGGAAGAAAGTAAGAAAATTGTGTATAAGGCCTTCCCTGAGCAGAGAAGACCTATATGTGAATAACCCCCTTGTGGGCCAACTTATGGTACAAGGAATAGGATGGAGAGGAGGGTATAGCACATGGTTGGAAGGAGCAATGAGGGGCCAAACTAGGGAGACAGACAACTGTCTGCAAAACTGGGTGGACTGATAAAGACTCGGGGAGTTGACTGAAATGCAGAGAGGTAAAATGTAATCACAACACAAGGGCCTTGACATATACCATCTCTAGGGGGAAAGTTCTCAAACACTATCCCTTCAGGGGGCAGGAAATAATGTAGTTTAGTTAATTGGCCATAGGGACTGCTCTGTGTATTAATGTAAAACTTGGGATTATCCAGCCCCAGATGCAAATGAAAGGGCACAGTGGGTCACTGGTTTTCCGAAGACTCTTCTCACTTGAGGTAGACATGAAAACGCCAATTACCCTCATTTCACTGGAAAAAAATGAGAGGAAAAACACTGGAGAATTGTGATTCTGATTGGCTTGAAAATTGTAACAACCACCCCAAAATTAAGAGAACAGAAAGGGGAAAAAAAAAGCCCTTTACTCCTGGGATCTTAAGTGATTAGGAGGAGTTGTTATTTGGCTGATTTTCACACTTCATTAGCATATGCATGATTTAACCGGGAAACATGCTGGGGGGCTGGCATAGGCTGGGAAAGGGCACTCTCCCCACCTACACACGGGAAACTGGGGCAGGAGCATTGGGAGTGCTTTATTATGATACCAAGAAACAGAGATGAGTACAGAAGGGACGAGCACATTACCAAGCCTTGAACTGGTGCAGAAAGACAGTGAGGTCTACTTCACTCCTGAGCACACTTGTGCAGGGAGCCACACTGCTGTAACACTGTATTCCTCCCCAGAACAAAGCCTCCTGGGTTAAGCTCAATTCTCCTGCCTCCCTCAGACACCCATATTTTCTTCTCCAAATATCAATCAATGCCAAGGAAACTGAAGTATTGTGTTATGATTGCCCACATTCCACTAAGCCATTAAGATCAGAAGGAAGTGGGGTGGTGTTTTGAGGACAGAATAAAGTGGGCTCCAGGAGGGGAGCTGAGCCTTCAGATTTTCACTCTGAACTTCCAGATTACATCTATAAGCAATGCCACAAGAACAAAAGGCACACTCAATGCTTCACAACAGTTAAACTTCAGGCTTTCTTTGCTCCATTCAGAAAACTTCAAAGGAAAAAGGAAAAGAAAAATAGGCTGCTTGTCATGGAAGGGCTCAATTGGGCCTAGCTATCTGCCTTTCTGGGCCTATGTGACTCTTCAGTTCCTTTGCAAAAGCAGGTATATAACTCATAAAGTGATGACCAGAATATGTAGGTCTTTCTGAAAAGAAATAGCAGGGAATTTTACAATTCTCACATCATATTCACTTCATCACTACATTCACTATCATATAACTTTAAAATTGTGTCACTTGGTCTATTAGTATATTCTGAGATGATTTGTGTGGTGGTTAAGCTTAACTGCCAACCTGATTGGCTTGGGAGCTGCCTAGAGGATCAGAGTAAAGCAGAATTCTGAGTGTGTCTGGGTGGTTCACAGAGGTGTGACCTTGGGTACTATATCTAGTCCTTGGCACCTTCGTCACCAGCACTGTTCCCCTGCTTTGCTTCCTGGATGACATGAAGTAGGCATCTTTTCTCTGCCATGGCCTTCTGTCATGGTGTTTCTGCCATGGAAACAGCCAGCCATGGACTAAATCTTCTGAAACCACAAGCCAAATAAACCTTTCCTCCTTTAAATTGTGGATGTCAGGTATTTGATTCCAGCAACAGAAAGGCTGACCATTTGCCAATCTTTTTCTGCTTCTGGCATCTCCTCATGTCAATTCTCTTGTCTTTTTTTTTTTTTTTTTTTAAGAAGACCTTACTTTTGTTTCTCTTAATCCAGTGTGTGTGTGTGTGTGTGTGTGTGTGTGTGTGTGTATGTACATGTGCATCTGCATATGTGTGTATATCCTAAAGACCTGAGCTAATCTGCATACGCTATGACCCTGGCAACAATGACTCATTCAGAATTTTTAACATCCACCTTGGGCTAAAGAAAGTTAGGTCTAGACTTTTTTTCCCATGTTGAGATGATTCCAACATATTCCTTTCCCTCCTTCACACTCACTCCTTGAAGCTCTCCAAACATGTCAGACATTTTCATACCTCTGTGCTTTTGCAGATGCTATTCTACTTCTTGAATGAATAAAGAAATCTATCAGTTCTTCCATATGTTATTCTGGCTCAAATTCCCAAACCTTATGCTACCATATTTAACTTCATAAACATGTACTCACTACTATTATATCAGACCACTGACTGTTTTCCTGGCAACCATTCTTTTCTTCTGCCAAAAGCCCCCAACTTTCCCTTCATATCTTCAAGTAAAATTTAGGTGGTACTTATTTCCCCTCCCATAACATCAGAGTCAGAACCTCACTGGCTTAAACTATTCCATTTTACTGAGTATAGGAAACAGACATGGAGATGAGTGCAGAATCTAAACAGACCTGATAAACTATCAGGAGATATTTCCTAAGAATTTAAGAAAAGGATATGAAGCACTGCATCATGGCAGCCATTTTTCTACCACAAAGACAGATCTTGGAACTGTGGCTGGGTTTCTGTAGAAAGCACAGCAGGATGGCCATTTATCCAGGGCAACAAAGCTAAACACTGGATTACTCCTTACCTGAAGCCAGTGTTCTTTTGAACTTTTGTTTGTGCCAAACTTTTGATTAAGCAAATTTTTAACAGAAGTGTCCAGCCCATTCAATCAAAAGATTCTGGGTCAATATAATAAGAAAAATGTTCAACAGCTCAAGAGACAAGCCAGAAGCCTATGGGAAATTATAAACTATGTTCTAAGTCAATTCCAGATTGTTCAGTTTTGTACATTCAATATACTGTATATTTGAACCCTTGCTGTGCTAAATAGTATTCTAGGATATTTTGGAGTATACATAGCAATGAAGAAAACAAACAAATGTCCTTTGGGAGCACAGATTTCAATGAGGATGATGTATTATAAGCAATAAATAAGTATAGTTGGCTAGAAGGTGCTATAGGAAAGAAATGGAGTAGGTGAGAGGAGGTCAGAAAGATCACAGGTGGAAAAGGATTGCAAGTTCCCACAGGTACTCAATATAGGCTTCATTGAAAAAGATGCCACTTGAACAAGACTTACAGGATGGACACTGACCGTGCAAGGGTCTGGGACAAGAGCAGTGTAAGGAAAAGAAAGAGCCAATGCTAAGGACCTGGACAACTGATCAGTTTAAGCAGCAGCAAGAAGGTTACTATGTCATGAGAAAAAAACGACGAGTCAGGCTAGAGAGGAATTTGAAAGGTTAATGATGTAGAGCCTTGTAGGACACCATCAGGATAATTACAATTATTAACACATTAACTGTACAAATTAATGGGTTTCCCTGTGACATTTTCATACATGCATATATCATGCTTTGATCATCTCATAATGGGAAGTCATTGCAAGGTTTTCAGTACCAGAGTGACACATCTGACTCACATTCTTAGAAGAATCAATGTGGCTATTCTGTGGAGAAGATTTGGGGTTTAGAGATAAAGAATAAAATCAAGGAACTGTTGCAGCCTGCACATCAGATAATGACTTGGGTCATCATAGTAGTGATGGAAATTATGGAGAGACTGGATTCTGGATAGATTTTCAAAACAGGGCCAAAATACTTCCTGACACTTTCCATGTGAAGTGTGAATCAAGGAGGACTTCAAAGTTTTGGCTTGCGGAACTATAAGGAGGGTGTTGCCATCAATTGAGAAAGGGACAGCTGCAGGAGGAAAAGATCTGGTTAGGAGATGTTCAGGAACATTTCCTGTTTTGAGAAATACTACCATAGATAACCTCCTTTGGCCTGTCCCCGAGAACTCTGCACTCAGAAAGACTAACAAAATTAGACTTTAGTTTATCCTAGCTTCATGGCTGTTATGATGGAAGCGTAATGTCTCTACATGGACTCCCACTTAGTTTGGAAAACTAGTTTGATATACCTTATCATAGTATTTAGTCTTCTGTTAACTATAATAAATTTCCTGCAAACATAAAAATTAATTTTATTCTCTTACTTATTCATAATAGTAAGTAGAGTAGTCTTCTGGCTAGCAAATGGTGGGTCTTCACTAAATACTCATTGACAAATTAAGGCATGTGAGAAATTTATATTTGCATTTGTCAGTACAGACCTAAGCTTAGTCAGATATATTTACCCCCAAAAAGTTGAAATCAAAGTGTAATAGCATTTACCTTAAGCAAGCAAATACAGTAAACTGCCAAAGCAGAACTATAAAGTAAGTTACCGGGCCCTCTTCTTTTTAATTTTGATCAAATAGACAGGTATAGAACTTCACAAAAATCCGCATATTGTAACTTCAATTATCTGCCAGCTGAAAAAGCCTACAAAAACATGATAAACTAGCTAATGTTTGCCCCCAATTTGGTTAGAATCTAAAGATAATTGCACAAATGCTTCCCTCCAGTACTAAATGCCATTACCAAATGTTTGTACATTCTATTGATTTCTGTTTCTATTTAGGATTTTGAAAACAGTCCTTAAAATTGTCTCAGTTTCAGTGGTGACTAGTTACCATATTAATATAATGTAGTTTCATTTTAATTTCAAAATTCTTCCAGAACCACTGACTCATCCAATTTTCTGATTTCTTTAAGGGGGAATTCCAAGTGGAACTTGACTAATTCCTAAAGCAGGAAAATCAAGACAACAGTGATTTCCACCTTACCATCCTAATTACTTTCCTCATCCCTGAGACAAATTACCCAGCTTCAATTTAAAAGAGGAGAAGTTTATTTTGGCTCACAATTTCAGAAGGTTAAGTTCAGGGTTTGCAAGCTCACATGGCAAAATGGCATGGTGGAAAGGTCTGCATGGAGGAAAACTGCTCACATTATGGTGGCCAGAAAGCAGAGAGAGATGGGACAAGCCAGGAAGGGAGATACACTCTTCCAAGTCATGCCCCCAGTGAGCCACTTCTTTCTCCTAAGGCACACTCAGGTATAGCAGCCCCATGATCCAATTACCTTATGAAAGCTCTGCCTCAGAGCACATGAGAGTTTTGGGAGTCATTCTTGATCTAAACTATAATGCTGCTCCATTTTTTGTGCATTTAAAAATATGGAGGCAGGGAAGGAATAATTTCTCTTTCTTATCTAACCAACTATCCATCAACAATTCATCCTTTTGAATATACTGTGTTGATCATTTATATAAAAACATAATGCAGTAATTAATATCATGGTGTCTCATTTGCTGTGAGCAAATTGCTTATCTATAGAATGGGGTCAGGGAAAGTATCTGTTTCATTAGGACTGTTAGGAAGATTAGACAGAGCCAGGCATCATGGTACACACTGTAATCCCAGAACTCTGGGAGGATAAAGCAGGAGGCTGGCAAGTTCAAGCTCAGCCTGGTCAACTTGGTGCCTTGGCAAAACCTTATCTCAAAACGTTTTCTCTTAAAACTTTTAAGAATTGGTGAGTGTTGGAGATGTAGTTGAGTGCTAAGGCTCTAGGTTCAAACTCCAGTATCACAGAAAGAAAAAAATAAAGAAAAAGGAAAAAAAAAGATTAGATGGAATCTTATTTCTGGGTATATATCCAATGGAAATAAAATCACTATCTTGAAGAGATAGATGAATTCCCATGTTCACTGCAGCATTATTTACAATAGTCAAGCTGTGGACACAACGTAAGTGTTTGTCAGTAGAAGAACGGATAAAGAAAATGTGACATTTGTATCAGAATATTATTCAGTCTCAACAATAAGGAAATCCATTCAATAGATATCACACTAAGTGAGACAAGTCAACAAGGACAAATATTACATGATCTCACTTATATGTGAAATCTCAAAAAGCAAACTCATTCTCATTGAAGGTAGCAAGGTGATTACCCAATAGGAAGATGATAGCCTTTCAATTATAAAAGGAGGAAGTCTTGGAGGTTCAATGATTTAACGGAGACCACAGTTAATCATAATGTGCTTTATACCTGAAATTTCTTAAGAGCAGATGTTAAGTATTCTCCCTCCAAACACAATAAACAAAAAACACAAAATGTAATTATAAGAGGTAATCTTTATGTTAATTAGCTTGACTGTGATAATCATTTTACCATATATGGGATATAAAAACATTCAGTTATCCAGTTAGTAGATACATTTTTGTTGATTGTATCTCAATAAAGCTAAAAATCAATTAGCAGTACAAAAAGATTAGACAGAAATGCATAGAATGTAACTAGCACAGTCATGGACCACAGTAAATGTTAGTGATTGTCATTTTTATCTACATATATGTTCAACTAGGTATAAATATGCATGAGTACAGGCGATCCGTACTTTTTGCCACTCTGCATTTTACTGTTACACTCAGCTGCCCAGTTACTGCCTAATAAGCATCTCTGTGTCACCTCTTCCACTGTAGCCATGAGTTCAGTGACTTCAGCTGCTGACTCAAATGATGGTTCATCAGTGCACCATAACACCCGTATAAAACAGCACTGCAATGATCTAACATCTGAAGAGGATTTCAGAACTGCAGTAGCATCATCTTCTTACTCAACTGGGGAATGAAATAACAAAGGGCTTCTTTATGATGGGTCCTGGTATACTGGTAAAATGGGTGCACTCAGATGAGCTTCTTCCTTGCTTCCAAGCCCATTCATATCTGTCTTTCCACTGACTCACCGTGAAAGACAGAGTAACCATAAAAGATAGAATGGGAGAACATGTAATTACCTACCTGGCCTCACTAGGTACAGTGCCAATTTTTATGGAGAGATAGAGTTAGTTTATTTTGAGATAGAATGCCACTGTCCTGTCATTTGACTGCTCCAGTACCTCCAAGTGCCAAAACACTATTTTTCTTTTAATTTACCTTCCTAGGAAGCCTAATATGCCATGTACTGAACTGAGCACCTTAAAGAAAATAGAGGCAAATAAGACATAATTCCTGAAATCAAGGTAATGATAAACCATAGAATATACTATCTCTCCAATAAATGCTTAGAAGAGAACATGGCCCACAGTCGATGATTAATAAACATTTGCTAAATGAATGAACAAATGTGCAGTTTGGGCAAATCCATCTACAAGCCCAGGGTAGGAAGTAAAACTAACCAGGCCAAACTTAAAAGCTTCTGTTCCCAGCTACCATTGCCAAAAAGGCATTCTTTGTTTTGCAGCTTCTAAGTCTGGCAGGAAACACAAGCTTTTACTTAGGCCATGGATTTTGAGTGACTATAACCACTCTATGATTTCTGCTAGTAGTCAAGATCTACTCTGTTCTTTTGTAATATAGATAGAAATTGATACAGCACCATCGGCAATGGGAAAAATCAGTTTGACTTCACCAATCTCTGACTCCATCCCTCAGAATTTCTACCTTTAAAGGCAAAAGTAGGAAATCAACTAAACACTCCCATAAATTTGACAGTCTACCCTTCGTTAACTCTCAACATCCCTGCTGCTCCTTCCCAACCTGGAGGGGGTCTACCATATTCTATAGGATCACTGGCCCTGTTCCCTAGCAATCAGTAAAATCAAGGACTCAGAGAATACATCCTATTAGCTATTAGTTGTAGTGTGACTACAATCATGCTTCAGCTTTCAAGATACTCAGGAACTTGAGTAAGTACCATCTGTGGTTTTTCTTTTTTTTTTTTTTTGTCATCATAAAAAAGCAAACTATTGCTTTTTTAAAAAGCCATGCCACTATCACTAATTTTTTCATTTCTACAAGCTACCCCACGAATAACCTCTGGGTATTTACACAGCGTATTTGATTATACAGTGCTTCTGTGTGTACTGAGCATTACACAGCGAACTCACCGTCCCGATTTTTAAAGCCATGCTTTTGCTGTGGTTTGATTGTTTTCTCTCTATTTTTAGCAGGAGAACAATAACATCAGTTTTTCTTTTCTTAGGCTGGATCAATGTTCCTAAGAGCGGTAACACTGGAAGATGCTGATTATGATATAACAAGATATATTTTTAACCTCGTGCTTTAAAAACCTCTATCAACTGGGCATCTCCAGCTACCAGCAGCTAAGCACATTACTGTCATCAAATGGTATTTATTGAATATGCAGTAACTGTCTTGTGAACTCCAAATTAATGGAGGACTCCTGTGAACCTAATTTTAAAACATTATCCCTCCTTTGTTATCTGTATTTGTTTGTTTGAGAGCCTGACACTTTAATTGCGGCTCAGGACTCAAACGCACAACTGCAATTTTCCTTTTGAAAGCTTAGAAAGCTGCTGTCTAAAGATGCCCGGCTTAGCTCCGGGAGTTCAGAGGTTGGCAGAGAGCTGCAGTTTTCCAAGTGCCAGTAAAGGCCATGAATACGGAAAAAAACTGGAGCTCCCTTCATGTACAGGTTGCGGCTGGACAAAGCGGCCATTAATCTTTCAGCTTCACCCTCCTGTAATAACTCCTTTCTGCATGGGCATTTGTCTTATTTTCAGTCTACTTTTCAGGTGCTTTCCATCTTTATCTCTTCCAGTTTCTTGGTATGTCTGGGTTCCATCCTCTAATTGGCTTTCACCCTGCAATTCTTTTTATTTCCCCACCCGGCAAATTGGCTCTTTCCCTGTCCACTGAATCCCAACTGTTTTCACTCTGTTGGCTCCTTTTGCTTGTTTTGCATCTTCCAAGAAGATTTCCCTTCCTTTTTTCCTTCACAGATCACTGAAGAGATCTGCCCAACCTACCCCTACCCTAGCCACCCTTCTACCTTCCCCTGATGAAGCCTTCCCCAACAGTAATTCACATCTTTCAGCCACAGCTTCCGCAGCCCTTCGTTTGGGTCGCCTGTGTAACACATCCAAGCCGGTTCATACCCCCGAACTTCTTACTTATAGGGATAGCCAGAGGATAAATCTTAACCCACAGCACACAACACTTAGCAGTCCACAACCTAGAACAGATGCTTAGGATATATTCTTTTTTTATTAGCAGTACGTGGTTGTAGTACATAATGATTACATTCGTCATGGGGAATTGTACATGTACATGACGTATCTTAATTCTTTTCTTCTTTATTCTCCGCCCTTCTCCTCCATCTTTTGAACGGCTTCTCCTAGTTTTTTTGTGCATGTTTGCAGTACATAACGATCACATTCCTCATAGGGACTGGGTACATGTACACAACGCATAACAATCGCTTCTTTTTGTAAATCCCATTTCCCTCCCCCCACTTCTTCCTCCCTCATCTCTTGGTTCCTTTCACTTATGCTAAAGATTTATCTTGCTGTTTCCCACTGTCTATCTTTTGTTTTACTCTTAATTGTACGTTGAGTTTTTCATGTAAGAGAAATTACATAAGAAATATTTAAACTTCTGTGTCTGATTTATTACACTTCTTTTATTTTTGGTACCGGGAATCAAACTCAGGACCTTGTGCTTGCCAGGCAGGCGCTGTGCTGCTGAGCCAAATCCCCAGCCCTGGATGTATTCTTAGAAAAATGAATGCTATAATTTAAAATGAAGTAAGTACTTTAAAAGGTACATTTTAAGTGCTAAAAGCAACACCTAATGTAATTTAATCGTGCACTGATACAGTACTAGGAACAAAACTAATACAACATAACAGTAGCAATTAATATTTACCTAGCACTTAATAATCTTTCAGGTATATGTTTAGACATTTTTCCTAGGTCTTTGGACCTTATCAATAACATTATAAAGTAGGTTTAGTATTCTGGCACATCTGGAATCAGGTCTATGCTTACCTGACCCCAGAGTTTCCTCATCTAAACACTTCCCTACATTTCCCTCTTCTATCTTACTTTAGAAGGCTCTCTTCAGACTCAACCAGAATGACTTAATCTGAGACTTTCAAAGACCTTATATACAAGGATGAGTGATGGAAACAATGAACACTTAGAGGTGCCCTTTTAATTGGACAGGCAGAAGAAAACCATGGCCAAACATTTTATCTACTCCTAAATTCTTCGGTGGAATAATGATTTCTTCAATAACAGGGGGCCAATCTAGTTTCTCATGTCAGTCTTATTTCCTGACAATGATCTTATTTGTCTTGGTCTTTGTCTTTAAGGTTAAAAACTGCATCAGACTAATTGAAATACAAGAACAGTTAAAAAAATTAACAGAGAAACAGAGAGATAGACAGAGAGACAGAGTCAGACATAAAGACAGAGACAGAGAGACAGAGGCAGAGACAGAGACAGAGAGGGAGGGTAGGAGAGAGGGAGGGCTTTGGGCTGGTGGTGGTAGTGTGAGGCTCTATTTACTTTTGGTTAAATGCCAGTACTATAAGAGTCTGAGGTCAGTAAAAGAGGTGTGAAACCAATTAGGGTTTCTCAGCTTCTGGCTGCTCCAGACTATGCATATTGCATGCCCAAAATATACAGTTTTGCACGGAAGGAAGTACGGAGGGGCTGCAGTCACTGTGTCATACTGCACAGTGGCTTGGTGCCAAAGTCCCAGGACAACACATGTCCACTGTCCAATCTTGGGTTAAAACCCAAAAGAACAGGGATGAACAAAGGAGATTTAATAAGAATAGGAGTGAAGTATGAATCATAGCTATAGGAGAGGACCATCAAGAGCTTAAGAAAAAATATCTACCAAAGCTATATAGCCCTCTTAATGTCTGTGACTGTAATTTGTGCATATTTTAACAGATGTTCTGTTTATAAAGCTGCAAACGGATTTAGGGGTTATGAATAAAGCCAGGAGGCCCTGGAGATGTTTCTTTGTATGATTAACTGACCACAGGCCATTTGTTTTACAACAAAGATGCTCAATGATCCATAGGCCATGATTTATACCAGCACATGTATACTAATGGTTGATGTCTCTGTGATATTTCTCATTAGCATGAGAAGGGGGATTGGAGGAAAACAGATTATGGGAATAGCTCCCCCATTGCTTGACATGATAGTTCATTAGTGGGTGTGGAATTGGTCTGAAAGGAAACTAAAAGAAACATAAGCTGAAATTTGAATTATTATAACTAATACATCCAGTTCAGCAATGAAGGAAAGAATATGGCCTTTTGTAATCCTAGCTGCATGCACTTTGAATAACTGGGAATGAGATGGTGTTCTGCATTTCCCAAATAAAAGACAAATCATGTCAAAAATTTTAATGATAATAATAATATCAGTGACCTGTATTGATCATCTAAGCATGCATCAGGCATTCTGCTGGGTGATTAACATGAATTACCTCATTACAGTTCTCACCACTGGATATTGTAATGATCCCCATGGACTGGAACAAGGAAGACATTTTTTCTTTCTCGTAATACTTCCACTTCTTGGTGTGCACCCTCTAATGATTTCTCCACCAAATGAATCTTCTCTACTTACTCATACTTACTGCTGCTTCATGACCTCACAGCCTTGACATGACTTCCTCATTTCAGTTCTTCTTAAATTCTCAAAGCTAAATATCATGGCAGTACTTTTTTCCAGTCCAAAATCCCCAAAGAAGGCATCTGGTAAGCTCAGCTAAGCATTTTAGAATGTCTTGGCATGAGGCCACATAAGAGGTCACAACTGACTAGTTGTCTTTCTGAAGTGTTTCTCTTCAGGTCCAATCAGCTGTGGTTTGACGGGGTAATAAGAAGCTATGGCACAAAAAATAGGGCCCCTCTCCAAGGAGATGAAATTGGGATCTTCAGAGATACCTTCACCCTCAGGTGCACTGTAGCATTGTTCACAATGATCAGATGTAGAAACTACATAAGTATCCAATGACAGATGAATGACTTAAAAAACTGTGGGACATACACACACATATACAAGGGAATAATACTCAGCTTAAGAAAATGAGGAAATCCTGCCATTTGTAAAAATGTGGATGAATCTGGAGGCTGATATACAGAGTGAAATGAGCTGGATGGAAAAAGTCAAAAACTGCTTATCTCACTTAGATGTAGAATCTAAAACAGTCAACTCATAGAGATGGAGATTAGAACAGTGGTTATCAGGGGCCTGGGGATAGGCGCAGAGGGAATGGGTAGATAATTAGTCAAGGGTTACAAGGTTTCAGTTATATAGGATGATTAAGTTCTATAGACCTAATGGATGGCAATGTGACTGCAGTTGACACTATTGTACTTGAGATGTACTAAGAGAGTAGACAGTATTCCCATCAAACATGGTCAAAGGCACAATAACAATGGGAGGCAATGGATATATTAATCAGTCTGACTGTAGTGAGTACAGTAAGTCCCCAACTTACAGACATTCCAACTGTGAACTTCCACAGATACAAATGTACCTTGCATTACAAACATTTGTAAATGTGAACACATCTCAAAAGTAGCTCATGTTTGCCAGACATTGTCACAGATGTGGTGCTGTGTGCTTAGTGTCCAGTGAGCTAGTGTACAGTAGTACAGTACTCAGAGCCCAGGATGTCTGGAAGCAAGAGGAAAAGACGTGCTGATGTCGAAAGGATGCTAACTAAGAAGTGCAAAGCAATAACCACAGAAACAAACGTGAAAATAATTGGGACACTGAACAAAGGCGTAAATATGGTAGACGCTGCTCATTCTTATAATGTGAATCAATAAACCACGGGCACAATTCTGAAGAACAAGGGCAAGATCATGGGCCATGTGAGATCTGCTGTCCCAACAATAATATCCAAAAAGTGTGGTAAAGTGAGAGAAGAGATGGAACAACTTCTCAGTGTGGAGCCAGGATCAGCTTTAGTGTCAAGTTACACTCAGCTTAGTGGTTCAAGAAAAAGCTAAGATTTGAAGAAAAAATGGAGTGAACACGGTGTCTCTTGTACCTACGACTAACTCTGTTGGATTTAGGGACGAATTTGACTTATGAACCTTTTCCCAGAATGGAACTCTTACTTAAGTCAGGGACTTATCGTATTTCAAAATATATACACACATCAAATAATCAAGTTGTGTACCTTAAGTACACACAATTAATTGATCATTGGACCTCTCTACACTCTCTGAGTGGGCATTAGGTGAAGCAGATTCCTTCTGCTGGGGAAGTCACCATCAGTACATGTGGTTTACTCTGAGGATAGCGGGAAGGGCAGACTGTGGCATCAGGATGCTTGCTTCTGCCTCTTATTAGCTGTAGGACCTCAGGCAGTTCTGGTAAGTGATAGCTTTAGTCACTCATTCATAAAATGATAATATCATAACTTATAAGCGCGTTAAGAGGATGATAGAAATATACAAAGTGCTTAGCATGGTGCCTGGTACAGAATCCACACTGACTAAACGGTAGCTATCATCATAATTCTATTATTACTTTTATTGATCACAAATTGTAATAACAAATGATTTCCTCATGGATAACCCCAAATCTGAAGATGAATGAGTGCTCCAAATGGCCCTACTTCAGCAAACCGGAATGGGAGGGAGGAGCAGCTGCAAGTATCTGCAATTCAAATCAACTGGGTAATTCTGTGTTACAAACAAAGCTGAGCCTTCAACTGATTCCAAATGATAAGGTTCTTCGTATCTAACAAAGGTAGTAGTGGGTAGGGGGATGCTGCAGAATTCCTGAGTGACCCTCACTAATGCCTGCTACAGTAGTTCAAATCTGAGGAGCTCAGATTTCAAGCTCTGGTCCCAATTTCATGCCCCTTTTTCTCCCACTCTGAGTTTCATTTCCCTGTTTCGTTTTCTCTGCTCTCTCTGGAATACATCAGATCCTTCCACTTAAAATGTCTGGGTCAGTACCCAACATCTGGCATAGCTACCCCCAAATTTATTGGATAATTAAATTTTACCCAAGAACTCAACAGGGGGTGGCAAATGAATACCTGAGGGTATGCCTGGCTCTGAAAGTTTCATTTGAGTGCAAATTATTACTATTTGTGTGTATTTGTGAGCACAAAAGAATTAGTAAGTGTTCCTGAAACATCATTTCCATCTGTTGCCAAAGTTCACATTAAGTACCAAATTCAAGGGAAGATAATGAGTTACGTGAAAATGAATTCGTGCTTGGAATTTTGATATCCCCAGGTAATGCAAATAGGCACATTTGAACTTGTTCTGAAAAATCCCAAACTCTGGGACCTGAACATATGGTCCAAGTTATTTAGCCAGATAAACCAAGGGATTTCCTACAAGTAGGGTTTTATCAGCAGGTTGGTAAACAGTTTATAATTTTCCTTCAGCTTGGACACTCTAAATCATAGTGGGGGCAGGCCAAAGATTAGTGAGATCTCCATACAAAGGACATACTTATAAAAAGAGGAGAGAGACAGAGGGAGACAGAGAGAGAGAGAGAGAGAGAGAGAGAAAGAGAGAGAGATCAAATCTTCATATTGTGACCCAGGGCTCAGAAGCCAGCATCAGTTTTGCAAGTTTTTTTACTTCAAAGAACTTGTATGAAATTGGAATCCATTGACTTGTATAAATTGGAAATTGGAAGAATTCCAATCTGGTTATTAGAATAAAGCTTCAGATAAATGTTACTCCTTTTCTCACTATCAACATTAATAAGCTGACACCAGAGCCATAAGAAGTATTTGTCACAGAAAGCAGGGTACACAGGGACAGGAAGAATGAATTTAACTTAAGGATATTTCTTTCGTGGACTCCAAAGGCTATTTCTTTTTCAGATGCATGCTTATTTCACAGAGCACTTGCCTAACACTGTCAATTCCTCCAAATGCTTCACAGCTACTATTATGTATCAGAATTAGAGCATTTTAAATATTCATTACAAGACCAAATCCCCAGGCAATTTGGGATGTAAAAATTTCCTACATTATTTATTTTTCAGTGTTGTATAAAACCCACCACTAGAACCACACAAGCACCAGCAAGCTTGTGTGGGAGAATGTTCTGAGAGAGTACTGGATATTATCACCCACATTTGTTAACTTTAGTACAATTGAGACACTTTTAAAGATAAAGGTCATCAATATTTCAACACATCATTAAATTTAAATTCAGAACTGAGAGCTGTTATAAGTGAGAATCTAACCAGTTTTAATTAGGCATTTAATAAAAATTCTCCATGTGAAGAGAAATACTGGGTATCAGGAGAAAAAACACAATGAAATAAATGTTAGAAAAAATACTATATTCTACCTAAGTCATGTGAGTCATCATTAGCAGATTAAGAAAATTAAGTTCCTCAAAACCCGAAGGCAGGGGATGGGGATATAGTTCAGAGATAAGAGTGCTTGCCTGTCATGTATAAGGTCCTGAGTTTGATCCTCAGCATCAGAATACACACACACACACACACACACACACACACACACCCACACACACACACACACTAAAATATATGGGTCTCTTAAAAATACAAGGAAAGCTTCCCCTAGTGAGATTGGGGCAATGGAAAGGAATTGGTATATCCAAATTTGGTACCCTTGGATTTAAACTTGTCATTAATAAACACAAAAGTTTTAACAAATTATTTTGCCTCTGCTTTTTTCCATTTGTGAAATGGAGGAAAAACATAGCATCTGCTTCATATACTTGTAAGAATTACATCAGGTAATAATTACAGCTGATACTGAGCACTTTATGCTGGGCGTTGTTATAGACCAGTGCTGGTGAATCTATGGCATGGATGTTATTGTGTTTTTCTTTTATGACAAAAGATGTTAATATAGAGTTGTTTTTTCCAATCTAAAACCTTAGTATTCAGGTTTAACTGCAGTGTTGGCACTTTGAAATAAAAGAATGGGTTTTGGGTTGTAGTTTGGCCTCAGTCTCTAAAAGGTTCGCCATCACCGTTATAGACATTTTAAGATACACATTATTTTACTTAATCTTCTGTTATGGCTTGTATCTAGATGTCCCCCAAGGTGGGGCATTTCAGAGCTTGTTGGATCCAAAGTGCATGTGGGATTAAGGGGAAAAACATTAAATTAGTCCATTTATTGGAATTAGCATAGTTCTGGTTGAAAGGATTTACAGAAGACAGAAACTCCACGCTGGGAGTGGGTGGCCCCACCCAAGAAGCTGGTGGCTGGGAAAGGGCAAGACAGGCTTTAGTGTTCCTGCTCACTGTTTCACTGCCTCCTGGCTGCTTTGCTATGAGTTATTTCTCTTCTGTGACACCCCTCAGCCTGGGAAGCAGCTCACTACGGACTGAAACCTCTACAAACCGTGAGCTGAAATAAGCCTTTCCTCCTTTAACTTTGGGTGTCAGGTATTTTGTCCCAGCAATGAGAAAAATAACTAAGACACCTCACAATAACCCAATAAAGTAGATATTTTTGTTCTCATTTAAAGATGAGGAAACTGAGACTTAAGGAAAGATGAGTGACTTGGTTCAGGTGTCACCACCAACATCTGGCAGACTTGGGACTGGAATCCAAGTCCCATCTGTGTACAAAGATCACTGTTCTGTCGCCTACTTCAACCCACTGCCTTTAAAACTGACTACTTTCTCAGGTTCACTGTAAATGCCTTGAGAGCCACAGCTGTGACTTTCCACTCAATGAGTATTTGCCAGATGAATGAATGCATCTTCTGATATTTAGGAAGATAAAATCAGAGTCTACTTAGAAACAGTAAGATCCTTGCAAAGCCTGAACTAAAGGGAGGATAGGGATTGTGGATACTGTCGTATTATTTAAGCGCCAGACATTAGTGTCTTTAAAAATAGAACAAAAACCTGGCAAACAGAATAATTGCAAAGTGTGTGCCAATGGCCTTGAAATCAAACAAAAGCAGGTTGCATGAGTAAAAATAGAGTGCTCCACAGGTCACACTCCATGCTGGGATCTAGAGAAGAAATGAGGCTGGGTAGAAACAAGGCAGCCTAGATGAGGACTTCACAACTGAAGTGTAGAAAAGCATTCTAGCACTTTCATCTGATGGGGGTGCAAATCATGCTACAAGAGTTGCTTCAGCCTGCAGACTAAAATTATTGACTGCCAAGATGGCAGCATTTTTATTCCCTCCAGCTGTGGGGTCAGATTTCATGTGCTGGTAAGAGATCAACTTTATTGTAAGGAGATGAGTTTAATTGCAGCAAGTGATTAGCCAAATGCTTAGATCAATAGAATGCAGGTCAAACTGTGCTCAGAAACATCCACAGCTCTTATTACATAGAAAGCTGATGACCAGAAGCCCCTCAGGAACGATGGCATGCTGACTCAAAGAACTCTCCGCCTCCTACTCTTAGAAGTGGAGAAAGCCAGTGAAACAACTTGTGTCCTTCAGTGCTGTTTTTAAGATGAGATTCGGCACATTCAGAGTGGTGTAGCCATAGACTCAGTGCTGTTTTTAAAAGCAGGGAAATAATTCTGCATGGCCAAGCTCTTCATTCTCTAATTGCAACAACAACAAAAAATCAATGGTTTTGAAAATGGAAAGCAGATAGATCACTCTTTATTTACAAGAAAATATTTGGGCAGGAGACAGAGTGACATCATTAAATAAATTTTGGTTTTCTCCTGCCAAAGTCCTCCTCAATCCATTCTGCATTGGTGTTAGCCTTGGGAAGGAAGTTACTGATAGCCAAGGAACAGGGTAGGTACAAATGACACCTTAGGCAAAAAAAAAAATAGATTGTTTTACTTAAGTGATACCTGCTGGCTCACTAAGCGCCTCAACAAGCCGAGACTATGCATCCATCATATGGGTCTAGGGGAAAGTGTGGTTTGCTAGCTCAGGCAGGCTGGGACCTCAAAATAAGTGGCTCCATCTGTGGCCCACACTCTATAAGCAGAGGCTACAAACTCATCTAATTACCAGGTCTGAGCTCCTAGTTCTTGACATTTATCTTTTAGAATCCAAATCTTATGATGGGAAAGACCTAGGAAGCTGTCTTAATCCAACCATGGCCACTAAAGCAAATAAAGAGGTAACATCCAGAAAAATGCTGATCTTTCCGAATTCCCCGAGAGGACTGCAGGTGGCACTTTCCTCACCCTGAAACACACTTGTGAAGTTAGGCAGATGGTACAATGCGCTGAGCACGCCACCAAACGTATGAGAAATGTAGGGAAGTAAAGTGTTACGCGCACACACACGAATGTGCATGTCCACACGAACACATATTTATCTAGTGCCCCAGGACTCAGAACAATTGGTGAGGCTACAGTTGTTCTAAGTTTCTATGCCTCTCACCAAGTTGTTTGAAGAAACTGTGCAGCTCAAGGAAACATTTTCTCTTCCCTGACAGTTCAGTACTTCATTTCTACCTTTCCCACTGGGAGGTGCCATCAGCGTTAGGCTTCCTAGGAATGAAACATGACTCTAGGAAATGGCATGTCTTTAAACACTCTGCTAAAGCTCAGCTTGTAAAAATGGCTCAAGAGGGGCTGGGGATTTAGCTCAGCGGCAAAGCGCCTGCCTGGCAAGCGCAAGGTCATGAGTTCGGTTCCCGGTACCGGAGAAAAACCAAAAAAAAAAATGGCTCAAGAATCCTGTCCTGTGAGATATATATATATATATATATATATATATATATATAAAAGCACGTGATTTTTTTCACACCTTGATACTTTGCTGTGTGGTATCCTAAGTGCAGGCTGACCCTAAAATGTTTTCCTACAAAGCCTCCTATTGTTGGCCATCACAATATTCAGTCTGGAGCTTTTCCAGGATGGAAAATGGAGCCATAGAAGCATCAGGGTATAATGGGGAAAAAAAGAATACCCCTCAGGACAAGGGTCAGCATATTTGAACTTTGGCTCTAGTTAAGTAGTAGTCACTAATTGGAATAGTGTAGGAAGTGGAGTATCTCTATCCTGTGTTATGCTCAGCTGCTAAATGGAAAAGGTTATACATGATAGAAGGACATTTTTCAAACTGCTGGGTGTCATGCAACTTAAAGAGACTACAGTCATCTGGGGAAGGGCAAGGGGCCAGGACAGTGGAGTGGGCGATACAAGAGGTTTGGTTTATCCTTAACTCTACTTCTCATTGTCCCATGACCTCTTGGGTCCCCATTTCCCCATCTAATAAATAGGGCTCTGGTCCTATGCTCTAGACCTGAGGTGCTCTACAACTTCGTTACTGAAGTGTGGACCCTGGACCAGAGGCATCGGGAACACCTACCTACTATTCCAAGAGAAATGCAGAATCTCAGCCTCAACCCTGACCCCAGTCCAAACCAGCATTTAAACAAGATCCCCTGGTGATCTATTTGTATACTGAAGCTTGAAAATCACTGGTCTTCAAGATCCTTCCCTGCTTTTCTGCTCTATAGTTCTACCATTAGTGACTCATTGCATTGTACTTTTCACAGAATGTTCTTTCATGAGATGCAGGCCTAAGTTGCTATTTATTCATGACTAGGGAGGTATAGTCCTGTTTTGTTTCAAGGTGTACTTTTACATAATCAAATATGGTCAGCCACTTCTGGGGTAGGGGGAATTTTGTTTTCAGACTGATCACAAAGTTCACCAATCCTACAATTCAGAAGTAGATTTCAATCCACAAGATGATCATGTTTCATATTAAAAGCTGATTTTGCCATAGTGATAAAACATAACTTGAACCACGAACAGTCTGAACCATTCACATAGTATCTCATTTAATACTTAAATCAGGCGAGGGAGGTAGGTTCTGTTCTTATCCTCATTTTAAAGAGGAGAGATGTGGCTCTTGGAGGGGTTAAGTAACTTGTCCTTATTCCATGCTGGAACTTGACGGAGTTGGCATTGCAACCCAAATTTGTCTCCTGCCAGAGTGTGTTTCTTAGTCATCAGTGACATACCCTCCCTAAGCCACTTGGTTGAAATACTTGGGGAACTTCCTACAGATTCCCACTCAATTTTTGAATTTTTATATTATTTTTCTTACACACTCTTATATTATTTCCCCCCTCAAGCATACATTTTATATTTTGCTGTCCAAAGAGGCAATCAGTGGCCACATGTGGTTATTTAAATTAAGTTTAAAATTAGGTTTCTTATTTGTTCTAGCATCATGTGCCTACTAGCTGCTATGCTGAACTGCACAGATACAGACTATTTCCACAGTGACATCAAGTTCTAATGGATGGTATTGCTTTGGTGGATCAAATTGCTAAAAACCATTGCTCCATCATTAGCTTTATCCCGTAATTTACTATTTCTTAGTACTGAAAGCCCTACCCTTAAATATGCACTCTTAGAAAAGCCATCTCAGCACCCTTCCACAAAGAACTTGCCTGGGAAGGAAGAATTGAGTGATCCTGAAAACCTAACAAGATGGGAGTCCTAAAACTTAGCTCTAGTTTCAGGCCCATAGATCACACGCACACAGAATTCGGGCCTCTGTTGCCAGCCTTGGCCTTTACCATTCACTGTGACAGCTCCTCCTTTCTGTCAGGGGAAAGAAAGTCCAATCAGGCAGAGTTTTATTTCCTCTGTGAAATGAAACAGAACTCACTGGCTAAGGTATCTCCAGGGACATCTGCTCTGGGACCTTAAATTACCCAGTAACAGGGCTGGGGATTTAGCTCAGTGGCACAGCGCCTGCCTGGCAAGCGTGAGGTCATGAGTTCAATTCCTAGTACCAGAAAAAAAAGGAAAAAAAATTACCCAGTAACACTTGAAGTCAATCCCACTTCCATGTTGGAGTTGGCAATCAACATTTATCTCTATTGGACATACCATCTGTAGGTTTCTCGTACCACTTTTGTTATTACCTTGTAAATGTAAAATCCTTGAGGCAGAAATGCCAGCTGCTAACAATGGAGCATGCATGAGCACCCACTTCTCCAGTGAGGAATGTCCTTGGGTCTGAGACTTCAAAAACCCCCAAAATAAACACACTAAGAACAACTTCCTCAGAAATTATCTATTGCATGGGTCCCACATCAAGGGCTTTGAGACCGCTCTCTCTGGTGAACCAGCTGACACAGAGTGACTTTGTGTTTTGGAAACTGAAGGGACAGAATAAAACCTTGCCAAATGTTTATAACCAGACTCACCTTAATAGCCTGTGAGATATTAGTGGACAATCATAGCTGTCATTTATGGAGGGACTAGCTTTCATTTCTCTACTAATTTAGTAGGGTTTTGGGCCCTTAACAAAATCATTCTGGATTTCACAGAGTAATCAACCTGATGAGCTAGGCATTTAATCTAGTAGGTACACAAAGCAATGCATACTGACTACTTATAAAGATGGAATGAAAAACGCAAGATACACGGTTGAGATTAACAGGAAGCTTTAGAGGCAGTGGTGGTCTCCTCTCTGAAGACGTGCCTGCTCAGCTGAAACCATGAAGCAACTGGCCAGCATGGCCAGAGCTCAGTAAGTGAGGAGTGGGCAATGAAGCTAGGGCAGTAGCGGAGAACCTGTGGCACATGTGCCAGAGCAGGCTGTTTGTATCATTGAAAGCTCTCAAAGGTTTGCCATCACTGAGCTAGGGTAGGTAGAGGCCAGGAGATGCAGGGGCCACATCTTACAGGGCCAGGCTTAGGGAGGAGTTTAGCTTTGCTCCCAAGAACACTGAGAAGTGACTTGAGGAGTGGAAGCAGGAAGGGACATGTGCTTTGCGTTTGTCTAATTGAAGTGGGAAGAATGGCTTAGAGGTTAAATAGGGCAGAGAGTGGAAACTGGGGAATAAAATATCGGCTCTGTATTCTACATGGACGAGGGTGGTGGTCTGGATTCACGTACTACTACGGATAGAAATGAATGAAGAAATTTGTGAGATATGTTGAGACAGTATAGAAAACTGTAACCAACCTGTTGTGTGGGAGTCAGGCAATAAAAAATCAGGTGTCAAGGGCAATTCCCAAGCTTCAGGCTTGCAGTCTAATGGGCAGTGGGGAGGAGTGCTGGACGAGTGTGTAGGGCGCTTTGCTTTCATCATTTGCAAGGCTGACGATTGCTCTCAAAAAAACAGTTCCTGTTACTAATGTCTCCCTTTATAGATGAGGACACTCAGAGGTCAAGTAACTTGCCCAAAGCTCACAGTCTGTTAACAGCTAAATCAGGATTTGGATCCTCTTCTCTCTGCAAAGCTCCCGTGTGCATTTTCCTTTGACTTCACTGCCTTACAAACGCATTTTCCCAGTTACTGACTCAAGTCTCTGGCTCCTATCTCTGCACTGGTTTGCTCAGCTCCAGTTGTTTCTTAGGTCTAGAAAGCGCTATACTCCCACTTCGCCTTTAGGGGGCCACCCTTCTCATTCCCTAGAATCTGAGACTTGGGTTCCACTGTACCCTTACCATTTGCTGTATTAATGCACATCAAGCTTTATTTCTTGTCTACTCATATGACTTTCCCAGTAGACTGTAAGCTCTATAAATGAGTTTTCTGTCATTGTCCCGCTAAGGCCTGTCACAATTCTCGACATATGATTCAACAATAATTCTGGGAATGTTTGCCAAATGAATTCCTAGCAACTGGTGAGGTTGAGATAGAAGCTTGTCCAATTTAACCCAAGGGGTCCAGGGCCTGAATTAATGGTCTTGTTGGCATGTTACAAGAAATTGAAACTCCGATGCTATGGGCTATATTTGAGCTTTTTTTCCCACTAACTGGTGCTGTGATATTTGAAAGTTCTCTCCTTTATGCATCTTAGTTTCCTTTTAGCTCAAAACAAGGAAAAAGAAAAACCTGGCTCTTCTGACCTCAGGGGGTAAAATAAAATCCAAATTCATATATGTGGAGGTGCTTGAAAATGTATAAAGCCATGCCTGTGGATGGTGTCTCACTGGCTAGAGTGCCTAAATCCTCCTCAATATGATTCAGAGGTGAAGCTTCTGGAGCCCAGCAGATCTAAGAATCCTTGGTTGGAACACTTAGCAGTTCATGTTTGCGCAAGTCATCTTCTCCGGACTGAACTAATAAGGATGATATCGTTACTTCCACAGGGCTCTTCCAAGGTATAGTAATGTACATATACTATCACAGAACATAGTATAGAGCATTGTCTGGTGTATAGGAAGCACATAATAATCTCAGCATTTTAAAGTTTATTTTTAAAAATCCTCTCCTTGCATGCATATACTTCACATATCAACTGAAATTTTCTGTCAAGACACTGGGAGTTAAAGTGGATATATATTTTTGAAAATGCTGGTAAGGGTGAATATTTGAGCATATACAATCTCAGGAACAATTTCTTCAAGCACAGTGTCCTCTGAACTTTGTACCAAATATCATGTGGCTCCAAAAGCAAATGTGTTTTTTTTAGAACAAGTAAAGCAATGTTTAGAGACAAGATCTAAGTGTAGCTCTGCAGCAAGGGCAAATTCTACTGAGCCACGGCAGCTGCCAGAGTCCTCAGTGGGCTGAAACGGCCCATATGTGGAGATAAATTTTAAAACTTCTTAGCATCAATAAAGCATTTCCTTTTGAACACTCCATCCCCTAATTCAAAACCAAAACCTCCCATTTTCCACTGCTCTGCTTTGCTGCTACTCCAGTTATTAGAAAAGCTGCTGCCTGAAAGTGCTGGGCTCCCAAATAGCAGAATAATCAAAAGATAAGGGGTCTTGCTTAAACAGCAGGAGAGAATACAGATGGGACAAAGGGAGAAATGACAGGCAGAAGAAAAGCAGAACCTAGGACCAAAGGAGGACAAAACTGAAGAGAACAACAGGGAAGACTCCCACAAGATCCCAACACAGGAGATTGGGACAAGACTGGCTGAGACTTGAAGGACAATGCCACACTCCAGACTGGCTAAGGGGAGGGGCAGGCAAATTCCGAAATCTCACCTGTAGAGTGCACAGGTAGTGGGTTATAGTCAGTATTCAGAATTTGCTGTGTGTGGATCCTGAGCCTCAGTTTCATTACCCACAAAATGATGGTGCTGAGCACAAGAGAATGAAATGAATTTTGTCCACAGAGTGCTTAGCATGGGGTTTCAGGGCATGTACTCAACAGAAGCTTTAAAATAGATTACCAGCAACCAAATGGTGTTAAATGATCTCCCTCGCTAAGTAAATACCAAAGGAAGAGAAAACAAACTTTTTAAAAAACTATATTCTTCAGTCCTAAGTTTTCTTTTGTACAACATCGGTTTTCTCATTTACCAACTTCTTCAAATGCTCTGTTATTCCCTCGCAGCGTCTCTGTGTGGGACCTGAGGGTAATGAGCCCTTGGGAAGGAAGGGGATCTGAAGTTACTTGTACTGGAATCCCTTCCACATTTCCCCCAGCGGATGTGCAGGCTAATTCTGCCTGGGCTGGTCTGCTGGGGAAGCCAGTGCCTCCAGGAAGGTTTGCTTCCCTCCTGAAAACTTGGCTATAAGAGCTCTTCCTTGCTGAGCATGGTGGCACACATCTGCCATCCCAGCACTCTGGGAGGCTGAGACAGGAGGATTGCAAACTTGAGCCCTGCCTGGGCAACAGTGGTTTTGTGGGACTTTGGCTCAAAATAAAGAAGGGATGGAGGTGTAGCTCAGTGCAAAGGCCTAGGGTACAATACCAATTACTGGGAGGGGGAGAGGCCCTTCCTTTTAGCAAGTTAGAGCACTTTGTTGTTACTATCAACTATCAATTTATGGTCTTAGTTAGAGTCCCCTTTCCAAACCATTTTCATTCGAAACTCCTACACAACACTTACTATATCCTTGTTGAAGCCAGGCAGAGAGGCTAGCATATTGCTCAATATCAGGCACAGAGTAGGAGTATTTGCATAAATGACCAACAGTCCCAGAATCAAAGAACTTGACATACTGGCAGTGGTGAGCTAAATGCCTTCAGGAGTCTAGTCAAGCAAAATAAATAGGAGGGTGTGGCTGATGGCTAACTGAGGAATGAATATTCTGCCTAAAGGCATTTGAATTCAAGTTGTTTTAGCAAAGTCCCTGGGCTGGACAAACATTCACTGTTACTGTTGTAGCTTGCAGGATTCTGGAGTTTGTGACTCAATTTTAACACTCCTTACCCCAGAAGGAATTTGAATCTCCTCAACTGCAGCCTTTACAAATCCTAACTTATCTTGAGAAATCCCTAAGGATAAGGGAATCAAGACCTTCAAAACTCTTTAATTATTTCAAAATTCATTACCTGTAGTAGAAAGCGGCTTCAAGTTTTCACCCAGTTGGTCCTAGTTGTGCACTTTGAGGCTGGCAAAACAAATTGAATTCTTTTCTGTTTGATTTCCCTGCAAATATCTGAAGATGTCTATCTCTCTTTCAACCCTGCTAAATCTTCTCCAGATTAAAGTTCTTCAGCTTTTCCTATGTCAGGCTTAGAAAACCTCCGCCATCTTGACTACTCCATTGTGTGAATACTCCTACTCAGGGTGTGAGCAGCTCACAAGCATGTGCAGTATGGACAGTGAAACATTTTGGAAAAGTTCCTAACATGCTTAGGTATTTAGTAACTTTTGGCACATCTCCTGTAAAGAACGGTTTATGAATCTATCAAAAATCATTAAAAAGCATAGGAAAACACTCGCAATAGTAAATGAAGAAGTAACATTGCAAAGCGATGCTTTCAACAAGATTTCAATTTTATTTAAAGCTATTTTAAAATCAACTTAAAATGAAAACTTTCAACAATACTTCCAAAATCAGAAAAAAATAAAAAGCTGTTACCTCATTAAATGTGACTACAGAAATTAATTAAAAATTTAAGACTGCAGACCCTTTAACACTGAAAAACCCTAACTGGCCACTCCCTTGAGCTAGATCGATTTTTAAAATCAGAAGCCCACAGAAGGGAGGTGTTTCCAAAACCCAGGAATTCAATCCCTCCCTTCCTCACCCCAGATTTGAATATGGAGTGGGTTGGATCCAAACATATTTGTAAAGACTCAGAGGTGATTTTGATGCATAGCACTAGTTAAGAACCAAACTGCACAGTACATTTTATTAATGCTGCCAACAGCGCATCCCTTTTCTTGGCAGCTACAGGGCGCTTTTGCCTCCGAGACCCTCGGGGCTTGTTCTGATGAGCCAGGCTCTGAGGGGCCAGGCCCCTCCCTGCTGCATGCAGGTGGCTTTTAAGACCTTAGGGAAGATACTGGCATTGATCCCCATACTATTCATGTTATTAGATTTGGCCCATCCATCTAGACCGTCAAGATCTTTCTGTTCAGGCTCCTCCTTCAGCTGTGATTCACCCTCAAACTCAAGCAGAACGACACTTACTGTGCTCTAACAAACCTCCTCTTTCCCAGGGTAAACATTCCCAGTGTTATCAGCTAGAAGCCTAGAATATTTTTCTTCTTTGCCATCAACCTGGACATATGCTCTATGTGCACAGAGGAGCTACCTGTTCCTTTTTTAAAAACTGTGGATGATAGATGGTACTTTTTGAAATTAAGGTATAGTCGCCAAGTAAAAATTGCATACATTTGTGGTGTACGGTGTGATCTTGGTATGAGTCTAAACTGAAATGGTAAATGAAAACCACCTGTTTATCATTTTACTTACTTTATGGTGAAACTTTTCCCTGTTAATCTTGATACAGGAGTACCATTTGAACATGTCCCTTCTTTTTTGGACAAAGTCCCTCACTGGGGCTTTTAGTTACTAAAGGTAGTATTTGCTTACTGTGAAATATTTTTAAAACATTAAAAATATAAAACAAAAAGCTCCTCCATCCTCAAGCTTATTCTTCCCATGGTAAGCAAACCTGACAACGTGGGGCACCGCTCACTCTGCTTGTCTCTCTGCTAGGCTCCGTTTCATTTCTGGGACCAACAGCCAGTGTCTCTGCCACCTACTTCATAACCATTTATTGTGGTAATGTTACAGGCAGCTGAGTTAGATAGAAATATTATAGGCAGTCAGACAGGGCCAGGCCCAAGAAGGAGCCAATATGGAAGACAAAATACCCTACAAATGGAGAGGTGGTACTTGCTTCAGGCCAGATCTCAAGACCAAAGGCTAAACAAATACATCCACATACCTCTCTAGGGAAGGACACCAGGGACTGATATTCTAAATAGGTAGCAATCAACTTGAAGAGTCCCTGACCTAACCCCTTACAGGAAAACCCCCTGTTCTGTATTCATGCCCGCTTGTTATGTTACTCATTTCCCCATTTGATCCCAATTTAATCAATTTTATCTGAATAATTCTTATTGGCTGACCATAGTTTTGTGCAGTTTCCCCTACCTTGGACTCACCTCACCTTGTGGTTTTGCTGTATAAAAGTCCCTAGAAAACACAGAGTCTTGGGTAACCCATCAGGCCCCTCGTCTGTCCCTCTCTTGGACAGAAGCTTTCTTTCCCTTTCTTTCCCTATTCTGCTCTTAACCTCCATTGTTCCTAAAATTCATTCTTCAATTTTACAGAACATGAGCTCGTCTCAGATATCATTCAGGTTGGGAGTTTTTATTTTTCCTGTATCAGTATCAATGTGAAATGATCAATTTATTTCATAACTTTTGCTTCCATAAAACACCATCTAGCTAGGAGCAATGATGCCTACCTACAGCCCTAGTTACTCATTAGGCTGAGATGGGAAGATCGTAAGTTCAAAGCCAGATTGGGGAACTCAGCAAAATCTTGCCTCAAAACAACATTTAAAAAGGGTTGGATATGAAACTTAGTGGTAGACTGCTTCCCTAGCATGTTTGAGAGGCCTAGATTTAACTCCCAATACCATAAAACAACAATCACAACAAAATACTAATTATAAAGTGAACAAGTGCATAACTGTGGGAGGCAGAACAAGTTACAGTTTTGCTGGTCCTTCCTGCCTGTGAACAGAACACAAGAGTGGTTCCCTAGTGCTGGGCTGCATTAGGATTAGCTGGAGATCTTCTTAAAAATACAACTTTTCCAGACCGCTTCCTGGGTGGTTTATGCATAGTAGGGTTAGAGTGTGACTCAGCATAATCTTAACAAATGCTTTCAGGCTATACTAAACTTTGCAAGGTCTGAGCTCCGAGAACCAGATGTCAGGCTAAACCCAGATGTTATGGGTGTCGGCATTCTGGGACTATAAATCCCATGTCCCCTCTTCCTCTTTCCCACAAACTATTTCTTTATCATTCAGTCACAGCCATTTCCCAGCTACAAAACCTCCACAACTCCCCAGTGAATGGATAAAAAAATGTGGTATACATACAATGGAGAGCTACTCAGCTATAAAGAAGCATAAATTTGAGTAATTGGTAGGAAAACGGCTGTACCTTGAAACTTTAACGCTAAGTGAAATAAATCAGATTCGAAAGGTTCAATATCACATGGCTTCTCTTATATGAGAAACCCATAGTATAAATAATTTAAAGAGAAAAATGAAAGCTAAGTTACAGGACATGCGGAGGCAGTCCTTTTTAGAGATCTAAAGATGGAGGGATGGGGGGAAGGGGAGGGGAAGAGAAAGTGTAAAGGATTAAGATGTGATACATACATTTGCTGATTTCCCATGATAAATGTATTCATCATGTATCACAAACATGTACCACAACTACTCATAACAAAGGCTAGTTGGTCTTCTTAGCCTGGTCTTTTGCAGCTTCTCACACATTGATCTGATCAGAGAACTTGAAAAACTTCCCTTCACACAGGTTAAAAGCCAACCAGACTTTGTGACCATTCAGCCCACACTTACTGTGTCTTCATTTTCATGGTTTTATTCTCTATTTCTCCTTGTGTCTCCTCTTGCCCCTGACTCTGCCTATGTCTGTCTGCATCTCCAAGGCTCACAGCAGACACCACATCCTCTATGAAACTTATCTCGAACACTGCCCATTTCCAGCCTCCTCCTAACAATGAGAAGGAATATTCTTTTCCTCTCAAATCTCCACCCCAGTTCTCATTCTTTATGGTACTTACTTCTATCTTATTTTGTAATTTATTGCATATATCATATTTCCAACTAGATTATAATCTGATTTTGGATAGGTTAAATGAATGAGTAAATGAACCTTTAAATAAGCAAACAAAAAGAAAAAAGAGGGGGAGTGCATGGGAAAAGAATCAGCAGCATTGTATCTGTATCCTACTGTCCCCAAGAAAATACTAAAAGCATAAAAATCCACCAGCAAGCAAGGCTACTCTGTGTATAGTGTGGCTGGTAGATTCCTTAGCAGAATACTGCATTTAACTTGAAAGGAACTTAGCTCATCTGTTTGGCTAGTAATTCAGATTCGTGACCACTTAAATCTTTCCCGTGGTCCTGGATTTAGGAGATCTGGAGGCCAGGTAAGACCCTGGAGAACTGGGGTTCCCAGTTTGAGTGACAGGCGTTGTGCACGTGCCCCTCTGGCTCTTTCAACCAATGCACAATGCACTTGTTGCCTAAATTCCACAAAGGCTTTTCCTCAGTCTGAAATTGGTCCTGGTTAATGCAGCCTCTGCTTCTCTCTTGGTCTTGCTTGATGCCATCTTCCTACTTGTCACACTGATCCAGTGCCACTCCTTTTGCCCAAAGTGATGGGTCTTTTCTCCATTTTATGCCCTTGCTTACATTGTTCCCTTTGCCTGGAAAGGCTGTTCCACCCCTACCCTTTGGATTAAATGCCATTTACTCAGGGTTGCCTTCCCTGATTCCACAAGACTGAGTCAGGTTATTATAACACAATCATGTATACAGAAACTAACATACTTGGATTCGTATCTATTCCATTTGTGACCATTTGGTCAAGGTTCTATGGCTGCACTAGATTTTAAAGTTCATGAAGGCAAGGAATGGAAGCTCTCCACTAACTGCTATATTCCTCGTACTTAGTACCATGTCTGGCCCATAGGATGCCAAAAGGATTCTTGTTTAGTGAATGAGCAAACTGAATTATAATAACATTCATCTGTGCTTTTAAAAGAATGTTCAGGAAAGCCGTAGGTATGTCTGCAACACTTCTCCCTCCACTGGAAGAGCACCCCATTTTGACACAGTGAAACTTCTGAGACTTACAAGCCACTAAAACTTTCCAAAACATATCTGGGAGAAACCTCACCAGTGTCAGCCCTGTTCTTCCAAGGGAACTCACATACTTTGAGTGTTTTACTGTATATAGGTATCTTCTATCTCCATGTATCTTATGTTACTTAATTTTCTTCATGGCCCAATAAAGTTGTTTTATTATTTTTATATTACAGATAAGAGATGTGAAACTCAGAGAGATAAAGTGATATGGCCAAGATCATAAAGTAACAGCAGGGATTTGACAGGGTTTAGCAAGCAGTCAATGAAGGAAAGGCCTTGTAAACAAGGAGATGTCAGTTTTGGTCCATTTTCTGCCACAAATTCCTTGGGTGATCTTGACCCAATCATTTAATTTCTCAGTTTTGAGTACCTCTGTCCAGAGATAAAATCTAAAGATTGAGACCAGGTCTTCCGAAGTTTCTCAACAGGACTAAAGTACAGCATGTCATAAAGATGATTATCCTGCCTCATTCCCCCATCCTCAAGAACCAACAGATGGCTTCCTCCTCATTTGAAAATGAAACACTCCTACCAAGGTCAGTTATGCCTACAAATCAGTGCTGGCTTTCTTCTCCAGCACAAAATCTCCAGCTGGAAATCAGCTCTAATTCTTTCTTTGCTCAGGCCTTGCTCTAAATAATATATTTTGAAAATGAACTATTTTGGGGCCAAGAAATCTGTCGAGCTGAGCTGATTCATCACTTTCGCCATCAGGCTCTTGCTCTCCTGCTTCTTCTGCTTTGTCAGATAAAGACATTTTTATCTCCCCCGACAATTTCTCAGTGGGCTACATGGAGAGTTCTCCTTTTGTCATGATAAGATCCTTTGCAAAAGATTAAACCCTAAGATCAGCAAGCTGAAGAAATAAATCTTAAATAAATAAAAACTGGAGTAGGAGGAAGTAAGCAATGACAGAGATACAATCACAGAAGAGTGGAACTGCAGTTGGTCACCACATGGCACCTGTTTTTAAATGCAGAGATTCCCAAAGTGTCAGCTCTGTGTCCCAACTCACAAGAGTGAAGGAGGGAAGGCGGAAAAAGATAATTCTATAAAATGTATTATTACAAAACTCACCTTAGTGAGTTCTGAAATGTTCATAACTTTGCCCCTTAAGATTTACCTTTCTAAACATCTTTTTCTTCCATAAATTTATATGGAAATAAGTTTACTTTCATGGGAGAAGACATCCTGAAAATCATAGCAGGTAGAAAGGAGAAGCCAATACAAGAACAGCAGCAAGTAATATGAACGCTCATTCTGGATCATTGAGAACCCTTCAGAAAACCTCCTTTGTTCAGGGAGAATTTTGAACAGTATGGAAGAGAGCACACCATTGCAGTGTTAGAGGAGAAAGGCCGTGCTGTTTGGGAACATTCCCTTCCGGCTCCCCTCTCTCTGGACTATCTCTCTTCTGTGCTCAAGAGTGTCTTTCCAAATCCACCCCCAATCCTGGCATCTTCCTGTGGTTGTCAGGCTACTCAAATGCACCAACTTCTCCCCTCTTCCCTCTAGAACTGTTGTCTTCTCGCTTTGCTCATCCAGCTGTCCAGGACTTCACCCACTCCATGCCAACCTAGGAATCCAGGATTCATTCAGAACACCTCTCCTGGCAGCATCAACTCACAAAGAATCCTACCGATGCTAGCTCTAAAATATCCCTCTAATGTACACCCTCCACTTTGTGCTGCCTCAGTCCCGGCCCACACCATTCCTTAGCTGGTTTAGTGCTCTTGCCTCCTAGTGGCCCCTTCCCTCTGTCATTTCATGTTCCAGCCACTCATTATTATCAGCCTCATCCTGATTGTTCTTATGGTCACATAACACAAAATCTCCCATATATTGAAAAACACTGTTATGATTCAGATCTAGAATGTCCTGCATTCTCAGGCACTCACAGGACGGTGACTGGATCATGGAAGTGCTACACTTATGAGTGGGTTCATCCAGTCATGAGTTCAGCACCTGAATGTGCTGTAGGAGGTGGGTTCCTGTTAGAGGCTGGGAACTGGGGTGTGAGCTAGAAGGGTGCTTCTCCCTCCCTGTTTCCAGCTTCCTCTCTTGGCTTTCTGGCTGCCATGACCTGAGTAGCTTTCCTCTGCCAGATCTCTTCACTGTGTCCTTCCTTCCTTGGAGTTGGCGAACTATGGACTGATCCTCTAAAAATGATAAGGCAAAAATAAACCTCTCCTCCTTTAAGTTCTGAGTATTGGGTGTTGTTTCTCAGTGCTGAGGAAGGTGACCAAGACAACAGCAAACATATACAAACACAATCTTCAATACCAAAAAATACCCTCAGACAACACGCACATGCGCTACCATTTATCCTGAAGTTACACTGACCTGCCTGTCATTCCCTTACTCCACTGGTGGTGAACCTATGGCACACAGGCCCCTGTGGGCTGTTTGTATCACTGAAAGCACTAAAAGGTTTGCAGTCAGTGCTCTTCTCCATACCCTGTTTGCAGATCTTTGTATAGGCCAGCAATGGTGAATACTTTAGAGCTTTCAGTGATATAAACAGCCCACTGTGGCATGAGTGTCATAGGTTCACCATCACTGGTATAGGCTGTTTGTTTTCCCCCCGAGACGTCCTTCTTCTGTCACCCCATCTATTAATTCACTTCAAAGCTCTGATTTACCCTCTGACTCAAGCTCAAAGCAACCTCTCCAATAAAACCAGTTGAGCTTGCCCCCCACCCCCTTTCCTGGCTATCACAGCATTTTGAACCTTTGTACCCCAACTGATCCAGACCATTTGTTGGCTTGGCCTTTCCTCCTCACCTTGGAATCCTCAAAGGTGGCAGAATTTAACTGCACAAGATGTGGGGGTAAAGAGTCCTGGGTGAAATCCCAATTATATCTTACTACATTGGGAAAGAAAATTCTCTAAGCCCCTGTTTTGTCACTTCAAAAATGCATGTATTTGGTAGAACTGAAATTACAAATAAAAGAGAAAATTTATAATACCTAATACCTAAGATTCAATAAAATGGTAACTGTTATTGAGACCCCCTGTACTCTGTCTTCCGTGGAAATGTTTAATTTCATGAATGAATTTAGCTTGCAGCCCTTTCAAAGTCATAAAAAACATATTCAAGCACATACACTGTTGCAGTGGAGCTTCCCATGATTTATATAACATAAACAAAGGAATTACTGATGTTTCTATTTTTCCCGGGGTATGGGGGAAGGTGGTGGAGTGCACACTGAGAACATAAGTAACTTTTTCCAGGACGCACAGTCATTGGCCCCAGTAAGGGTAGAATTCAGCCTTCAAATATTTATGTGTAAAACTGAATTTAACATTTTACAAAAAGAGCCCACCTAAAAATAATATGGCTGTGCAACTATTTGTACTCTCTAGGGTGCTCTTCCTAAACATGGCTACTTTACAGGACAAGAAAATGGTAAAATAACAGATCAGTAAGATGCTAGAAAAGGACAGGCTCCTCGATTTAGAGCTGAGCCTTGCAAATGAGGATGCAAATTTGGAAGCCAGATCTTCCAGAAAGCATAAGTCAGACGACACCATTCCCTTGCTTCTAGGTCTTCCAGTGACTTCTAACTCAGAACGGGGTCTCTCTCCGTGTTGTGTGTGAGCCTTTCTATGGTGTAGATTGTAACTATCCTTCCAATGTGCTATCTTTTTAAAAAAATTCATTATACTTAACTTACACTGGCCTTCGGCTTCCTTGTATTTTCTGAGCTCAGTACTGCCTTAGGGTCTTTGCATTTCCATTTCTTCTCCTGGGAATCTACATTCCCTAGATTTTCTGAATCTGTGTATCTTTTTGCTAATTAGGTCTTTCACCTTTTCTGTGCAACTTTGGCTCTCTACCATGCCTACTCTGTCATACCCCCTTAGGTTGTCATAACTTCTTCACATTATTTATCATCACATAAAATTCTTAAGTTGTTTTTTGCCTTCCTTCCATAGAATATTATAGAAACAAACAGAAGATCTTGATTTTACTCACTGCTCTAGATCCAGCCTCCTGGAACAGTGTCTGGTACACTGTACGTATTCAATGAGCATTTGTTAAATAGATGTTTCAATAAACTTATTTTATCACCTCTAAAACACCAAGAGAAGTCCTCCAATGCTTAAAAAATCTAGGCTGACATAACATCCTTAAAATTTAAATTTAATGCTACCCTTAAAATTAGAACTCATAAAAAGTGAATCAATTCTAAACATCATTCTTACAGAGTTGAGAACAAAGGACTCTTGTTTTTATATATATCTAAGAGAGGCTGATTCTTTTGGCAAAAGGGACTATTTGGAGATCCTCCCTCCACTGAACCCAAAGGCATGCATGTTTCTTCTCTAACTTGGACCTCAGCCTTCTGTTCTGGTTTCAATCTGGTGATTTTATCTGACAGCCTGCATGTCACTGCTCATGGTGGACTTGCTCTGTTGCCAGAGAGTTAACTTAGACAGCACACTACATACATAACAAGCAAAATGCAAATTGAAGGCAAGAAGGACCACAAGTGGTAATGCAGACCTGTAATCCCAGTACTCTGGGAGGCTGAGACAAAAGAATCACAAGTTAGTACAAATTTGAGCCTGGGCAACTTAGCAACATAGCGAGACACTGTCTCAAAATAAAAACAGAAAGCACTGGAGATGTCCCTCAGTGCAAAGGCTCTGGATTCAATCCTTAGTATGCAAAGTAGAGAAGGGGAGGAGGAGGATGAAGGTCTGTTCAAAGTAGTTTAATGGGGGCTGGGAATTTAGCTCAGCGGCAAAAGCGCCTGCCTGGCAAGCGCAAGGTCGTGAGTTGGGTTCCCAGTACCGGAGAAAAACCAAAAAAAAAAAAAACAAAAAAACAAAAAACAAACAAAGTAGTTTAATGTCTATGATTAACTTCAAAATGATCTGGAAACCTTGTTTCTAGTGCCATATGTTGAACCCACTCTACTGTTAGAAATTTGGGAAGTGGATTTAATTATCCAGACAAATTCACATACTTCTCAATCCAAATACAAGACAGTTCTATCTTCTTAAATTGTCCATGGAAAAATAATAGCACTCAGAAGCTTACCTATTATCTAAGAGGAATTTTGCAGAATCTGGCAAAACAGAAACCCTTGTTTACTCGTTTCAGGTTAATTTAATAAAGAAAAGTTGGAAAAGACTGAGCCAAGTTGATGCTACAATGATCCTTCCCTATGAACCTGAAAGTGCCATCTAAAAGTTAGGACTGGGGCTCCATCTCCTTCCTGGACTTCTGGTAATTAATGTGCAGTGAAAGTGAGTCTAAGCACAAACACTAAGCTCTCGCCTAACAATTTCCAATTCACGTCTTCCTGTCTTTTAACAGTGGAGCCACACATTTCCCTTCATCAGATGCCACAGGAAGTTACATAAAGCAGGGTTTGGGTTTGACGCATGTAATTATGTCAAAGTGGATAGCAGTGTAATTCAATGAAAATCAAAGAGCTTTTAAAATTGTGAGGCTATTTTTACTATAAGAGCTTAAAACATGTAGTCAGTCTCATCCTCCCAGTCTACTCTCAAAAATCAGAAAAAGATTCAATATGAAGACACTCATACAGAGAGTGTCCAAATTGATGTTCAAGTTGCCTCAGTTGCCTCAGGTTGCTACATTCTTCAGGACTATCTCTTTAGCTTTCAGGCCAATGACCACACATGTTGCTAGTATGGCAAAATGTTCTTCTCTATCCAGTTTATGAGTTAGCTATTTGACTCCCAATGGACCCCTCTTCTATTGATATTATAGATTTCCTTTGGGTCCTTATCACAGAAGAGAGTTAGCCACAGATACACTAATTGAGTCCAGGATAAAAGCATTGGGTAGAAGGCAGGCGGGGGGAGCAGCACAAAAAAAGTGGATTCGTGAAACTTAACTGTGGTAGGCTGGTAATTACTGAAAAGGCCCTAATGGAGATAGAAACAAAAATTTGTAAGAAGGCACTTTCCAGTAATTAATTGAGCCTCTCTTACTTCTAAATTGAGAAAAATACAAAAATCAATAATTTTAAATGTGTCATACTTATTGACACTAATGAAACCTTCTGAATAAGAATTTAATGCATCTCCACTGGTATTTTAAATTTACATTCCTCAGTGAGTGAACATTACAAGGTCAGGTCAGTTCCCTTGGGCTTTCCTGAACTGATGCTATCAAATAGACAGGACTTTGTTCATGTGGCACAGGGGAGGGTTTCTGAGCTGTCCGTGGTGCTGGAAAAGCAGCTATGTCTCCCCTTCCCTCTTTGGGTCAGCAGGAGACACACATTCAAAAATATTATCTCCTACATGTAGTGACTCACACTTCCATATTATTTGGAAAAGAAAGCATGTAATCTCCTAATATCTTGTCTTCCTAGCAAGCTTTGGTTTGATTATGCTACCTCAATACAGCATCTCCTTTTATTCTTTTACCTCTGAGATATTAATAACCATGCTAAGGTACATTAATTTGTACTTGCTTGCATTTTTCTTTTTAATTTATTTTATATTTACAAATGAAAATTTAACGGTTGTGGGAATACTCATGGTCTGGTTATAATAATTGGATTCAAATTTAGATCCAACTAGAGAAGTTGTTCTTTTCACCTCAGTTTCTTTAACTATACAAAGAGGTGGTTAATTAATGCTTTGGGGGGAAAATACAATGGTACATATCAGAGTATTTTGCAAATTGATATGCTATACACTGAAAACATTGTATCACTTTTTGTTTTGGTATCACATTTAGTAAGAAATTCTCAATAGAGCATTCAGAGTGAGATTTTATTTCCTCCAAAGGAGAATAGATCTATAGTAATTAAGGACCTGTCATATGCCAGGGATCCTTAAGAGTTTTAGATATAAGAGCTGATTAACAAGGGAAAGAGTAGAGAAGTTTGGAAAGTATAAAATTTAGATCTCATTAAATTACTCAAAGATTAACACCCAAAGTACCTGCTATTTCCAGACTCATTATCATTGACACCTTTCTAGAACAGGGCATTCACTGAAAAAATGCTTTAGCATGCTAAGTGTACTTAGATTATAGTTAGTCTTAGCATTTCCATTTTACAAAGTACCTGACTTGAAAGTGATTAAAAATACCTGCCCAACACAAAAAGTAGCAGAGCCAAAATTTGAAGTCAGATTATTCTGAATGCAAAGCTCAATCACCTAGCCATCATGTCCTCAGCTCCCTATATCTGAATGGATCATGTGGATTAATTAATGGATCACAGGTTAATTTAGAAGCAGGCCAGAACTCCTTGGGTCCCTCACTTTACTCTTTGGTATTGGTGACACTAGAGATCGAGCCCAGGGCCTTCTGCATATTATGTACACACTCTACTGCTGAGCTATACCCACAGCCCTCTGAAATAGGACTTTGACAGCTCAAGTCTAGCACGTTAGAGTTGATCTTGCAAACAATTTTTTTGGAAGCAGGAAGATGAAAGGAAAGTTACTTTGTAAAATCCAACCCAAAGTCATCCCTCGGGTTCCATGATGCAAGTAACCAGAGGCAGAATAAGCCCCTGGAATCACAAATGTGCTGGTTTATCAATTTACTAATTTAGTATTTCTAAATCAACTAAAACTCAAAACACAGCAACTTCAACAGTTGTGTCACCTTAGAATTAGATTTATTGTGCAAGTTCTCTCCAGCTATTAAAATGCTTTCTATTCTTAAAGATCCAGGACTTCTGTTTACATCTTTGGTGGCAAACACACCACAGGGCACGGTGGTGAAGCCAGGGCATGTGTGCTGCAGCAGGCTGTTTATGTCATCTAAAGCTCTGAAAGGTTTGCCATCATTGCCATAAGGATATACTTTGCACTTGTTTATAATTGGAGTAACTACAGCAATGAATAAATGAACCAGCTAAATGAGAAGGATTATTGCCCAACATAGTAAGCCCACATTCACAGATCCCACCCAGAAGCTATTAGCAGAAAATTTTGAATGTCTCGTGGAAGTGGATAAACTGTATTCCTAAATGAATTCATTTTATTAGACCTAAAAGTCACTTTCAAACCTCCCCTAGGAAGACGTGTGTTTGAAAATTCTTTCCCCAGGTATAACAAGAAAATGTAGCATAGTTCATACCTTCATGTTTAGAATAAGGAAAACAATGTGAATAAAAGAGAAACAACAGCTACCTGGTATCAATTAATCACGTGTAAAATGTCTCATATCACGAAAAGGGTGAGGCAATTTTCTTTAGCCAAAGCAAAAAGTAAATTTATATGATCCTTTTCAAGCATTTGCACGTTGTTCTAAGTCTGCATGTTTATGTATTTATTCAATAGTGTTAACTGTGATAAATGCTAGGGATAGAGAAGTGAAAAGAAAAACAACAATACTGTCCTGTCCTCATAGGACTACGTTCAAACTGAATACGAAAATAAAGGAAATTTCTCTCATTCCTTTCTTGTAAATATTGTTAAAGAATAAACTCCACACAGAGCTCTGGAAGCCCCTACTCTAGCTCTGCTGCATCTCCGATATTACTGAGTGTAGAACAGATGACACAAGCAGTTAATCTGATTTAATAAATCCTTTAATTCTTTTGGTAAATACTGGGAAGAAAGGAGATCACAGAGAAAGAAGGCCCAGAAATACACTTTAATCCTTTTTTCCATCTTCTTCTATACCCTTAAATAGAAACTCTAAGACAGTTCTTTGAGAGGGAGCAAGCTCTGCCTGGCTCAGGAAAAAGAAGTGAGGGTCTCCCTGGCTCATGGGGAGTGTAAATAATCAAGGGTGCTAGGTTTCATGCTGTGTGTCCTGGCTTCTGCAATGATCACAGCTAAAGAGGTGAAGGAACAGCCTTCTCCTGCATGGACATACAGATTTCCACGGATTCTATGATCCAAGATATATATTCTTGAGTTCAAGTTTTTCTCCCCTTTTTTGATTGTGGTAGAGTTTTCTACTATATCCTTAGGTTAACTATTACTTTTACCTTATTAATTTGTTACTGAGGATTGAACGAAGGGCCTTTGCGATGAGCTACATCCCCAACCCCAACATTTTTTACTGTTTGTCTTGAGGCAGGGTCTCACTAAGCCACCAAATTGCCCAGGCTGGGCTCAAACTTGTGATCCCCCTGTTAGGATTACAGGCATATACTACACCACACCCATCTACTTTTACCTGTAAAAAAAGACATTCTCTTGCAATTTGACACTTAGTTCTTAGATTTTTTTTTTTTTGGTACAGGGTATCAAACTCAGGACCATGCACTTGCCAGGCAGGCACTTGTGCCGCTGAGCTAGATCCCCAGCCCCCAGTTCTTAGCTTAATACTCTGACCCATTCAACATTATAAGATAAACTTGTGTATCAATGACCAAATCAGTGAGTGAGATCTACAAACCAGAATCAAGGGCTGATGCATTGTCTTATAAACGTTCCTTGTGTATAGGTAGCTTAATTGCATTAAGTGCCAAGGAATGTATTTGCTTTCTTTGTAATGTCTTTATACTCTTAGTCTTCAGAAGCTCAGATTCCATCTGCAACAGGAGACTGTTGTAGAATTCAGCTATTAATAGCTGCTGGTACACTTACTCGGAGTGAAGAGGCCCAGGGCTGTAGAGACAGCCAGATGGAGATAATACCAGAGCGTGGCTGTATGAACAAAAAAGGATGATCTATTTTTTTTTCAACACAAAACAGACAATATTAAAAACATGATAATCCTGTTTTATTGCAAGGCAAACTCTCTGAGGAGATTCCACTACCACCCCAGAATTCTCAGGTCTGGTTCTAAACCACATGTGATTTATCACTACTTTTGATGTACAAGTAACCCTTGTGCTGGTTACAAAGGTAAAAACATCTAGATGTGTTAACAACCCTGATCTAGCAAAATGATACATGTACTTAATATCAAGAATAAAACTATTTGGTCATTAATCAAAGAAAAACACTTTAATACTGAACACTTCTGAAATTTCAGAAATTTTCCTCACCAGAAAAAAAAGGACAGCAAATGAATAAATAATACAGACATTTCTTTACAGGAAAACAAAACAGAAAACAAACAAAAAATAAAACTTCATATTTATTCTAATGAGTGAAAGAAAAATGTAGTGCAAGACCAGAATGACACAGCTGCTCAATATCATTTTCTGTTAATTAATGGTTCTTTTGGGCCCAAATTTTATGAGTTACAAATCCTTCTCTTGTTTTTAAAAAAATTTTAAATACCCTCTGGGGTGAGTGAGGGAAAAAATCTATTTTTTTATATTTAATTCATTGCTGAATTGAATGACTAAATTATATTTTAGGGGTACATTTATAAATTGTTAAAATTTGGGTTTTATGCTTTTTAAAGCTAGAAATACTAAGGGGAATGCTTCTGTGCACTGGAAATTAATTTTAAAAAGGTAAGGGGTTAGTATATCTTCTTATTTAGACTGCAAGATGAATAGAATTACACTATTCTCATGAAGCCTCCGCAGCTGAAAGGAAGTAACAGACAAACCAGGGGTTGGAAGCCTCTGCTCTCACACTTTAAGGAAGTTCCCAGCAACCTGGGGGATGGCATGTTAAGGGATCTTTTTCATAGACATCATATAAAGACTCCTGAAAATAGTGTGAAAGTGACCTATATGACAGAAGCAAGGTGATTGGTTTATAAGGATGGGTAAGGAATCTGGGATGTCTCAAACTATCCAAAGAATCTAGCATCCACCCTATGAACCCCTATTGGTTCATGTAACTACCCTTCCTTTGGAGGGAGGATTATTTTTTCTGATAAAATATTCCTAAAATTATGATAATCTTTTCTTTTGAGACAAGATCTCACTCTGTAGTTCAGGCTGGCCTTGAACTCACTATGTGGCCCAGGCTGGCCTTGAACTTATGGTAATCCTTCTGCCTCAGCCTCTGAAGTGCTGGGTTTGCAGGCATGTGCCACCATGCCTGGCTTGCTCACCTATTCTTACTGAAGGAAAATTGGTTAATAATTTAGGAGAGTCATACTGTGCTGATTTCAGTCCTTGTCTAAGCCTTACTAGTTGTATGAACCTGGGCAAGTTTCTTAATTTAGGTCGGCCTCTATTTTTTTTTTCAGAGATAACATAGTATAGTAGGAGTAACTACTGTAGGACTGTGAGAATTATGTTAGATATTCTATGTGGCACATATAGAATAGTGTGTGCTATACAATCAACACTTGATAGTTTATTCTTCCTCTTTAATTACTTACTCATGTTTTATTTTTGTTACTATAGTCATGATATTTCTAATGTTGGAAGGACTGAGTTTGAATTATGGCTGAAGCAATTTGGTCAATCTTCAGTTTTCTCATGTGTAAAATAGAGCTAATTTCTAACTTATAGAAATGTGTGAGCTACATTAGATAATTAGTGCTATGTATTCATCATGTCGCTATGTGACATGAGCTAACTCCTGTATGACATTGGTTATTACGATCTCACCATCATAATCATGGTTGTGACACTTACATGTAATATGTATAGAAAGCCCAGCCGCAAGGCCTGAACCATAAGAAGCATTAGCTCTTTCCTTCACGTTGGCCATGATGCATGCATGTTGCAATTTAGCCAAATAGAATCTTTTGTATATTAGCTTTATATTTAATAGACTTCAAGTTCATTAGCTGATTTGCTACTATGCAAAGCTATTGAATTATAGCCTCACAGGCTCTCTGCAAATTAGGTAGGGGAGGTATTTCATCCTTTTTCTAATTTCATCCTTTTGTTAATTTCAGGGACACAATTTAAGACATTTCCAGATATGTCCAACAGATACTTCTACTTAGTTTCTAATATTTTCTTTCCCTGAAATTCCCAAATTAGTCCAATACTTCAAAATACCTCCTTCAATCCCCAGCACCACACACACACACACACACACACACACACACACACAAAATGCCTCCAATGCCAATGCTAAACTTATCAAACAGAACAACATGCCATGCGTAGCTCTGAGTGAGCGTGTTCTACAAAGGGATTTGTATTTGTATCTACATTGCCAAGTAGCAGAGACTCTGCTATGCTACCTTCCCTTTCTTGAAGGTTTACTAACTAGCTAAATAATTTCACTGTCATCTTGATGCTTTCAAGAGTCACCGCAAGAGTACATGCAAGGATCTAAGTAAGCAAAGTTCTTAGGCTGCCTTGAAACAAAGCCTGTCTGGACCGCCATACCAAATTCCCCCAGCCTGTTTGAACACTGACAATGGAAACATGCATTTCCCACCTAGACTCTGCCTTCAATGTGACAAGGCAGTGTCTAACTTCAGGGCATTCTGCGATTATGAAATCTTGACGCCTCTCCTACTGTGGGAATGACATGTTGAAACGGCGTCTTCATTCTCTGAGGCATTTTCATGTTAAGCTCCGTGGATGGGAAGTAATGAGATGGACCACAGAGGGCTGGCAGGTGGGTGGGCCCGGCACCTCTCCGCCCACCTTACCATCCTCCTCCTTCCACCCCCAGCCACAAAGCTGACAACTTCAAACATTTAATATTGATTTCCTTGTCCCCTAACAATCAATAGTTGATGTCCAAAGAAACAAATAATGTTCAATGTGCAGAACTGTATTTATTGTCACATAATGCTACAGGGAAATGAGAGGTGATTCACTGAAAGAATGAGCTGATCTCTTTATGCTTAAGGAGTGACTGCCACTTCTAGGCAATCTGAGGCTTTTCACTAAGGTGGCTCTAAAATGTCCTTGACAAAATGCTCCTGCCACCTCTCCAGTTATATTAACCTACTGTCTAATAACATCCTTGGAAAAATATAATTTTATGATATCTTGAATTTGAAAAAAAGATCCTTGCTATCCATAGCAAATGACTTGTCTTCTAGTAATAGAAATAGCTAACATTTATTGAGTTCTTGCCAGGGACTGGGTCAAGTCCTAGATGTTTCACATACATAACCCATTTCATTCTCATAGTAACTTTATGTAGGTAAAGTCTTTTCATTGTTATTCATGTTTTATGCAGATGAGAAAACTGACATTTTTTACAGAATAGGTGATTCTAATAAGGTCACAACTAGCTGGTTGTGGAACTAGAATTTAGAATTGTTATATCCAAATCAAGAGCCAAAAACCTTAACCTTTCCTTCACACTGCCTTTCTTGGTGAACTGAATTATTTCAAACTATTTTTATTTTGGTTTGGTGATAACCATTTTCCTTGTCTCATCTCACATACTATCTTTGTTATTCAGGTTCTGTTTTCAAGGCTCCAACCTCTAACTGGAATCCTGAATAATACTAACTGCATCTTTCATATGAAAAAGTCATATACTTTATTATTTTTCTCAGAAAGATCAGAGACTTTGAATTATACTACAGATCTGGATTTCGGAAATCAGATCGTGATACCTCAAAGTTTTTGTCAGGATCTATTTTTCCTCTTGTAGTTCTATATCAGCAGAAAAGTGTTGAGGACTAGTGAGATAATTTAGTATATATATATTTCACATATTATATTTGAAGAGAAAATATTAAAATGTTTCTTTAAAAATACATCAAGAAATGAAATATGGCCAAAGTAAGATGGAAATTTCAGTGAATGCTCTGATTTCTGTCTGCTACTTTAGAACAGCATAGGTCAGGAAGCCTCGTTCCCAGTCCCATGAGATTCCCCTCCTTCTAGGGAATATGCTCCTCTTTGGTTTGTCACCTGTCCATGCTGGAGCTGGGATGGAATGACCAACCCTTCACACCCTTCTTTTCCTCAAGATCCCAAGGCTTAGAGAATTATAACACTGCGCACACTCTCAGAAGTCAGTATTCCAGCCGTCACAGTCTGCTAGTGAGGAAACAGAAGCCCAGAATGGTGGGCAACTTGTAGATCCTGGGCCAGACCCAAGCTGCTGAGCCAGGCATGTGTACCTTCTACCACCTCATGCCACCTGCTTGGCATCCACAGCGTACACACAGTCATCACTGGTAAATAAGTCCCACAAGGTCCCCTCCCTTAAATGTTGTTTACTGTGAAGGAAAGAGTGGCTGCTAGTTATGCATCAAAGATATTCTGTGCATTATGCTAGTTGGAGCCTAATCATCTGGGTTGGTGTTCCAGCACTACCAGTTACCAGCTGTGTGACCTTACGTAAGTTATGAAACCTTCCTAAGTCTCAGTTCTATCCTTCGTGGGTAAGAAGGTAATAACATTACTAACTGCACCGGGTTGTTTGTGGTGTATAAATGTCATCATTCACATTCAATACATCTGACACATTACAAATATTTAGTACATATTTGTCAATATCATTTTACAAAATTCTAACAGAAAATTCACTGCTATCTCTACCAAGTAAATTCTGTCTACTACCAACTCTCCATGCAGCTGTCAACAAGCCTACTAGAGCTGACATATACTGGTTAAATTCCCAAATGGACAAAAACATTCCATTTCAGACGTCATCCTTATGTCTTCACTTGGTTTAAGTATGAAGCCAATTACAATGTGTGCTCTGGCGCGTCCCTGTGAGAGGACCATTTCCCAAGACAATCTCTTCCACTGTTAGGGAGGCTGAACACCAAACAGTTTCCCATAAAATGATCTCCAGTGTCCTTTCCTAGAGCTTTCAATGAGTTAGGAGCTAGTTCTAATTGTGTCCTGCAGGGCACTCTTCTTCATTCAAGTACTGTAGATCTACTCTATTTGATCTAGTGGGGGTGGCAGAAAAGCAATTATCACCTTGGCAGTATTGAAGTCAAGAAAAGCATGGGTTCCTTGAGTTCTAAAATGTAGACATAATTTCTAAACATTTTAAAATCATGTATCTGTGTCAAGTTAGAGATAAATGTAAGAATCAGACTTGTCCCTAGAAAATATGTATCTTCTCGTTTTTATTTAAGGTTAAGACATTGCACATCTACTAACCTTGTTAAACAAGCATCAGAAACTTGAAAAGCCAGGATTCTATGGAAAATAAATCTGAAAACTTGGATGACAAAAACACAACGAAGTTCCAATTAGCTCTCTTTTTGGCTGTGTTTGAACAGTCTGCTACCTGCCTTGCCCAACCCCCTGTGCAAATAATACACATAATGTTACCGTTTCTGAAGTTTTCCTCACCCTTCTTTCAAAACATATATTTTTGCTTCCTTAGGGTATCAGAAAGAGCCTTTTCTAACACGATCGTCTGAGCTGTTGTCAGGAAGTACAGCTTATCTTCAGCTCCATCTCTGGGCAAATAGTACAGACTGGAGGAAAATAATATCTGGGGCCAAATGTTGAAAACTTGAGTTTTGTTTAGCCTGAACTGAAAGAGAAAAAAGCTAAAATGAAAGGCTAATCAAATTGTTTCTATTTTTCTCTCCAAGAGGTTCTATTTAGAAGAGAGGCAGTAGTGTAAAGAGGGTGGGCTTTAAGTACCAACAGCTATGGGCTGCAACTCAGGCTTGATTAATTGATGCCTGATTATATATACTTGGACAAATAACAAATACTCTCTGCTAGGCACTTTGTACATATTCATAAAGCTTAAAGTTCAAGTCAGTTACCTCTCAGTTATACTCCCTATCCCAACCCCCCAAAAAAAGAAAAAAAAAACTTACTATTTGCATGGCTAAAAAGCCATGTATTTGTGTCAGCTAAGAGATAAGTATAATTAAATAAATATAATTAAATGAGATGAAACACGTAAAATTACAAAGCCCAGTCCCTAGGATATAGTAGTTGCTTAGCAGATCTTAGTGTCATTTCCTTATCTTTAGAATAACCAAATTGTATTTTAAAAATCAATTCTTTGTAATTTAAAAGCATAGCACTAGTACATCACTAAAAATAAAACTAGCACACACTTCCATAAATCTACACTCCTAAAATACCTTAAGTGTTTTTGCAGGTCCATCAGTCATGATAGCCAGACTTCAAAAATCAGTTTCAGATACTGTCCTTTCGAACAGTCCTATTTCGACTCTAACTTGGTTTCATGAAAAACAAAAATAAACTGCTTTTCTTTCCAATTACCAGCCAGCAAGTATTGTATACATAGCCTTGAAATTAGAGTTTTAAGAGATGCTGAAACATCAGAACTGCTCATTCAAAATAATCTATTCATTGTTTGTAATGTGTGAGGCATTGTGATGAAATTAGCATAATGAAAGAAAAAAATGTGTCCCTGATCTGATGGTGGGACTTTCCAGTGGGGGAAATATAGGGTCCACACTTCAAGAAGGCTAAACCAGGGCCAAGGATATAGCTCAGCGGTACAAGCGCCTGCTTGGCAAGCGCAAAGTCCTGAGTTCACTTCCTGGTACCATAAAAAAAAAAAGAAGGCTAACCCAGCAAAAGAAACAAGACAAACATGCTTCAAACAATAATGGCCAACACGCTATATTGTAAGCATTAAATTATAAACCAGAAGCGCTAATATAGGGATTCACAAGTGATGATACAGTAAAGGATGCTTTTTTTGGAAGGAAAATGGGACTTGGGCTGAGGGTTTAGGGAGGACTGTTTAATATCTTCTCCCTGTTCATAAAGATCAAAAATCAAAGTAGCCCGCTACATTAATGCTTTCCCTTTCTCAATGCGTGCAGTGTTCTCTGAACTCCTTCATTATTCACTATTTACAAATTTTACCTGGGTTCTGTCTCTTCCAAAAGGCATTAATACTTTTAGGTAACAGATAAGTGATTTTTATATCTCTATAGTTTTCAAAGGAGCTTTGCTCCTGGCTCTGCTCCCCCTGCCTCTACCACATGTGAAGGAGTAAGAGACAGGCAGACAGGGGCAGGCAGAGGAGCTCAGCACTGATGTAATATTTACATTTTCTGGTTATGAGAAACCTCCTCCCTCCCAAACTTCCTTATGGATAAGAGGTGATCACAATCCAGACAGCTGGTGTGGTTCCTCCTGTTACCCAGAAGTGGAAGCAGAGCAGGCTTGTCATGAATAGTTTTGCTGTTAGAAAGCATTTAAATTGCTAAATCCTATCACAAGCTTCAAAAGTTAGCCCTTAAATAGGAATTTATTCACACTCCCTCCCTAACCACACCATTGTGAAGTCAGAAATGAGAAAGGACTTTATCCAGACTCCCTGAATACATGATAGTGGAGCCAGAGCAACCACACAGATCCTGGCTTGGAACACAACATGGTTCCCTTAAAGCACTGCTCATTTACCTTCAGGGCTTCACCCCAACCCTCTGCCGTCTTCTAGACCAGATGTTCTTGATCGGCCATTTAGGAATAAACTTCATGGGAACCTATGTCTCTTTGAAAGTACATGGTGTATTTTATGTTTATGGCTTTCTTAGCATCCTCCAGCCTCATGGAGAGAAGCCAGAGCTTTCATCAAATTCTCATAATGCCTCCCTGCTCCTACAACTGTCCTCAAAGTTTAAGAACCTGTATTCCAAATCTTCCAGGGTCAACTTTCTATTTATATCATTTCCAAACCACTACCTTCCAACCATAATTAAAGGAAAAGAAAAAGGAATGACACACTCGAGTATTTCAGCATTTCTGATCTACCAGTAACTTACCTATCGTGCTACCTCTGGGAATGTTTGGCTCCTACTTTACTCAAGTGGTAAATTAAAAGAATTTTCAAATGAAGATCTTTTTTTGTCTCAATGCTTAAAAATTATCCAGGTGTCCAGGTGAGTAATGATCAATGTAAGCCTTGATTTTATCACTTTTTTTTGTTTTTCTGAGACAGGGTCTCATTATGAGCCCAGGCTGTCCTCAAACTTGCAATCCTCCCATCTCAGCCTCTGGAGGACTGGGATTACAAGCATGTACCACTGTACTCCATCACTTTTTATTTATTACCTTGTGACACTCTATAGTCTATAGAGCACTGTACAGGAGATGTATATAAGCCCAGTTATTTTGGAGCTTTCAATTAAATTACCTTATTAGTGAGAGATTATGAAACTGTTCCAGTTTGAGAAAATACCAGAGATTAGGTTTCAAACACCCACTAGGGAAATGCAGCCCCAATAAGTTCAGACTGTTTTATACATTATTCAAAGGCGGAACTTAGAACAGATTGATGCAGGTTCAGAAGTCACTGGTATGCTCTCACACAAGGGGAAAAAGGACACAGAAGATATAATCTCATTTCCTATCTTGGTCAGAGGTTAACCCTTCACTTCTCAAAGCCTGTTTGTTCTTCTATAACTTGGGAATGCTTCTGTTTGCTTTATCTATCCTATAGCTGTCATCACTATGAGATAATGATTTTTAAAATACATTGAAAGATTCTACAATGTCAGACATAAAAGATTGTCAGAATTCTCTCCCACCTTTTTTTTTTTTTAATCTTTTCTGGCTCTTTTACCACATACTGCTGAAGGACCCCTGGCCAGATGTCACCGTGTACCCGCAAGCACTCACCAAAGTAACAGCCAATCACCCGCCTGAGAAACCAGGAACCACAGGTAGGACAGAAAACCAGCATGCCTACCTCTATTCTGTGCAACTGGAAACAGGTTTGAATTCTACTTAGAAGGCATATTAAACACCAAAAACATGGGATTCCATTACCAGCAGCCACTCGACAAAGCCAGTTGGCTGTAATTCTTTTCTTTTTTGAGCACTTTGGAACTATAGCTCATTATATTGCCTTCCCAGAACTTTTGCTACATTGTTCCATCTTTCTTTCATTAAAGATCTTGTAAAGTATGCAGAACTAACATTCTTCCAATTTTCCCTGGACTGGATTTTTACCATTTGGCTGTACAGTGACCTGAAGTTAAGGCAGTCATCTTAATCAACGAGTCCCTTCCTCTTAAGCTCTTTAGCAGCCTTTGGAGCACTTAACTCCTTACTATGGCTCACAAAGTCCCATGAGATCTGGCTTCTGCCCACCTCTGTGAACTCACCACATGCCACTCCCTTCCCTTTACCCTTCTTCAGTCATGCTACCTCCTGATTCTCTCAACATGCCCAAGCCTTGGAGCTCTTAGACCTGCTGCTTCTTCCTCTTGCTCCATTCTTTGTGTGGCTGACTCATTTTCATCCTTATCACTCAGCTTAGGCCACCTCCATTGAAATTATCTAAAGCCATCCTACCATGTTTCCACGCAGTCATCTAAAGCCATCCTGCCATATTTGCTTCCATTTGTTTCCATCACAGCATGATTTATAATTTCATTTTCTGGGATTTTTGTTTGTTTGCGCATGTCGGCTTCACAAACTTGCAAGCTCCTTGAAGGATCGAGACTGTGTCTGTCCAGCTTACAATGAGAACAATATTTTCCCTACTGTTATTTGTTGTCTATATCCTTCAAATACCTCCATTCTACTTTCAGACTCCCTACCATAATTTAGGCCACCATGATCTCACTCCTGTACAGCTGAAACAGCTTTCTGATTTGTCTTCCACATCCAACTCACTTTTTTCATCAAACAGCCCAAGGGATCTTTTGGCAGTGCGAGTCTTGTGTGTTGTCTTCTTGCTTAGAACCTGCCCTTGGTTATCCATGAACCCCAGGATAAAGGCCAGATCCTTAATCCAGCCTTCTATCCCTCACATGCAGTTATGTGGGCCATTCTTGCCTCTTCTGCCTGCTTTCTCTTCTTACATCCTTAAACTCCACACTGCGGCCTTTTGGAATGGCTTGCAGTGCTGTAAAGGTGGCATACTTCCTATGCTTTTGGACTTTGTTCCTTCTGTGGGAGAAGACTCCCATCACCCTCCTTTTATCTGCTTAATTCCTACTCTATTCTCAGTCAAGGGATAGAAAAGGCTGGTACATCTTTGCATGGGATTCAAGGGGAAAATCTCTCCTGGCCTCCAGGAGACTTTACCTTGCTTCCATAGGGCATATGCTTGTCAGTGGTACAGAGAGAGTACAAGCCACATGCCTACCTCTAGGCATGTCCTAAGCAGATCCTTACCACTAACCTGTAAAAAGACAGCAGTAGCTGAAGCTTATATTTACCTAAGCACTATGTGCTTGAGGTTGTTTTAAGAGCTTCACATATATTTACTCCAGATGCCAGGGCAAATCTCTGAGGCAGGTAGTATTTTTAATCCTATCTCCTGATGCGGACTGAAACCCAGATAGATTTAGTACATCACTCAATTTCATAGCTGGGTGTTTGAGCTCCTCAGGTTTGACTTCGCAGCCTCTGTTGACTTGTGGCAGGCATTGTCATCACCTGCGATCAGGAAACAGAAGCTCAGCAAGGTTAAGGAGCCTGTACAAAGTGGAAGTCAGGATTTGAAAGACCTGTCAAGTAACCCGTCATGTTTCTCCCAATAACTCTGTCCATCTTGCTGTCATTATACTTGTGTTAGACTTGCTGACTTACTGGCTTCCCTCACCCGGCTGCCACTTCTTATGCATTTTATTAATACATTTTATTTATAAAAGTTTTACATTGACAGAAAAGTTAAATAGATAGTATAAAGAACACATATACCTCTTGGAAAGTTTCTGCTGCTATGGACATCTTACATTACTATGGTATATTGGTTATAATTAATGAATCAGTATTGATACACAGTTATTAAGCAAAGTGCACAGTTTATTCAGATTACATTAGTTTTTAACTAATGACCTTTTTCTGATCTAGAGCCCCATCTCTATTACACTTAGTTGCCATGTCTCCTGAGGATCCTCTTGGCTGTGAGTGTTTCACATACTTTCCTTGCCTCTGACCTTGACAGCACTGAGGAATACGTCGGCTATAATCATAGCATGCCCCTTGCAGTGCTTTGCCTGATGTTTTCCTCATGATTGAAGACTACAAAGCTAAAGGGCTACTTTCATCACATCATATCAATCAAATGTGCCTGTCATCAGTGTAACTTATGTCCATGTTGACTTTGATCACCTGGCTGAAGTAGTGTTTGTCAGGCTTCTCCTCCTCTCCTCCCCATATCGTACACTACAAAGAAGTCACTATGTGCAGCCTAAACGGACAGGTGGGGTCTTCCACCCATTCAGTGTTCTCTGGGAGGGGATTTTGCTCTTCTCTCCCATTCATTAATTTATTCAATCATGTACCAATGTGTATATTTATTTATGATTTGGGAAATACTTTAATAATTTTTTTTTGCTTAAATTGTTCTGCTCTGGCCATTCAGTCTCAGATACCTCCCACCTTGAGTCTCAGACACACACACACTGGGCTCAAGGCCTTGTGCATGCTAAGCAAGTGCTCTTCCACCACGCTATATTCCTCAGCCCTACTGGGGCTCTTTCAATTAGCTCCCGTGTCCCTCTGACGTATCGCCATCAATGTGTTTTTTTCTTCCTTTTCAGCACTTCCTTTGTAGCTTTGTGAGGGGTTTTAGGCTCATCTTGTATAATCTCTTTTTTAATAATTCCACTGGACACTTTCCTAAGGATTCCTGGTTCCTTTCATTGGAGAATGGTCTTGGGAATGAAGATCTATGGCTGAGGGTACAACTCAGTGGTCAAGCACATGCTTAGTATACCTAAGGCCTTAGATTCAGTCCCAAGCATGTCAAGAAAAAAAAAAGAAATTCTGAACGAGGTATTATTTGTTTTGTTTTTGTTTTTGCTACTAGGGTATCATTTCTGGTCTGATGCAGAAGGAAATAAGTGTCTACAGACCTGTGCACATACACATAAATATTTCTACTTGAAATCACCTGTAGATGTAAAAAAATGAGACCTCCAATGCTAATTCATAACCATAGTGGTAATTCTAAATCTTTCCTTGCTTATCAACAAACTTCTACCCCAACCATGAGAAATGGCTGTAAGATTTTACAGTCAGAATTAGTGTCTTGTTCACTACTGTGTCTTCAGCATTGTGCGTAGCACAGAAGATGTATATGTTGACCTGGTACCGAGTTTCCCCCGTAGTCTCAATTCCGGGACAACTGATAAATTCGCAAATGTTACAAAATATGGATTTCAAAGATGAAAATCACAGCAACTTATTAGGGCAACAGAGCAAGAGGGTGCAATAACAAAGGTCTGATTTAAGTGTTTTCATTCAACTCAGTGAAGGGAAAATGACAGTAATACATCTAAGCCACACTAAAAGGATTCTAGCTTCCCTGAAAAAAAAAATACAAGTGGCATAAAATGGTTTGTTTCTCCACAGCAATTTACATTTATTAAAATAGATAATGAGCATAATCATTGTCAAAATAGAGCTTCTCTCTCACAATGTCTTAATACATTCTGGAAGTTCCTGACAAACAGGCACAAAGCCACGGGAGATTAGACTCTAAGTGGAGGATCACTCTAATAGCGCAGCAGAAAAACCAATCTCACACTCCTGAGAAGGAAAATAAGACCTGAGAACAGCCTTTGAAGGTGGAGGGTAAAGTACAAAGAGGGAGGTGCTAAAGTGATGTGTAGCTGGAAGGGGAATCCAGGGCTAACGTGACACTCTGCAGTAATGATGCTAATTTATGTTCAGAAGAGTGTGTGTGACACGATGCAGAGGAAACTTGAGGTGGTCTCCATTACACCACAAAGCAGCTCATCTTGAACCTCTTTGCAAGGGCACATGCTTTGTACAGGGATTGCTTCACATGGGCATATATTCTGCACATTCTGTGTCAGTTTCATATGAACAAATCGCTTGTCTTCTGAAATCTTCTCTACACCTCTTTCAATCTTCTTTGCCAGAATGACCCTTCTGAAAAACATTTAGCTGCTGTCCCTTACCTTCCACACATTTAATTATTTCAAATTTCCTTTAACTCCAATCATAAAAGCCAAAGAAGTCTCATATACCTTTAAGGCCCTTGAGGGTATGGCCTCTGTATAGTGACTACCTTGGGTTCCCTCTGGAAACCTCAGCCACACTGGCCACTTTCTCTTCTCTGAACCCAGGATCTCTACTACACTGCAAGTTCCTTACACATGTGGTCTGTCTGGCTCAGACACCCTCCCATCTTCCTCTTCTACATAATTCCTGCTACAGTTTTAGGACTTAGCGATCATTCTTCCATCAGGGAAGCCTTCCTGTTTAATCCAACCCTCTTATTGTATACTCGTACAGCACATGAACTCTTCCTGGAGAGTGATAGGCACAGCTGCAATTGTACATTTGTGTGAGTTATTCTTTGAGCAATGTATTGCCCCAGAGAGCCTTGTCATAGTCCTGGCACCTAGCTCTATGCCTGGCATATAATAAAGTACCTATTGAATAAATGAATGAAAAATGACCACCCCACCCACCCACACTATTGTCAAGGCTTTCCTGTGAATTAATTAAAGCTCATTCCCCTTTGGATTCTATGAAGTGTGTCATTTCACACCCAAAATTTGTTTGCTATAGGGATGAATATAAGAAATATTGCTGTTCAGCACTGGTCATTCCAAAGAACGAGAAGATCTTTATTTATCATATGGGCCTTTAATGAGCTGAAATGAATTATAGCATGGAAATGGACACAAGGTGATATGAAAGAAAATTCTGTATGAAAAAGGCTATCTATGGTACAGATATTTACCAAGTCATATACTTTAAGATCATTGTTATTGAGTAATATTGTTTTATTTCACAATCTCCAAATGCTACAATTGGTTTTCAAGCAATAATTATTTGGCTTGGATTCCATTTAATACTCAATAAATATTTATTGATCATCTTTATTCCATGCCAGGCATTGTGCTAGGGCATGAGGTACATGGTGAGCAAGAGAGACAGGTTTGCCTCAAGTTGAGGAGACAGCAACACACTGTCAATAAAATAATTACAGACTCTTACTGGTGCTGATAAGGGAAGAAGTCGTGCTGTGTGCGAGTGAAACCATTCTCTCTGTTTCATGCCTCATTGGGATAACCTGCATCATTATTGCTCCACGACACAAAGCAGATCACACTATTTTTCCTTTACTAGATGAAGAATTAATGCAGTTTGTGTGTGTCATAGGTTCCCACAAAATTTATTTGTTTGGTTGTTTTTGGGTCTTTTTGAGACAGGGTCTCGCTATGCAGTCCAGGCTGGCCTTGAGCTCACTTTGTAGCCCAGGCTGGTCTCGAACTCGCAGTCATCCTTCTGCCTCAGCCTTCCGAATGCTGAGATTGCAGGCGTGCATCACCATGCCCAGCTCCCACAAAATTTAAATGTAATCTCAAGAACCAGCTATAGCTGCTCAACATGCCACGGCAGAGAGCTAATGCTCCAGTCTACCATCTCCACTGGAGGATGATCAGTAGATTGATAAATTCTCTTTACATCCCCGAGCAAACAAACTAATTATTTCTTTATTTTTACCCTAACAAATCATAGCTTGATTATAGGTCATTAATGACCATTAACACATGAAACTGTTTGCATTTTGCTTTTACATCTGAATTATGGTCTTGCCTTTCACACTAGCTCAGTCAGGTTTCCACAGGGAAAATCCCTCTATCTGGCCTCCAGCAAGATTTAAACAAACTAACAATTAGCCTCTGGAACTGAACTATGATGCAGAAGACTTCATTATTTTGGTTCATTGTTGTTCTGCCTACTGTCAAATCATTCATTCTCTTTGTAGTAGAAATATGCTCTGTGTGCCAAAAGACTGTACAACTGTCTCTCTCCAGACAGCCTCAATAATGCCCAGAGACTGGTCAGCAACACAGACCTACTTCTGTGATACTAGTATAGACAACCTGAAATCCCCAACAAAATTTTAACTTTGGTTAAAAGTCTGGATAAATGCAGAGAATATGTCAGGGATGAGTAGAAATATGTAAATCATAGAAAGGGTCTATTTGGCAAGAAAAAGTGGAAGTAGAGGATGAACACACACACACACACACACACACACACACACACACAAACAATCCTAAATTCACAAAATTCTAACTTTGGTTAGAGTCTGGATAAATGCAGGGAGCATGTTGGGGAGTATTAGAAATATGAAAGTTACAGGAAGAGAGTATTTGGCAAAAAAAAAAAAAAGTGGACATAAAGAACGCACACACACATGCACACACAAACCCAGGTCTAGTGGATTGCCCAGAAGTTTAAAAAGCCAAATGAAAGTTTTGGATTGTCCACCTTAAGAGCCAACATTCTTAAAACATTGAAGAATTGTCAAACCTCTGTTTTATTTTGTGCAGAACAGTACAGGGGGGCATGGAGTGATTAACAGAGATGAATGATGTCAGAAACGTTTGAGCATTTTCTGACATAGCAATTGCCCTTTAGGAGCAAATCCATGGTCTATCTCACCTAATGTTCTTTTGCTTCAAAAAGGTTCTCCTGGGAATATCACTTTTGACTATGAACATGCTAAGGCTAACAAATTAGAGGAGTCTCTAACAAGGCAAGTACTGGCAGCCCACATGTCACCACAATTACGTTTATACTTTTTATTCTGGGCTGGTATGGGACACATGACTCATGCTTCAGTTCAACATGTGCAGGGATAGTAAAGAGTTCCACAGAGTTCAAAAGGTCCTTCCAAATCACTTACCTCATTCATCTTTATACCAGCCATATGAAAAAGATTATGAATGTTAAAATACTGGCAAAAATAGGCAGCCTTAGCCTTTTTTTTTTGGCACCAGGAATCGAACTCAGGACTTCGAGCCTGCCAGGCAGGTGCTGTGCTGCTGAGCTATAATCCCAGCCCCAAATGCAACCTTTAAAGTCAAATTTGTGGGGCTGGGGATTTAGCTCAGCGGCAAAGTGCCTGCCTGGCAAGCGCAAGGTCGTGAGTTCGGTTCCTGGTACTGGAGAAAAACAAACAAACAAAAAATAAATAAATAAATAAAATAAAGTCAAATTTGTCAGTTTTCAAATCCTGGCCTTGCTACTCACTAGCAGAGTGACTACAAGCAAGTTAGTTAAGCATTATAAGCTCCAGTTTTTCCTTTTGTAGAACACTCAAAAGAAAACATTTCATAAAATGATTACTAAATCTTGATAGGCAAACAATGCATGTAAAGGGCTTAGTTCATTATATGGCACATAAATAAATACCAACTGCTGCTATTTAAACAGATGTTCAATAAATAAAGGATAGAAGACAATCTGGAAATTGGAGAAAGCCTTTCAGCTATTAAATAATCTTAAACTTATGTTAAAAATTTAAGGCAATCCTAACCAAATTCTAATGGATTTAATTTCTGAAAAAGTAGCTCAAATTGTGAAAATGACACCTTAAAGTCACTTTACATCCTATTACAATACACACATCTGTTTTATGCCTCACGTTCATTCACTAAACTACATACAATACTTACATAGTTTCCAAACACTGAGCATTTAAAAAAATGATGATCTTTTTGTTTCCGAAAGGATTTTTGAATTGAATTTTGGGAGTGGGTACTAGGGATCAAACATGGGAAGTGCTGAGTTACATCCTCAGCCTTTCTTATTTGTTAATTTTGAGATGGGGGTCTCGGTAAGTTGCCTACACCTCAAACTTAGAATTCTCCTGCTATGGTCTCTCAAGTAGGATTATAGGCATGCATCACTATGCCTGGCTCAGAAACATTTGGATGTGATGAAGAATAGCGAAAATCCCTGCTATTCTTCCTCACAAGCTTCTACAGTTTTGACTCTCCACCGTGTCTTGTTTGCATATTTTGTGATTTTGGAAATTTTAAGTCTGACGTAACATACATATGACCAAGTAACAGACGACTTCAATCTCGCCTCTCTCTCTTCCCCTCTTAGAGGAAGAATAGGAGGCATAGAAGCTGGAAACCCCGTCCAAGTGTTTCCAGTTTTACCTGAAAGTTAAGACCATCAAGAGCAAACCAAAGAAAACTCAAACTCTCGATCAATATTTTATTGGAATGCACTGAAAATGTTACTGGTCGCTAGGAATGGGAAAGGTACATTGAAAGCACAACAGATACAGAGGCCGAGTTAAAACAGGTTTAAAAAAATGTAACTTTTCTATAGCCAGGGAAGAGTTTAATTCCTCCTCATATAGCATATACCTATTATTTAAAAATAAATAATATTTTACTTTATTATTTAAAATAAATATTTATTGTATTAAAAATAAATGTTATTTATTACTGAAAAATGAACCCTGGTCTATCCATCTTACATTTTAAAACTACATTAGGAAATATCTCCGAGAGGTTGGGGATGTCGATCTGTGGTAAGGCCTTGCTCAGCAGGCATGAGACCATGAGTCTGAGTCTCAGCACTGCCAGAAAGAAAAAAAAAAGAAAGGAATACTTGTGTAACCTACGTAAGTATACAAAGCTAAGCTTGCATAGTTTGATGCTTGACACATTTTTATACATAGGCTGATGGAAAGAACACATACATTTATATACACATACCCCTGCACTTTTTTCTACCATTTTTTTTTTGGTCTTTGACCACCTTTTAAATTTCATTTAATTTATAATAAATCAGAGATGGGGCTTTTCTTCCCCCATTCCTTTCCTCAAAAAAAGCTCTTCTCTTATGAAGGTCTTACTCTTTGATCTGCCTGAATTTGTCTCAACCTCTGTTACAAACTCTATCTCAAGGGAGAAACTGCTGATGATTCTTTTTCTTAAACCAAAATACAGTTCCTTTATAATAAATTTTATTTTCCAAGGCCTGAACATAGAGTCAAATACAGAAGGTGTAAAGCTAAGTAGCCTTTCCAATACAGTTCAAGAAATCAATGAAAAGTTAGCAGAAGTCTTTGGGCCATGTGCTCCAAACAAGGGGACCTGCTAAGTGTTATAACAAGAGCAGTTTTATAACAAGGACCGCCATTTAATACAGGTGCTTGTCCTATACAGTGATTTCCATGTTTTCGTTCTCATTCAAAATTATCCATTTATTAGGACTCTTCATTATATACAAAGTAAGACACCTATATATTGTATTTCTTTATCTCCTGACCCCAAGCCCTTTTTGTTTGTTAAAGTACTTAATCTGTCTTGTTCAGTAGTCTACTCAACATATCTCTCTTGCATAAGTAAAGCAGGCTTCACTCTTATCCAGACTATGCTGGTGATTTTATCTATCTATCTATCTATCTATCTATCTATCTATCTATCTATCCATCTATCTATCTTTTTGAGACAGGGTCTTGCTATGCAGTTCAGGCTGGCCTTGAGCTCAGTTGTAGCCTAGGCCGGTCTCAAACTCACAACGATCCCCCTGCTTCAACCTCCCTAGGGTTGGGATTACAGGTGTGCACCACCATGCCTGGCTTTATGCTGATAATTTAAAACCAGTCATAATTTATCATCCCCATGTATGTTTAGTGAAAATGTTTTCTTAGTTGTTACAACTGCAAGTCAAACGATGTCTCATTACAACTTTCTATAATGTGAATTTGCTTGTGTCTTGACAACTTTAAGCAATCAGAAATACTCAATACTTCCTTATTCTGCTTTAAATAGTAGGTATAAATAATATTAATACCTTTGTTTCCATAGGTGCTTTCATCTGGATAATTCATGCTTCATTATTGTGCCACTATTCTCTGTCTTGGATTCTGTCTTGGTTCCTATGACAAACATGGGGTTCAGATCCAGACTCCAGGAGGTAGTGACGCTTTGTCTTTTAGCCACACACATACAGGTATACTTGCATGGTCCCCATGTGCACCCAATCTCCTGGGCTGGAAAGGACACTGCTTGGAGGGAAAAGCTAGGCTAATAAGGCAACACAGTCGATGCTACAAAACTTGCCTGTGCTTCAGCCCCTCAACTGGAAATGAAATGGCCTCTGACTTTGAGACATAAGCAGTGGCTCTCAAGGTGTTGCTCTGGGCAGCAGCTGCAGTACTTAGGAAAACTACAAGAAACCAACTCTCAGCTCCTGCACAGACCTATTATACCAGAAACTCTAGGGGTGGAGCCTGGCAATTTGCATTTAACAAATGCTTCAGGTGATGCCAATGCTCATTAAAGTTTGAAAATAACTGCTTCTTCTGTCAGGGGTTCTGGAAAGGCTACAGTGGTGAGGAGCATGATTTTCATTCCACTAAAAAGGGTCCATGAGGGCAGGATACTGAACATTTTAGGCATAGCTTCATCAGAGTAGGGGCCATGGGTGAGAGTGAGACAGAGGGCTCTGGTACAGAACAACTTATGCAAATAGAACGATTCAGAAGCTGGTCTTCACTTTAGTAGAAATAGCTCCATTGCATGAGGCCTAGCAACCCATCCCAGCACCACAAAAAGAGGAGAGAGAAAAAGAGTTCAGAGGTATGCTCTGAATGAAGGAGAATATGGAGAAATACTAAAAATAAAAATTAAAATGCAAGAGTAAAAACCAAATCAAACCAAAATTAAGCCTCAGTGGAAAGTTTCAACATACCACTGATATAAAAAGGAAGGTTTATAATTAATCTATTACCATTAATTTTTTAATATATTAAAACTAGTACCTTTACAAAGTATTCTACAGATGCTTTATAGATAATGGATTTAGATTCATCAGTGCTTTATTTCATAGTCAGAATAGGGCAACAGTTGGCTTAGATTCTTACAAAAGTCCAACCCCAGAGATTATTTTAAAAGGATCAAATCATTACCACACAAAGCTGAATATCTGATCAAAGATTAAAGTTAACTTATTTATATTCTACTTTGTATTAAAAACTGTTTCTCAAGATTGTTATACTTTAAGACATAGGTAATTGTACCAATACTAGTAAAAATACAGCCTGACATTATTGAGCAAATACTCCATACTGGGCACCTGGGACTGTCCTGAGCATATTACAGGCGTTGCCGTATATTCAAAGTAATCTTAGCATAGGTATTGTTATCCTCATTTTTTAGATGACTCACCTGGGTTTAGAGAGATTAATTTGCCCAAGAACATAGAACTAATAAGTGGTGAAGCAAGAATACAAACCCAGTCCTCTCTAGAGCCTATGTTCTTACTTAAGGATATTTTTCAGCATAATAATGAATACTAGGGATTAGGAAGGTGGAAAACATATATGGTCCAGAGCAACTATTACTTATGACCACCAACATCTTCTAGAAATACTAAAACCAACCAAACAACTACTTAATGATGCTCCCAATCACGTCAGGGACTGGACTAGCCATGATACAATTGTTTCTCACCTCATCCTCACAAGAACCACAGCAGAAAGTTGGTATTATTGTTCCAATCTTACATACGGGCAACTGTGTTTGAGGATATAAGTCCATTTCTTATTAAAGACGTCTGTGCTCACCTAATTAAATGGAAACAAAGCAAAGATATAGTGTGTAAAAAGTGCTCCGTGAATGGACCTCCTCACCCTGGATGTTTCCAGGGATAAGCATGATGCTGGTGATGCTGGTGATGAGCAATCTACTGCCTATCTTACTTACATACTTACTTTTTCCAAGTAACAGTTATTTGTGAGTGAGATATTTAGGTCAGTATACAGCCACAAAATAGAAGTAAGTCCACTGGCTTCTTCATATCTTTATAATCACTAAAGTGGCGAGGACTGTGGCCAGATTATTTGCCAAGATTAACAATGGGTGATTTTAAAGATAGGATGCATCTAGTACCCCAGCCCAACAATCAAAGGACTAAGATCATGCGCAGAAAGACAAATACACTGTTGCACATCCTCACTCCCATGAGGCAGCTGAAAAAAGTGGACTTTATGGAAGTAAAGTAAAATAGTGTCACTAGAGGCTAGGAAAGGGAGGGGAAGGGGACACAGTGGAAAAAGAGTGATTGTTTCAAGAGGGATGGGAAGATGTGACACAAAACTGCAAGCTAAAACAAACCAATGGAAATTAGAAGAAAAAACTGTACTTATACGATGCTGTTCCTCCTAAACAATCTTGTGATAAGGATGTTGGTGGCCAGCATCTTGCAGTGAGACACAGCAAAAATGAGCACTTTTCTCCAAGACTCATATCTCATCTAGTTGGGAATCTGGTAAAAGATGATGTATCTAGTATTCTAATATCATGGTAAAAGCTGTTTTCGGAACTGGAGTCTCTGAATCTCAGTCTTTTCTTAATCATAAACTAAGTATGTGATTATAAGCCGGTTGATTAATTCCAATGGATCTGTTTCCTCAATGAAATGAAAACAAATAAATCAGTCTCCATATTTGCTGCAGAAGTTTAAAGTCACTTCACAAGTATAAGATGGCATTGTTATATTATGTAACTCCTTCCTTGCCTAAAATTTGACCATTGTGCATGAACCCAGTTGGTTAGTAACAGACGAAAGAAAAAGAAGAGGATTCTTTAGAGTTGAAAATTATCAGCAGTACCAAAAACATATCTGTGGAAGGATTTGCATATTTTTTTAAGACACGATCTCACTATGTATTCCAGGCCTGGCCTTGAACTCGTGATCCTCCTGCCTCAGCATGTTGAGTACTAGGCCTGCAGGCATACACCAGCACATTCACCAAACTAAGCTGTATGGTGATTAAAATGATTCATTTCAAATGGTCTTACTTTCTTGTAAAACTAGCAAGTTCCCAGATCAGTTCATGTCAGTATGAAATAGCCTAAAAAGTCTTTCTGTGAAAGCAACAAGGAGAGTCATCAAACCACCATATCAATGAACAGGACATAGGATGCTAAGTACGAGGGAGGCTCAGTAGATTCTGTGAAAAATTACTTTGGGTTCCTATTCAAATCTCAAGGTGCCAAATTATTCTCATTTGCTTATCTATATTTGAGAGTATAGTTTATTTTATATATAGATTAGGAAAGCAGCAAAAGAAATGTAAAGGACATTTTCATGTAGGAAGAAAGAAATTCCATTGGAGTTCACACTGAAGAAAAGATGTTTGATACTATTAAATATTTGATGCTATTAAAGATATTTGATACTATTAATTCCAGTGGAGTTCACATTGGGGAAACGATATATGATACTATTAGCTGATTTTACATCTAAGTGGAGGGGTTCAACTAAGAGATTCAAGAGCAAAGGAATAAAAATCAAGGAAATGAATTCTTTGGGGACTTCACATTTGTCTTAGACTATGGTTTCCCCTCAAGTGATTCAATAGATTAAAATGGCTTTGTGATGTGATAATCATCATTCTGCTTTTTTCTATTCTGCTTTGTAGCTCACCAGGAATAGGTAAAACTGAAGCAAGAAACATGCTATCCTAAGAATACACTTTCCTTGGGCCTATATTTGGGAAAGTATATTCATTCTTTCAAGTTATTAATTGTGGGGCTAGAAAGCAGCTTAGTTACTCAAACTATGTTCACTTTTCAGTACAACCAAAACAGGACATAGAGTTTGCCTGGACTATGAAACCCAGGAAGAAACCAAAACACACCATACTTTCTAAAGTTAAGATCGTCTTCTGAGGGCATGGTGGCATTTTCCTCTCTGTGGTTCTCTGGTAAGACATGCCCAGACTGTCACTAGCAGCCACACTCTTCATCAGCTGGCTCCCTATGCAGACCTCTCTGCTAGGTCTGCTTGTCACTAATCCACTGATTAAACATTTTAAGACTGGCTTTGGCAAAACATGCCAGAAATTCCTTCAGGGTAATTAAAACCACCTTCTGTGTCAATAAACAAAGACTGTGAGATATTTCATGTGCTGTGGGGCTGGCTCTGACCCACTAGCTCTAGGATATTTTTTCTTAGATGGGTTTTCCATCACTGCCATTGATTTCCACTGACTCATCCAGAGCTGTGCCTAGTGTCCCATAAAAAGATTGGCTGAGGTCACAGGGACCATCTTGCCTTTCCTGTTTCACTAGAAGCAAGGACCAAAGGGGCTCTGAAGGTAAGGCCAAGCTCATTGCCAAACCCTTTCACCCAGACCTTCAGGTCAGAGACTTTGAAAAGGATTCTCGCTACAGAATTTGACAGTCCCTATCTTCTCCTTAGCACTGGTCTTCCAGGGTTCAAACTCATGTTCATCTGAACAATTGTTAATATGTCTTCAGAGTAAAAGGAAGAACTTAGTGAACATTTATTGCCTTGATATCCAGAGATTAATGCTCTGCACATAGTAGGCACCTCACAAATTGTTTTCAGTGCAAGGACAGATTTATTGTTTTTATTATATAAACAATGCAATAAAATGTAAACAATGACTTACAATTGTGATACATTATAGAAAACATAAATAATAGAAATTACTTAAAATTTCACCAGCTTTGGATAACCATCAGTAATATTTTTACAGCTATTTTTTTTCCTTTCTACCTTCCATTCTCCTTCCTTTCTTTCCTTTCTTTTTTTGTTTTTATTCTTTCCTCTTTCTTTTCTTTTTCTTTATTTTCCCTCCCTCTTTCCCTTGTCTCTCCCTCCTTCTCTCCCTCCCTCCCTTTTGTGTGTGTGGTGCTAGAAATCAAACCTAAGGCCTAATGCCTACCAGGCAAATACCCTCCCACTAAGCTACATCTCCAGCCCTTCATAGAATATTTATGTAAACACACAGGAGTTTATGTACGAAATATTATACTACATATACCATTCTAAACATGGATATGGCTACTTTTCATTTAAAACAATAACCCTCTTTTCTTTGCTTATATCTTTCTTCCTCTTCAATATTAATAAACATTTAAGAATTTATTTTATGAAAAAATAAAACTTTCATAATCAAATAATAGACTAATAGTACACTGTATGTCATCTTCAATGTAGTTACTCAGAGTACAAGACATAATCAAACTTTTATATATTTTTTCTCATTGATACTAACTCATGCCACATGAATGGGATTTCAGAAGCTCAATAAATACTTGCTGGATGGTTAAGGAATAGAATGAAAAACAACACATAAATGAATGGATGAAAGAAGAATAATATTATATTATGCTTTTAATGTGCTGGTAGAGGTTCCAAGTGACAAAAAATTACATAAGCACATCTTCTGATGTCTCCCATACCTCTTTAAACTTTAGTGGGGGTAAGAGACCTTGATTTCAACATGTTTACAGGGACCTGCACATTTAAATTCCCAAGTAAATAATAAGTAACAGACTGCTGTCCTAACCAAAGTTACCAAATTACTCTCAAACAAAGGAAATGAAATTCAAAAATCATTTAATAAGCACTTGCCAGAGGACAAGTGCATTGTTCTCTGTAGGGTCAACTAAAGAAGCAAAGTTGAAGCCCCTGACTCCAGAAGCATCTGTCCTTCCTAGGAGACAGTACCCAGCATCTGCTCATTTCTGGCTGTCTGGCTGAACTCAGACCTTAGTTTCCACATTGTGAAATGGGGAGAACACCCAGATGTCATAGAATTATGGTGACTTAAGAATTTGAGTGATTCAGGAAAAAACTTAATGAGAAAATGAGGGTTGGAGACACATTTAGGCACCAGGGAAGGACAAATAACACAACAGGGAGAGAAGTGGGAATGGCCTAATCAGGAAGAACCCAGCCCAAGAGGGCTCTGATAGTTTGAATATCATTTAGGATGCACTCAGAAGGCAAAACAAACATTAAGGTTCACAAGCACAGAGGAAAACTGTGAACAGACTCATCTTCTTAACAGAACAAACAAAAGTGAGAGTTTTGTTTTTATTTTTCATGCCTTGTCTGCGTGTGCCAATGTCTAGATCAACAACATCCGTGTGAGTGATTCAAAGACGACATGCTTGTCAAGTAAATGGAAAAAGCGAACACCTGGCTTGCATAATGGGCTCAAACCCAAGTTTCTAAGAGTTATAGGAAAAATTCTGATCGGAAAATTTCCATCTCCAATTGTGCTGAGGAAGCTCAGGGACTGAGTAAGTTTGTTGGCAGCAGAAGCAGCGCAGTATGAGAATCCCACTGGTGCTGCATTTTTCATAACAGCACGTAGCATTCAGGTCCTGGCAAGACCTTTGCAAGGTTCTGATCTCTGACCCTACAAGGGCGCAGGAGGAGGAATTAGGAAGTAGTCACCATAGGCGCGGTCAGTTGAAAGCACTGAACTATGCCAATTTGTTCACTTATCCCGGAGTTTCGGGCAGGTTTCTCATACCTGCATGTCATATGTTTTGTTTTAAAACCAGTGCTATTGCTGAAATTCAGCCAGCATGTCCACGCAGATCTCTTCCTTCCTCAGTACTCTCTCGCACCACCCCACCTCGCCTCCAAGACAGAAGCAGCGGGGGCGAAAGGTAGATTGTAATACTATGCTCCCAAACCTCCACTGAGACTCTGTGATGCTAGAAGGTACGTTAATACTTTTAATCCTCCGAAGAGGCCACTCACCTACTATTCCACTGCTACAGTATCTTTCACAACACATGGGGTTCAGGTCCAGGTAAGAACTTCGCAAGCTTTTGATCTCTGATCCTACAAGGCTTACCCACTCCACTGTCTATCCATTCATCTTTTAAATTTTATGAACTGAGCATGTAGGTCATGCACCGTGTGCCATTTTAAAAATACTTTATATAATTTTAAAATGACATTTTAGTCGGGGAGAAATGCCCCCTAAACTTAAACCAAATAAGCTGGGACTTCACACTGACTCCCGGTTATAATCCCCAAGGACTGCTGAAATATTGACAGTCAAGATGTTCTGAAAGGGAACTAAAAACTGCTCACTAAAAAAACATAACCCAGTGACAATTTACGAGGCTGGTGCTTTTCATTTACATGAGATCATGGTGCCACATTTTGGAGAACACTACAGATATTTGGAATTCTGAAGACAGTGATAAGCGGTGTCTGGTTTACTCTGTTTTGCCTGGGTTCAAATCGCATTCAACTACATAAAGTGTTAACAACAACAGAAAAGTTAGCACAGCTTTCAGAAACATCAGGTTTGTACCCCATGAGAGGTTAGCTCATTAAACAATCACACTGCTTGTCATACTGGGTCAATCGTTCTTTGAAGTTACCTACTTACCACTTTGAAGAAAATTAACATTTCTGGGTCACCAGGTTCCATGTACTCATCTAGAAATGATGCCCTGGAACCATGAAAGTAATTTTATTTAACCTAGGTAGGCAACTGAATCCCAGGGGACAAGCTACTCACCCATGTATTTACTAGCAAAGGCTGAGAATTTACCTGCTCTTCTCTCAGAAAGGTTAAAAGTACCTGGAGCTCTGGGAGGGACAAAGCCAATGGGACCCAATTACAGATCAATGGTTATAAGTTTAGGAATATGCTTCTAATCTTCTCCCCACAGAAATGCCCTCAGATTAATTTAAACATCCTAAAATCTATGAAAATATGGAGAGGCTAAATATGGATATAATAAAAGCAGGGAAGGGCCACAGTAATTATCAAGGTAGTCCTTGGTACATCTGTTTTAGAAGGCAATTTATTAATATTATCCAGAAACTTAATTGTTCATATCATTAAAGCCAGCAATCGTGTCTTTAGAAAGTTAGTCTAAAAATAACTAAAGATGTGACAGATCATGCCATTAATATCACACAATTACTATAGCAAAAACTAGAAATCTAAACTTCCAGAGTAGCTGGTGAAACTATGCCTTAACTATAGAATATTATTGAAAAACATTCACAGTGTATATATTTAGGGCTGAAATAAACTCCAGATACGATACTATTTTATATATAACTCCAGCATTCTCCCATTCATATATCTCTTTTCTCTGTCTCCTCTCTCTCCTTTCTTTCTTCTCTCTCTCTCTTTCTTGCGTGTACGCGGGCGCGCGCACATACACACACACACACACACACACACACACACACACACACACACACGAGATGCAACCCAGAAGGAAATACATGAAAATGTTTACGATGATTATATCTGGAGCTAGAGTTACATTAGTTTTTCTTTTCAGGGTTTTTTCTCCATTCCAAATATTCACCAGGAGCCAGTGTGGTGGCGCATGCCTGTAATCCCAGAACTTGGGAGGCTGAGGCAGGAGGATCATTGTGAGTTCAAGATGAGCCTGTGCTACAAAGTGAGCTCAAGGCCAGCCTGAACTGCCCATATGTCTCAAAAAGACTAAATAAATAAATAAATAAATAAAATAATTAATTAATTAATTCACCAGGGAGCATACACTTTGTTCTCTCACACGGTCTTTTTCTTCCCTACATAGTATTTAACCAGATTTACATTTCCTGTGTATCCATGCTTGTATTTATTTAATGTGTATCTTCTTGGTAGAATGCAAGCTCTATAAGAGTAGGATCTGTGTCTGATTTTTTTATTGTATGCCTAGTTTTTATTTTAAGCACAATTCCTAATATATGATCAATATGTTCAAAATGACTGCACAGTGGACAACAGGAGGGACAGTAGAAAAGCTATGGTGATGTGGAGAGATTTCAGCGAGCTCTCAAACATTCCGCTACATCTCTAACCTCAGCCATCATGCTATTTTTCTTGCTTACTTTTGTCTCCTGACTTCAATGAAGACTCCATTCTCCCATAAGGGAAACCTTTCTACCCTCCCCTCTCCCCCGGTCAGTGTCTCACCAAGGCTTTGAACTATTTCTGGTCGGTGAAGCTTCCCTCTAGCAGTCATTGCAGTTATTTGCTTGGAAGATCAACGTTTTGGGGGCTTCTTTATTTTGGAAAGGGAGTCAGCAGATTTTGGAGCAAGGGTACAAAGCTGACTTTGTAAACAGACTTTCACTAGAACACAATCATGCCCATATACTAAAATGAGTTCAGTAGTTGGGACAGGTATTTACATTTGGCCCTTTTCAGGAAAAGTGTATTGACCCCTAGTGTAGAATATCCATGTACTTTTTTACAAAATGGAGATACTTCCAAATTATCATACTGTTGAGTTGGGTGTAGGACAATATAGAATCCAAAGTACATATCTAAGAGCTTTGTACAATAAAAACTAATGTACCTAAATGTGTCCTTAAGAACGCACCTTGTATGTCAGACATATCTGTGCTCAAATTCTGGATATGCTGATCCTTGGCAGGTTACACAAATTCTCTAAGCCTTAGTTTCATCATCAACAGAGTGTAAGTCCGTATCTTCCTTCCTTCATTTCCTTAAAAATATATAATTAATGCTATTTGACAGGCACTGTGCTGATGGATAAACCATGGTAAATAAGACCTGAAAGCTTTGCCTAATTAACTTTCAGATGTAAATACTTTTTATAGTTGTTATGAGGAACACACACATGTACACGCACCTATGTATATACATGCACATAGAAACATACTATGTCCATCACCTAGAGCATATACAGAGTGCTTAAACCAATTCCCGCTACACTGCACACACTCAGGAGACAGTGGCTTTCCCCTGTCATCACAGTCACAGTGGAAACTCAACATATCTGTACATAGCTGATTCACAGAATGGACAGTGTCTTCTTCTCCCTCTGTAAAATAGGCCAACAGCATGCTTTGTAAATAAAGGTAATTTAGTTGGCTACTCTTTAGTAGCTAGTTGTACTTCTTCTAGCTAAGTTGCATTTTGCTGGCAGCTGCATTTGACCTTAAATGTCTTGATGCTGGTTATACTTGTCATTTAATTATCATTAAAGGTGCTATGAAAAGAAAGGTATGAAAAGAAAGAAAATGATTATTTCATATGAAAAGATGAACACTCTCAACAGACGATGACTCCCAAATTAAATGTAGCTGACATAAATTTAGGAAACAATCACAAAAATCTACACTAAGATTGCCTATGGAGTGTCAATGCTCTCAGGCAGTCCCAAGGAAACCAAAATTGGACATGGTCTTTGTAATTTGGTTTGTACAAGAAAAATATGATCCTCGGTCAGCAGATCCATACTTAAGAATCTTGATTCTTCATTAGGCCTTTCATCAAAATGAGTGAACACTGTTTAAAATCAGTACATCACTGTGGATGACTCCTTGTTTAACTTTTTAAATTCACTGTCAACTATTAGTCCCAAATGCATGGGAAAAGAGAGAATTTTTTAATAGTATTTAAATATAAACATATTTATATACGAGAATGTGTATGTATCTATATTTATTTAATTCTCAACATGTTGTCTTGACTTCTGCTATATTTTTGTAGATTAGAGAACACTCAGCAACATGGTATGGCCTGTCCAAGGCCACAGAGCTATATTGACAGAGGTAGAATCAGGGCAGGCTCTGATTCATCACCTTGGTCACCTCATGGTAATACAGAATTACACACAGCACAGTCTCAGACAGCCTGGCTTATATAGTTAATTACCTTGAGGACAGAGTATCGTCTGCCTAAATAGAAGGGCTGCAAAGAAACACAGTGTGTTTAAATTTTTAAAAATACATTACACTGAAAGACATATTGCCACTAATTCTCCATCAAAACACTCTCCCTCACTTCAGACATACGTATCCCATTATTTTTGCCACTTTATAAAGTTCTGGAAGTTTATAAAGGCCTGGAAGTTCTCTTCATTTAGTAGTTCTGGAAGTTTATAACGGTCTGGAAGTTCTCTTTCACAAGTACCTTTAGGAAATGGGTTCAGAAATACAGTGCATGCTGCTGTCAAGTGTCAGCCAGCAGAAAGGAAAGTTCACAAAGATATTTTGGTGTGTCCTCATCTACTTTGTTCACGGGCTCTAGCACTTGGCGACATGCTACTTCTGGTTATTCCTCAACATAAAAATGCCCATGAAGGTAAATATTTTGAATTGACTCAGGACATCGAAGCAGCCATTACAACTAAAGACGCTCATGAAAGAGGATTTTTCAAAAGATGGAGTGCAAGAATACAGTCTTATACTTCAGTGTGCTCACCAACACTTCCTGCATAGCATTTGATGAAAAATTTTTGTCTTGCACTGGTGAAGTTTATTTCCTACTGTGTAACAGAAGAGACTAGTGGGGGCCTGATTTCTGAAAGAGCCACGTGGGATTTGGCTCTTCAGAAAGGTTCACATGGGATTTACCACCCGCTCCATGGAGTATGCAATTCCAGGGGAGAAATTTATTGTGCCTGTCAGATCATGTCATCAACAGCTTAGCCTCGCTGACTGGCACTTGCTCTTCCCTGTCAGTGCAGCAAGATGAGCAGCACCCTGCTCACCAGATGGTGATTTGTTCCACCAGCCACCTTTGCTGCATCCCTGATTCACTCCAGCCCAGGACTGTCTCCAGAACTCATGCTGCAAGGCAGCTCCTGCCAACAACTTTGCCAAATGGCTCCTCTCAAAGTCATGGGCTGCCCAGACAGACTGGCTTCTCCATCTGCAGCAGCTTTTGGCAAAGAAATATTTCCCTCTCTGGCTTTGCCTCTCGGCTGCACCAGAGCCTTCCTGCCAGAAGGATGATCTGACCCTTCAGAAAGTACAACCAGACCTGGAATTCTGGGGCCGTTTAGAATCTATTCCTGTGTTCCTCGGTCCCACATCGAAGCACATCAGAACACACCAAAAAGAAGTAGATGATCACAAATACAGACAGGAAGCATCCTAAAAACTTAGAGCCAAAAATATCTACAGAAAGCATGCCACCCCTCCCCCACCTTCAACTTCATTATGAGTAGATTAAGAAACTGAAGCCCAGAGAGTGAAAGTGACTAATTACGGTGGCAGGACTGGGAATCCTACCCAGAGCTTTTGACATGCATTTCACATTACCGCTTATGGTACTACGTTGTATTTCAATTTCCTACAGTTCATCTTCAAATTCTCGATAAAAATTGGGTTGTTTATGTCAGTATTAATTCAAAAGAGCATTTTTAAGAAAAATGAATAGTCTTTTCCCACTTTTATTTTAAACAGCTTTGCTCTCATACTAAATTGAGACAGTCTGCTTAAGTTTTAAGAAGGTGGGGTTTAGAGTCAGGTTCTATGATTTGTTTTACTTGCTGTTGTGTAATAACCTCATCGTGCTCAACTCTTCATCTACTTTGTCTTTTTTTTGGTACCAGGAATCGAACTCAGGACTTTGTGCTTGCCAGGCAGGCACTTGTGCCACTGAGCTATATCCCCAGCCCCTTAACTTTTCATCTAAAGAGAGGTAAGAATGGTATTAGTCTACAGAATTGTGAGGATTAGGTAAGAAATTTACTTTAAGTGTCAAAGCCTGTCCTTGGCTGCAGAAGGCCCTCCCTTGCTGCCAGCAATCATTCTTACTTAACACTCAAATCCACAGTGGATTTAGAAAACACAGTGCTATGCACTTATAAACAGGTATGCCAGGTGCTCTTGTTTTCTACATTAGGAAATTCTGAGGTTAAGTGACAGATCCAAGGTAAAAGAATAAATGGAGGGCCAGAGATTTCTTCTGGTTGTTCTACTAAGAAATGGGAATTAGTGTCTGGGCTTTAAAGATCATAAAATCAGAAAGAATGTTATAGACGGGTAATCACTGCAGCACCTTATGTAATATAAAAGCGGGAAACAACTTTCTATCCATGCACAAGAGAATTACTAATAAACTATGTGTACAGTCACACCATGGAGCACTGCACAGCCATTAAAAAACATAGGGCTTCTGACATAGAAGGATCTTTAAGAAATATCAAGTGGGAGAAAAAACAAAGTGGAAATAGAACAGGCAGTGTGCACTCATTTATGCAAGCAACCCCCACCCCACCACAAGGCACACTCTGTCTAGCATACCCTGGCTTTCTCACAAGGACCCTAGACTTATATATCCTTTTGCCCCCTCACTACAGATCATCCAATTGTTTTAAGATTTGCTGTAAGCAATCGAGTCTTTTTCTTCTAAATGAAGAAAAAGCTCTAAGATGAATTTGTCCTTCTCATTGTCCAAAATGGCCCTTTCTCCAAAGAAACCAGTGAACACAAATAGTTTTGGTGGATCTCATGCATGCATATCCTATCATTACTCCTCTTTCCAGAGTGAACTTGGGAAGCGTGAGAATTCAAGGGTTCCTAGGTTATTTATGACAAAGACTCTAGCAGCACTATAAAAACGCTATATGACTTTCAATGGGCTAGTTACACTAAAGCCGACTTTTAGCCAGATTCCAGATTCTACTGGAGAGGGAAATTTAGTGGTAAGGCTGACAAGGCAGATGAAAGCCAACTCATCATCTCAGTAATGGGAGTTGAAGGGAGTAGGCTAGAGACAGCTTTGGCTGTCTCTGAGGCCTCCACATTTATGGGAAAAGTGTTATTTATTATCATCAAATGGCTGCCTTGGTACCACTACCTTTCCTGTGGGCCAGGCAATCAGAACTACCTGGAAAATGGGTGTCTAGATGGCCCAGTGGGTCCATTTCAATTTAGCCTGGGAACTGCACCGTTAACATCTTAGAGTGAGTGCCTGAGGTACACGGAAATGCTGTGTAAAATACGTCAGCTGGGTCTTACATCTCAACTGCTCAGGTCGTAAGTAAAGCCTTTTTTCTTATTCAGAAGGGGAGACAATCTATGGAGTAAGTCAGCTAAGAAGTCTGGCTGGGTCAGGGGATGCAGCTGCCTCTGGCATGTGATGGCACAGAAATGAGCACTGCTGTGCTGGGAAAGGATGGATCTCGTGAATTCAGCAGTATGGAGTGGGCATCAAGGGGTGTCTGTGGAGGGTGGAACTCAAACTGTGCTTTCCCACAAGAAAACCCTAACTAGAGTCAGCAGGGGTGGGCAGAGAGCAGGTTCCTGGAGGGAAGGCTGTTGTGGGCTTCAATTTTTTTTTTTTTTTTTTTTTTTTTTGTCTTTTTGAGACAGGGTCTCGCTATGCAGTCCAGGCTGGCCTTGAGCTCACTTTGTAGCCCAGGCTGGCCTGGAACTCAGAACGATCCTCCTGCCTCAGCCTCCCAAGTGCTGGGATTACAGGCATGGGCCACCATGCCCAGCTGTGGGCTTCAATTTGGTCATGCCACTTACAAATAAGTATGTCTACAATACAAGAATTTTTCGTCATACAGTTTATTTGCTTCTCTATACCTCAGAATCCCTATTCTGAAAAAAAAAAATGGAGCTAACATAACCACTCACTCAGGGTGATTAAGTAAGTAAACACACAAGAAACCCTTAGGAAAATGCCCAATTACATATAGTACTTGTGACCTTAGTTCTCTTCCCTTAGTGAAGTGTCTAAATTGGACCGTTTCTTCCTAAATGCAAATGTCAGAGTCTAGGAATGTCAGTCTACAGCTGTGCTCTTTTCATTGAGCTTTACCAATATTTTGACAGGACTGGCCTAATATTATTCACCCCAGGTTCATTTGGTACGTTTCTGACCAGCACTCATAAAGGGCTTGCGATTGCCCCTAGAGACCTGGATGCTAATAATGAATACTTCCTAGTGATTTTCAATGCACTCTGGTTATTATATTGAGTAGCAGAACATTTCCTATCCCCAGAAAGGTCATTTACAATAGTATAAGGCTGCTTCTTCCCACCTTCCATTTCAGGTTTTTCTGAAGGCTCAAATACTCATCCATATGCATTGGAAGTACCATTCTGATCTGGCATTTGCATACAAATATCAAAGCAACTTGAGGAACTGGAGGCAGCTCTCCATCACAGGACAACACCTGCTTTTCTTTCTCCAGTGCCTTCCCAGCATCTTCACAGTAAAATACATTTTCACATACCTTTCCAGATTTATTCACCATAGCTTTTCCCCCTTTCTTCTGATTATGTGGGGTGGGGAGGGGGCAGGGACCTTTACTTCCTCACTTTAATCGTTGCGGCCCTAAGAAGCTGCTGCAGCATTTCACACCTCCCTCAGATCCCAACTCCGGAGACCCTCTAAGCTCAGCTCATCTGGGATTGGACTCTTCTTATTTTCCCGCACTGCTGAGAAATGGCCACATATCATTGTTTGAATAATTTCAATGTTTGATCCTTCATGGTTACCAAGACCAGGAAGTACCTCTTGCTGCACTTTCTTTATATCAAGCCAAGATGAGTTTCATTTTAATTTTTCACTCACTGCTTTAAGTTCTGCCCCGGACTGACAGGCAGATGAAAGCAAACTCTTCTTAGTAATGGCAGTTAAGGGGAGTAGGCTAGAGAGCGGCTCTGGCCAAAGGGAGGCCTCAGATACCTCCACAGTTACGGCCCTGGAGAGTGGGCATCTAGGGGGCCCAGGGGGGCCATTTCCATTCAGCCTGAGAACTGCATTGCTAATGTCTTACAAGGAGGATAAGGGACACTGAAAAGCTATTTTAAAGACTCCAGTCAGGGCTCACATCATGATTGCTCAATTCCATAAATATTTCCTTTTTTCTTATTGGGGTATTTTTTTTTTTAGCTCCAGACCCAGATATTCAACTGCTTAAGAGTCTCATGAGAACTAGACATTTTACAATTACTTTTCCCATTGTGTCCCTGAAAATCCCCTTCATGAATTCAGTCTGATGGCAAAGTTCTGGACGTTCCTGGATGCTACCTTCTCTTTGTATACCTACTTAATCTATCGCACCAAGTGAGTCCGTTGCAGTCCTTCTCTGTGCTGTATCTAAAATCCAGCTGATTCTCTCCACCTCTGCTGCTGCCACCATCCTGAGTACAGCCACAACTTCCTTGCTATCTTAAGCGATCCTCCCTATTCATTTCATATCGGGCCCTCTGGCCTCCCCCTATACAGCAGTCAGGCAGCTTTTGAAAACATAAACCTGATCATATTTCCCCCATTAATGGCTTTTGATCTATCTTTGGATAAAATCCAAGTTCCTTCTGGTCATCCATACCTAGTGGATGACACATGAAAAGACTGTGGATGGTTTGAGTAACCTCTGCCCTATCTCCAGTACCTCCTCTGTAAGAGTACGCCAAAGCTTCATCCAGTCTAAGGAAACTCTGCATGCTTGCTATGCAACTGCAGTTGAAGTAACAGCTTTAGTGTACTACAGGCATTTATTGAGGGTTGACTTCTCATTAGGCACTGGATAAATACTTTCTCTGCATAAGTACTTTTTTCCTGTGGTATAGGCTTTATTGCTCTTCCCATTCTACAACCAAGAAAACTGAGAAGTTTGTAGTAACTACACTTATGGGATCATTCTGTGCTCCCATTAGAAAGTAAAAGATTAATCTAGAAAACTCACAGACTGCTGGGACACAGAGAAGGTTTTAGTTCGCTCTAAAAGAAACCTAAAAAAAAACAGAAAGAAATCCATACACAGATCAGGGAGACCTGAGAGATGAATCCTTGGTTAGGAAGCTTTGGTTCCATATTTAAAAATACCAATCAAAACATTATGTTGACTCCACTTATGTGCTTATTCCAAATCCACCTGATGCCCTTCCTTATACACACTCTCAAATGATGTCTATAAAGAATTCTACCCCACGTGGAAACCCTGCTTACACACAAAGATGCAACCATTGTGATCTTTCCAATACCAGGAGCTGACAGTCAAAGGAAAACGAAGCAGTGCAGAATTTCCTAGTGAAAGCACATGGGCTTCCGAACACCTTGAGTTTTAAGATTAGCTTTTCCCCTAAATGTGTGACCTCGGCAAATTAGTGGCATCTCCAGATGTCAGTTGCATTAGCTTTTTTTTTTTTTTTAATTTGAAAATGGAAGCTACTTAGCAGGGTCTGCATACATTGATATACATATAAAGAACTCAGTGCAGTGCTTGGAACACAAACGAGGCCCAAAGATGTTAACTTTAAAAAAGGATACATGGGAAAATGTAGGGCAGGACAGGAAGCTTAATGCCAAGAATTTAGAAAATAGGAAGTGTTTTCATTTATTTAGCAAATGCACATCATGCATTTGGGGGTATGTGTGTAAAACTGTCCTTTAGAATTTGCATCGCTCTTAGCTGGAAGAACTAGCCTGCAGCTACCACTTACAATGCAAATTGAGCTTAGAATCCTTCACACTAACTACACTGCAAAATCCTTCTAGCTTTAAATAGAATACTGCAGTATGGGATGATCTGAGCAAAAGGAAGAAAAATGTAGAGATAAATGTGGAGACTTTGGAGAAAAAGAAAACCCTGGTATATCTGAGAAGTAGGAAGAAGATGAAGAAATATTAAAGGAAACAGAAAAGTATACAAGGACCTAGAGGCACATTGCTCAGTGTGCAGGTTTAGGTGACGAAGGGGGAAGAGAACTTTTGGGGAGGCGAATTTTAACAGACATTTGGATCTGGCGCTTTCTCATGGCCCAAAGGTGTCCCTAGGAAGGGGTGGGGCTTTTCCCTGACTGGCCAGCACAAGGTCTGAATGCCCCCTGAAATGAATAGGTCAAGCCAGAGAACTTCTTGCTCTGCCTAGCTTCCATCATTTACATAGTATTAGTTCATTTTTATTCTTCCTATGCCTTTACTGAACTGGGGGTAGGGAGCTAAGGGGTCTGAGAGGTTGACTTTCACATACAAGCAAATTTTTTGCTCTTTGCTATAAACTCATTTTTACTCCATGAATTCAGGTATTCCATCCAGAATAAGAATTTCCCAAAATGCTGAAAAGTAAGGATAACTATAGTATCCAGGGCCTTGAAAGTAATAAGAAATGCTATTTCTTCATTCTATAAATGACACTCAAGCATTTTGGCCCCAATTTGTCCATCTTCTCAGCTCAGTAAGTTTCCTTTACCTGTACAGAGGTAATAGAGAAGAAATATGTAATATATAATAGAGAAGAAAGTATGAAGGCAGCCCTGTTTCTTTGTAGTCACAAACGGAAATGTTCCAACCAAAGCCCATAGACCCAAAGCCAACTTCTCTGTTGGGTGTTATGCTTAGGTACAGTCACATGCTAGCTGGTCACTGATTCGGTGACAAAGCACAAAGACTGAGGAGGAACATCTCACAATCACATTGTCCCTGTGGAAGTAAAAAGAATCAGCAAGCGCGATGCTCATTGTGGGCAAGGAATGGGCTGTCTGTCCATCCCAGAGCAGTCTCCAAGCTCCTGGAGGTCAGAGCTTACAACTCTGCTTAACCTAACATGGAGTTTGTGTCGGGCTCCAATAATGATGACAGACAGAAAATATACATTCAGGAGCACTGGGGATTCTCCTTGTCTAAAACTTCCAGGGATGTTGAGGGAAGATGCCACCTTACCCCCCAGATTGTGTGTGTGTGTGTGTGTGTGTGTGTGTGTGTGTGTATGTCTTTTTATTTCCCCCAGAATGTGAACTCTTTTTCCTTCTCCCATCGCATTTCTCTGAGTAGCCTTGTGATTTGAATAAATATTATAGAAATTTTAGTGTTCAAGAACAGCAATAATTTTAAATTAATATATTCTGCAACATTTTTTTCTAACGCATCTTCACACATGGATTTTACTGAATGCCAATGCAACACTTTATACTATTGGTTAAAGATAAAGGCCTGTGGGTAGAAAATGAAGCAAAAACGCAAAAGTTTTGCCACTTAAATAAAATGTCTCCCCTCTCTATTCACACACAAAAGGCAGAATGAGATCCACCTGCTGACTCTCCCTGTCTGCCTGCACGGCGCTCCAGCTAATGTCAGAACAAGCCGGTTGAGAGAGACGACAGTTTCACCTTTTGGCAAAGCTCAGCTTGCTGAACCCTCTTGCTTTCCACTGGCTGTTGATTCAGCAGAAACTACTGCTGCAGAATTCATAATGGTGATTTTTAAAGGCCCCACCGTTCGCGTTGCTCGCCCCACGTGTCAGCCCCGTTCACTCGCCGCTAGAACACTGTTTCCCCAGCCACTGTTTCATTTCTTGTTCATCCACTTCGGAGGCGAGAGGGGCTCGCCCTCCTGCAAGGGGCCTTTTGGGGTTCTGATTGTCTGAGCAGGTAACCCGGCCAACCAGAGAGATGAATGGGCAGGAAATGAGACCATGCCCTCCCTTCAGCCACGGGGAGACAACATCTTCCCACTCAGGGAGGGGTTACTAAGGTCCTCCGGGGCCCCTTCTCATCTCCCTCCAGGACCCTCGTAAGCATCGCGGCGCGAGGTCATCTGCCTTCGCGGGGTCATCTGCCCAGCTGGGAGCCGCGCCCTGAAAAGCCTAATCCCCAAGGGCCATTTTAACTCCCGGGGCGCCGGGTCCACCTGCTGCTGAGCGGGGCTCGCCTCGGGAGCCCGGATGGATGCGGGCGCCCCGGGGCTGCCCCGCGAGCCGCCGAGCCCCC
>NW_004955415.1:7213420-7248367 GCF_000276665.1 Chinchilla lanigera | reverse complement strand
GCCCCACAGGCGCTGCCACGCTGGCCGGGGAGATGCCCAACAGGTTCCCCGCGTTGGCAGCCGCTCCGAAATGCAAAAACGCTCCCTCCTCCCTTGGGAGAGCGGGCAGCCGCGACAAAATGGTGCCTTTCCGGACCCGAGCTGAGGTGGCGAGATGGCAGGGGTAGGATTCGGGCTGGCGGGGCCGCGGGGAGGGTGCCGGTCCCACGGGAGGGCGGCTCCGGCAGGCGGGGGCCGGGGGAGCTGGCGGGAGCTGGGCAGGGCGCTGCGGCGGGCGCCAGCGCACTCACCCTCACACCCACACGCGCGCACACGCAGCAGCTGCTCCTGCTGCAGGAGGCTGGAGGCGGCTGGTGCATTAAAGCGAGGCTCCTCCCAACCGCGTCAGCAGCCCCAGGACTCTTCCCCAGCAGCACTGGTGGCCCCGGCAGAGGCTGCGGCTGCTCTCTGCTGCATTGGGCTCACGCAGCCGCGAACCCGCACCTGGGCAGCGAGCAGCTGCCAGGTTGGCGTGAAAAGCACAGGCGCTGTCTTCCAGCCTCCCCCCTCTCGCGTCACGCAGCCAAATCCCGTGTCTACGCTCGCACCTCGGGCTCCTTAACTCTGCCTTTCTCGAGACACCTGCAGTTCGTTCAAGACTGCAAGTAGATGTAGGTTCCTTTGGATAGGCTGGAAGTCCTCATGGAGGTCCCTTTTGCTCGCCCCTGTGTAATACAGGTGGTCCCTTGCTGAAGTTAAAGGGCGAGGCCTGGAGCTCACAGGAAGCCTCCGATGGAGGGGAGAGGATGGGGAGAAGAGCTGCTTCTAGCCGACCTTATCGTAAGCCCTTCCTGCTAGGAATAGAAGTAAGAGCAGCGGCCAGGACTTCGCAACTGTAATCACGTATGACTTCCATTTAAGAAGCCAAACATCTAAATGTAGGAAGTTAGTGTCAGGAAAGCGTCAGTGTCTACTCAGGCAAATACTAGCACAGACCTGAGTCATGAACCCAGCTGACCTGTTCCGTTTGAGGAAGCCGGGTCACCCTAGCCCTGTGCATTTTGTTTTGGGCAAACTGCTGCAGCTCCTCTCTTGGGCTTTGCTTGGGCAGGAATGCCTTGCGTTTGCTCTCCACAGGGAAGGTATATTAAACATAAGGGAGCCCTGTGCCCACAGAGAGCCATTGCCACCCGTGGGGAATTTCAAGGATCCAATTAATGCAAAAAAGAGGCCTGTCTTCCTACTTCAAGTAGGAGAAAAATACGGAGCCCCCCCCTCCACATTCCTCCAAATTACAAGTTCCACGTTTGAAAGAAAATGAGATCATTATAGTTATGAAACCACCAAAATCATTTAATGAAGCAACCCAAATCACTAGAAAGCCAATTTGGAAAAGAAATTTCCCTGATTTCCTCTTGGAGGAGATATTCATTTCATTGGGTGTCACCGTAGGGAGGGACATCAGCAAATGTCTTGCTCAGTTAAGCTCCACAAGTTTAGCTAGATGAGCCCAGAGGGACACGTGAGTTAATTATATACATACAATGCTTCGGCTAACACCATTTAGAAAGTAGTTGAAGTTCAAAAAAAATGAGAAAACAAGTCCTTAGCTGAGGTTTGGGAATTGCCATTCCGTTTCTAAGAATAGATGCTTCTGGCAGGTGGGAAATAGCATTGCCCTGGTATCCAGAAAGTGACTTCATATCCGCAAGGAAAAAAAAGAGTAAATGTCTCTTTCTATAATGGGGGTGGGGGGAGTTCATTGTCCAGCAAATTCCATTTTATTTTCATCTGGTGGTTAAGTCCTACAACTTCTTTGGGCATTTGTTCGAAGTCCACATGCAAAATTGAAGTAGCAGAGGAAAAGTGGTGCAAGTTGATGTGATTCACTTCAGTACCAGGTGTGCTGAGCTGTGTGCCTGCCCCGGGCAGCAGGATTCCATCTCTGGTAGTTAACACAGTCCGGCTTCTCATGGAGATTGGGACGTAGTGGGGAGGAAGCAGAGGAATAAAAAGCTAAGTCCATCTCTCTGTTGTCAAGGTGATGCGAAAACATCTTGCCTTCCCCTGGAATGACCTTATGTTATGACAGGAGGCCTTGGCACGGGGACATTCTCCCCCTTGTCTTCCTGGAACAGAAGCTTGCTTAGAACAGAGCTGTGTGATGAATCAGGTAGGCTCAGGGTCATTGGCGAGGCTGTGCTTGAAGGAATTTTCCATTGTGACCAATGAGAGAGAAGTTCCCTCCACAAATTGAGCCTCTGAGTTTACTAAATTTTCCCTCGCGTATTTCCCATGAAATTCTTCCTCTTTCTGTACAACAATTCGTAGACACAAGTTCAGAGAAGGCAAGTTAGGTATACTTTCAATCCTTAAGTGGGTTTCAAGGTTTCTACTTTGTGAGTACTCTTTTTTACTGAAAGCAGTGGAGAACAAGCCGCTCCAACCAAAATCAAGGAAAAAAAAATGGTATTGGCCATGTGCCTTAACACAGGGGCACATCACCGGATAGTGGGGGTACAGTAGTGGAAGAACGCACACACCGCGCTGTGGGATAAGGGACTATGTAGACCATTTCTTACAAGATTTACTGAACTCCTACTCCTCCAACATGTCAAGCTCTTCCAAAAGCACTGGCATCTTTGCGTTCTATTCCCTATGCCCCTTCTGCGTGTTCTTGGCATTCTCCTGTGTCTCACCTGAGACATTCCCCACCCACCCCATGGTCCTCCTGGTATTTTCTGTCTCCACAATTTTGGGGGGTTCTTCATGACCCACTTTATTTTATAGCATTTGTTTAGTTATTACTGTCAGACATGTCCACTCATACCTTCAATTTTGAGTGCCTGTCATTTAGTAGATGCTTATTCCATTTACTGAGTGGAAATGAATATTCATTGCATGAATGAATAAATTACTGAATGTATTTAGTGATATTTAGGTTTTATACATCTACCTTCATTAGAATTTGTGAAAATAATAATGTACTGTGAGACAGAAACTTTTACCTTATTATCACTGTCCCAGTTGAAATAATTGTTCCTATTCATCCCTTTGTGCATGTATAGCTCCCCAAATTTACTGAATACCTAATGTATGCCAAGATTGTTCTAGGTGCTGGGGATACAGATAATATAAAACAGATTCCTTTCCTTCACAGAATTTAAAATCCATCATCTGATTTTAATTTCATGAGATTTCCTGGAGATACAATAAATACGTTATAAATCAACAGGACCATAGCATAATGGTTAAATGCCAAGACTCTGGTATCAGGCAAAGCTGATTTTCTGCTGCTTATTATTGTATTCTCATGGAAATTACAAGCTTTCCCTAAGCCATGGGTTTTCTTATCTATCAATTACAAAGTAGAATAGTATCTATTTCATAATATTATTGTGAGGATTAAATGAGATAATGCAACTCACTTGAAGGTTTTATTTGTATCGTCACCGTGATCAGCATTTAACGAATGTTTTTTTTTTTTTTTTTTTATCAGACTCTACCAGGTGTGATTAAGAACTATAATGAATGTTTAAATTTTTAAAAAATTATAGTAAAAGACACATTGTCATTTATCCCCTTGAAAATACCCACCTTGCTTCGAACACACTTCTCACTTTTATTGTTCTGTTGTGGCTGCCTCGATATCTTAAATTGATTTAAAATGTTTACCTTTCATGGTCATTTTGACTTTGGGGAAAAGCCAGAAATTGCACAGCACCACGTCCAGTGAATAAGGTAGATGAGGGCGCACCGTGTTTGTAGGAATGCCCCTTTCTGTTGGATGTCACTCAGCAACAGCATTCACCATATTTTTGATCACACTGCATAAAGACATTCACAAAAAAGGACTTCTAGGACAGCTTTAGAAAGTGGCAAAAATGAAGGCAGGGCTTGTTGTCTGAGGGGGACTGATGGCAATGTATCTTTTACTGTAAAAAAATTTAAAATTTCAGCATTCACCATATATTTTGATCACCCTGTGTGTGTGCCAGACACAGACACAGAACAGAAGATTCAGTGCATGAGATGTGCAGTCAGTCTCTGCAGTCATGGAACTTACGGTCTAATTTACAGTTTATGTAAGCGGGGCCATGGGCTACAGAGGGGGCAGCAGAGGGCATTCTGAAAGACTGACCTAATTTAGGCTTGTGCTTTACAAGAAAGAGCCAATTACAAATACACAGCCTTCCTAAGATACCCAATTCGGTATGACAGCACTTGGGCATGTTCTTTTTTTATCATCCTTGTCATGGTCACTTCCCTGGATACTCATGTGTAACCCCCTCCCCCGTGGCTAGTGCTTCCTACATTGGAACCTTTTAGCTCATCCTGTCCAATTAGCACATTAAATATCTACAGTCTTATTAAAACCCTTGACCTGAGCCACTCCAGAGATTCTGAATATAGGCTTTAGGTGTCAGACACTCCTGGTTTGTGTCCCAGCTCAGGCATTTGTGAATTTCTTGACCTTTGACATGTAATTTAACATCTCTCAGTCTCTGTATTTACAAAAACAGAAGAGAACAATGGTAGCTACTTCACAGGGTTGTTGGGTGGCCTCAGAGACAGTGGAAAGAAAGTGCCTAGTCCAGTCTTGGCCTGGAGCCAGGCCTCGCTACTACTCTGGCTCTCTGTCCTAGCAGGGCTTCATGGAGCTCTCTACTTGCGGAGACAGGAGAGACACTCTACAAGTCAGTTGTTCATGTGAACAAAAATGTCCCAGAAACTTGAGTTTTAACACCCATCACTGTCTTAATGAGCAACTAGAAGCGGGATATACAATAGAAGAAATGAGAATTATCTCCTTTTGACTGGTACTTATGTGTGAGCAAACCTAGCCACAGTGTCCTACTGAGGAATCATGTGGAATTCCTCTCCAAGATCACTGATAATCCTCTCTCTCTCTTTCTGGGTTGGGTTGTGTGCTGACGGACTGCCCAGAGGTTGACCTCATGAATTTCTAGCAAGTTTGCAATTCCTTCTTGTGCAGGCTACAACATGTAGTAGAGCCGGTCTTTAACATGGTATTTTACTTGGGAAAAGAAAACAAAACTTCTTGCCCTCGTAGTAATGTATTCATTTTAGACTCTGGACTCCTGTTAGATTTTACTCGAAAATGTCCACTGAATTACTCAAGTACAGAATTGTCAGAAAATGCACTGTGGTGTGCTTGTACTCATGAGCACCGGCTGCTGAGAGCTGGTTTTGCACACTGCACACATCTCTCTCCAGCTTTGCTTTGAGCAACAACACCATGCTGATGGTTGAAATTTCAACTCTGTCGCTGTTGAATGTTTATATCAAGGAAATAATAAGTTTTTTTAAAAATGTAAGAGCCAGCTTTTCAACATTTACCAGTGTGCCAATATAAACATATTGCTTGCTGATATTTCTTTCTAATCATCCCTGTTATCTCTGCAAAGTTCCTTTTAATTTCTCAACACCCTCTCAGCTGCGCCAGTTCCACCACCCAACCAAACTTCTGCCATAATGCTGCATAACTCTTAAAATCTTATCTTGATCAGAAGAAATCTGATGCTGTGTCTGACCCCTTGCAGTTTGGTTATGAAATTGTTGTGTAGACTTGTGAGTGATTGCTCCTGGGCCTGACGAGATAAGGAGTGTTAGGACATGCCTACTCTCAAGGAATCATTTTTTCCTACTGTTCTGGCTTCATGGTCATCTTTCTCTTACCCTTGCTTTGCTTAAATGCAAAACAACATCCGCTGTGTCTGATTTCACTGCTAGCTCTGCTGCTCATCTAGTTAAAATATTGAGGTAATGGGAGTAAAGATATGAAATCTCCAGAGTCCAGATCCAAGAGCCAGTGAGGAAAGAACTCTTTGGGCCTTTTCACATGATGGTTTTGGAGTTAAGTTTAGGCTGTACTGCACAAGGTAGTTTTGATTTGCATTATATTTGTGAGATACAGGGATGATTTCCAAAACTTGACAGCAACATTCCAGGGGTATTGTCTGATTATAGTCAGTATCTGATTATATTACTCAAAGTTAAATTTTAGTATAATTTAAATAATATATATATATTGGGAGTTGTTCTTCAATTTTTTAAGGAAGAACAAGCCAAGAAATTCCACTTAGAGAATTTATTCTGAGAAAATAACAAGGATATGGACAAATGTAGCCATAAGTTATCTCTCAATTATAAGTTATCTCTTTATAATCATTAAAGAGCAGAAACAACCAAGTGCTGAACAATAGACTTGATTAGGTAAATTATGGTGTCTTCATATATTGGAAATTATTGAGGCACTGATATAATAATGATAGCTAACACTTGAGCATTTATTATGTAGCAGACACTGTGCAAAGGGTTTTCCTTGCATTATTTCATTTAACTTTAACAGTAGCTTCTAAGGTAATTACTATTACCATCTCTTTTTCACCAAAGCAAATAATAAAGCTTAGCTCAGAACTATATGTCTCTGAAGCACATGCTCCTAAGCACTGTGCTTTCAGAGGTGTGTGTGTGTGTATATGTGTGCGCGCGCATGCGTGCATGCACATATTGGGATTGGGAGTGGGTTGAGGTCGCAGTAGAATCAATTCCTGAGGTCTTTTTCCAAACCATGCATCACTAGAACCTGATTTGTACTTCATAGGGATAAATATTCTGTCAGTTGAAAATCAGTATTGTTGTGTTGGCGAGGCTGTAGCACAACCAGATTCTCATACATTGCTTGTGGGATTGTGTAACAGTGCAGGCATAAAGCTTGACAGTTTCTCCAAATGTTAAACAAGGTCACTGTGTGACCCAGCAATTTCACTTCTACCTGTATACTCAAGAGAATTGAAAGCACATGTTCACACCGATGCTTGCACATGGATGTTGATAGCAGTATTATTCGTAAGAGCCCAAAAGATGAAGTAACCCAAATGTGCATCAGCTGACAAATGAGTAAACAAATTTTTATATAGCCACACAAGGACTATTATTCAGCTGTAAAAAATAATGAAGAACTGGTACTTGCTACAACACAGATGAAACTTAACAAAAGTATGCCAAGTAAAAGAAGCTAGACTGTTTCTATTTATGTGAAATGTTCAGAATAGGCACATTCAAAGAGGAAGAAAGTAGATTAGTGGCTGCCAGGGACTGGAAATGGGGCAGAGATACTGCTAATGGATCCCAGATTTCTTTTTAGAGTGATGAAAATGTTCTAAGATTAAATAGGGACAATAAATAGCTATACAAGTCTGAATATACTGAAAACCATTGAACTGTGTACTTTAAGAGGATGGATTGTATGGTATGTGAATTGTATCTCAATAAAGCTGTACTGAAAGACTAAAAAAGGAAATCATTGCTATTACAAGGTACTATTCTACAGAGTATGCTGTATCTTTTGGGTTTATTAGTACAGAAGAAAAATATCTAATGGCAAAGTCAGTTGTTCATGATATGTTAAAAAACCATGAAACAAAATAAAATGCTCCAATTTTTTGGTTTAAAAATGCTAATGTCTTGTATTGAAATGAACAGTTAATGATTACAATATTTTGTTCTGATCAATTGTGCATGCTTATGTCTGGTGGTCTGAGCAAATGATTGGAAGGTAACAATATGTAATGGAATTACAATGGTGAATTCCTACCATCTTGTCTAGTGAAGTTCTGTATTATCTCTACTGTTTTATCGAAGAATTATTTTCTTATTCCCTATAATGGTTTGAGCAATCTTTCATTTTTACATCTGGTAATCTGAGCAATGTAGTTGAGGATAGCGATATGTAATGTAACAACCACTGTTGATTCGTATTATTTTGTCTTGAGACTCTGTATCACTTTGAATGTTCTTGCTTTGATTTGTTTATGTTTGTGATACTGGTATGGTGCTACTGTTCTATTTTTGTTTCTCATTCACTACTCTCTTTAAAATAAAAAAAATGTACATATGGTGGTGGTAATGTGTAGTTTGTTTTTTTATTCAAATTGTTTTCAAAGAAAATGTAGTACATGTGTCATTTTGTAGTGAGAAAAATTTACAAATATTTTAATACCATGAAATACTTTATGGGATGAAAATTTGAGTTAAAAAGATCATTTTCTTTACACCAGGAAGTTGAGATAATGACATAAAAGTGTATGTAATCAGAATGCATAGAAATATAATGCAAACCACACTCATAATTATAAGGCTTATAGCTGCCACATTAAAAAGTAAAAAACAGATGAAATTAATTTTAATAAATGTTTTAAATTTTTTGAAAATAAAGCTTAAGTGCTTTATTGACCCTAACCCATTAAAATATTATACTCTCAGCATATAATCAATATAAAATCATTAATGATTTATTTCTGTATTTTTCATTCCAAGTGTTTGAAACCTGGGGTTTTACACTTAAGGGACCTCTCAAAACTAACCACATTTGTAGGTATTAATAACCACATGAGGCCGGTGGTTACCAGGTTGGACAGAAGAGGTAAAAAGGAACTATTTTAAAAATTTTATTCCATTCAGAAAGTTTTTAAGATATTCTTTCAAAAATAATTTTTCATCTACTAAGGGCTTGAATTAGAATGTGATCCCCAAACTGAGCTAAGCAGCAACAATTTGATGAACCTCAAAATGCTGCATACAAACTGAATATGAAAATATAGGCATGTCCACAAATATATACACATACATAGAACAGTAAATTTGAACACAATGTGCATTTCCCTGTATAACTAGTAGGCTGGGTGAATACAATACAAAAATATCCGGATTCTAAAGGCACCAATGTGACATCATATGACAAACTCAGACAGTAAGATGTAATGTATTGTTCAGTCACTGTGATAGTTACCACTCTATTAGGCCAACTGCTTAGTTCAATGCCTATGGCTTCGGTTTCAGCTAGGAGAAGAAGCCAAATAGCCAGATGTAACTGACAAATAAAGAATTTTCACAGGTTGGGCATCTGGATGCTATTATGGCTACTCAAGGTGGAGAGATTTAAAGGTACAGTTACTGGCATCTAGTTGGGGAATATCTATCTTTTAGATTGGATGAGAGTCAAATTTTGTGGTTATGTGATCAGTATATTAATAGCTGAGGACCTAGGGAATTAGATGCTCCATTGCCTTGAGACCTACAGGGAAAGAGTCAATGCATGTGCATGCATTGGGCACTGCCTTCTTCCTAGGCCGCATTCTTCACTGATCCCTAGGTGCTGCTCTTCTTCTCCCTGGATTCTCCTCTTACTTCAGGGGACATTCCTTGGGCTCATGCGCTGCCTCTTGCTCATCGCTCTGACTTCTCAAAGTATAATCAAGCTGGAGTTCAAAGTTTCCAGGCTTCTTAATCTACCATCCATCCCTAGATGACCTCATCCAGTCTCCACAGCTGACCACTCATGTAATGAAAATCTCCAAACCTGAACCCTGAATGCAAGCTGTCCCCTCACCTCCCTAACAGCCAGGCTGATGCTTAACTGCATCTCAGGCCTTAGTGCTGCCCTCCATGGCTGTTCCAACTTCCTGCTCCTGGGTTCCTTTCTCATTGTCCACATCCTGCCAATTAGCCAATTTGCCCACACTACAAAACAGATCCAGGATGGATCACTTTTCACTACCTCCACTGTTACTGCAGTGCTTCAACTATTATAGTATCTCACCAAGACTGTTTCAATAGGCCAGACTTGGTCTCTGGCCTCTCTTTCAATGGCTCTGCTCACTCAGAATAGTTTTTTGCAGCAGGCAGAATGGTCCTTCTAAATGCAGATCTCCTCATGTTACTTTTCTGCTCAAAGCCTTTTCTTGGCTACCTTACATTCAGAGTAAAATTTTCTGAAAATACTGCAAAGATTTGGATCTAGGTATAGCCCTTCCCCTGCTTTACTTCTTACCTAGAGCATCACAGAATCTCCCTCATGGATACTGTGACTCCCGCATTCCCTCATAAATGCTGTGACAGTCTTATCTTCATCAAACATGGCTGGAAGAAGACTCCCATTGCAGGACCTTTGCATCTGCTTTGCTCTCTGTCCTGAGTGCCTTCCTTTAGACACCAGCATAGCTCAGAGTAGCATCTCTTAAGAAGTCTGCTCCAATATATCTTTTGAGGGATAATTTTCTTTTCTTTTCTTTTCTTTTCTTTTCTTTTCTTTTCTTTTCTTTTCTTTTTTGGTACTGGGAATTGAACTCAGGACTTTTTGCTTGCCAGGCAGGTGCTGGTGCCACTGAGCTATATTCCTAGCCCTTCAAAGATAATTTTCTTGACCACTCTCAGAAAGTCTATATCATAACCAGACAGTATGTGTATCTTTTGTTAATTATACAAGTAGAACTAAAATTCTGGACCAGCACTTAGAAGAGTACCTAGCGCATGCTAGCTACTCTAAGGCACTTTCTGAAAGAATAAGAGTGAATCTGTGTTTTCTTCATAGTGAAGACCATGGGAAGGGATTTATGAGCAGTAACCTAGGATGTGTAGCAAAGAGCATGGCCTTCTCCTAAAAGAGATCTGGCTCTTTCTCCAGGCTTCTTGGAGATTATCTGTGTCATATATTATTATCTATGTCATATACTGTTTTTATGGAGCTGGCAACCTCAGAATGGACACCTGATTTAGGGTGGGAGCTTTGGGTCACATGGGTTATTAGTTGATAGGTATACTGAGTTCAATCATGTATCTGTCAGTCATGTCTACATACAGGGCCCTAATAAAGTCTGAGCATTAGACCAGACAAGCTTCTGTGGTTGACAATAATCTTCATGTCATCAGACATTAATGGCCAGAGGGTAATACGTCTGGAGAACAGGAGAAGATTTGCATTTGGACCCTACCAGACACTGCTCAGGTGAGCCTTCCTCTGGTTAATTTTAATCTGTATCCTTTCCCTTATCAACCATAAGCAGGAGTGTGAGTATGCTAGTTGTCAGTGAATTCTGCAAGTCCTTCTAGCAAATTAACAAAACTGAGAGTAGTTTTGGGAACACCCCAAATCTGCATTTGAGGTCAAAAGGTTAGAGTCATGTTGGGCACTCTGCCCTCAAACTTGGCAGTTTGGCTAACTCTAGATAATACTAAACAGGTTAGTTGGCAAGGCTCATAATAGAAAGTGGGCTTATAGGTCATTAGGTTTAGCTCACCACTTTACTGATGAGGAAACTGAAGTTTAGAGAAAAGAAGCAACTTGCTCCAATTTTCTGATAATTTAACACAAAACCTGGTATCATGGCTTATATCCTAGCACAACGACTCTCCTCAACTTCTGTTTGAGGTATATACCTTTTTTTCTTAGAAATGTTAAAATACTGGGGATTGTAGCTCAGCAATAGAATATTCACCTGGAGTAAGTAAGGGTCTGGGTCAATCTCCAACACTACCCAAGAAAGAAGAAAGAGGCTTAGTAGAAAGTTATTGGACAATTAAATTGGTTAACTTCCTCGTATATTAAGGTTGGTACGAAGGGGGAAGAAATCATTACTCTTTTCCAAAAGTCACTAGTGCCAGCCCTGGTTGAAACTGTAACATGAGTTCTCCTCATATCCCTCATATCTGCTTCTGTGCCTCAGAGTGAGCCAGGGAAGAGCTGTAGGAGGGGTGACCCACAGAGCCTGGGAGGGTAGCTTTTCTGCTCCCTGAGCATCAGCACTAATGAAGCTTCCTCTCCCCACACTGTGATAGTCTGCTGCTGTCCTCTTTTCTGGATGGAAACTGCAAAGAATAGGCAACTTGAGAAGCTACTGGACATAGCACAGACTAAATGTGACCCGTCACATGGGTGACATGTAAGTTCAGTGTTATGCAAGCAAAGCTGCTGTCCTGGCCGTTACTAGTGTGGTAAGTTGCACAAGCCGGGATTCAGGAGCTGGATGGACCTTGAACTTGAAAGCAAGGTTGTATATGTTTTAAAATTCAATAAATATTTATGGGATAAATATGCATTGAAAACAATTATATTAAACATCTCTCAAATAGAGACCTCTGCAATTTCCATTTGGCACCTGACAGAAGTACAAGGACTGAGGAAAGGATTAAGACCAAAGTTTATGAATTTATGTCTGAAAAGAAGCACCAGTCCTGGGCAGGGACTATAACCATTTAGATCATTTTGTGAACTGAATGGAGATTTTATATTCTTTCCATGGAAAACAAAACCAATCAAAACAAAAAAACCTAACAATTTACAGTACTTCCTGCTTTGAAATGCTGACTCATTCTATCTATTTCAGAAAGAGTTAAAAACAAAAAGAAGGAAAAGGAATCAAGCATGGTGGTGCATTCCTGAATCTCAGCACTCGGGAGGTGAAGGCAGGAGGAGCACCCTGAGTTCAAAGCCAGCCTTGTGGGGAGGGAGGGCTAGGGTGGTGAGGGTGGGTGGAGAGGGAGCCAGCCTGGGCTACATAAGCAAATTAAAGACCAGCCTGCAGAACATAGCAAGGGAAAACCTGTCCCAAAACAAACAAAAGCAAACAAAGAGAAAAGAAAAAAAGACCTGGGCCAAAAGAAGGTACAGTTGAGGACAAGTTTACAATGACAGTGTCGCTGTCTCCTGTGCATGTTCTTACATGGAGAATAAAAGCAGCCGTCACACATATGGCGGGTGATGGTACAAGGCCAGATGTGAGTCTCCCTCCTAAGATGGGTCAGAAAGAATGTAACAAGCAAATTGTTAAAGACATGACTTTTGAGGAATAGACTGCATGAGTTCAGATCTGGGCTCTGATATTTCCTAGCAGTGTAATTATGGAAAAATTGCTTAATCATATTGCATTTTAATTTCATTTCCAAAACAAATAACACTAGTATCCACATAATAGGGTGCTTGTAAAAATTACATGACGTAATATACATAAAATCCTTACAACAGCAAACAGCACATAACACACTCCCAGGAAATGTTGAGTGCTGTCATTATTATGTGCCCTGTCATTGTCTGTGTGGAAGCTAAATTTGTTTACTTGCCCAGTTCTTGTCTTTGAATTATTTTAACAGGTCTGCTGTTTATTTTTTAAAATTAACTCAAAGACATGGTTTCATGAAAAAGGAGAATGGAATTGTTGATGCTAGTGAGCTGATGGTGAAGGCCTATATTCATTCAACATCAAATATTTACTATCTGCCTATTGTTCACTTAGCACTAACCTTGTAAAGTACTAAAAAGGAGCCCACACTTGATTGTAGAGATAACTATTAAAACATGTGTTATGCAAATAAGAGACTAGTCTAGTGTGGACTAACCACAGTGTAAGAATTTAGAGGCACCTAGCTAAGTGAGAATAGTCATAGAAAGTGAAATGGAAAGTAAAACGCCTTACCTGGGCCCCAAAGCAGGACTGGTTTCACAGTTTGTAGCGCTCAACCCAAAGTAAAAGCATGGACCCTTTGTTCAAAATATATTTGGGGTTGTAAGACAGCAACAGCAGCGTATGATACCAAGCCTGGGACCTTCTAAGTGTGGATTTCGTGCTCCTCCACAGCTGACAGGTGCATGGCCCTCACCCTGACTTGATCACAGCAGGACTCATGGGGAGAATATTTTAGGACAATACCACTTCCAGACTGGATTGACCATTTATAGCTCTACCTCTCTGTCCTTTTTTATACTTTTCTTCCTAACCGAGATGTTTTTACTTATTTTTTCAACCTATGTAAATCCTACTTATTCATCCAATCCCAAGACCCATAGGACCTCGGCAACACAATAGGATGAAGGCAAGCTGTACTCGGTGAGAAGAGCAAGGGTTGAAGTCTGCTTCTCACCTGCTCTGGAACTCCTGCAGTGCTCCTTACTTCTCTGATACTCCTCTGCTCCTATGCTCCAGAGGGAAACTGGTTTTAAAACTGTCTACAGGGTTGGCAGAAGGTCAACAGGCATCACAAATGCAAAAGAACTTTTCAAATATTAATATCTTATATTGGTGAAGAGCTTTAGAGTTTTCTTGATAAAGCCTTCCTTTGCTTCTACAGGCTATAAATAGTGCCTGCTGAGTGCCCATGTATTATTAAAACGTGCACACACACATGCAAGCATGCGTACATGGGCCCCCCTCTATTTCCCACCACTGCCCCCATTTAGCATATATAAACTTAATGTGTTATTTTCTCCTTTAATTTCTTATGGTCATCAAGCCTGTATCTTTAGTTGAACCAATTTATCCTCCTTACTATGTCAATGTGATCTTTCTAACTCATAGAGCTGGGTCCCAAGTCACCCTCCTTAGAATCCTTTCTATTCCCTGTTTCTTGCCTAGAGCAGTTTCTTAAAACCAATGGCACAGAATCATCAGTGTATTTTGAAGCATTGTTGGTGTTGTGGGAAAAGAGATTCAGAACTTGAAAAATCTATGGTATAGTTCTCTTTGGGAGATACCCCATTCATATTAAAAAGCTCGGACAAATCCTATTTAAAGAAGTTAATTTAACATTGAAACCAGAGTTTTCCATATTAAGTTGATCATATTTATATTCTATAGGATACATTTATTCTGCAGAACAAACTTTTTCAATTGCTGGTCCATACAATAGCAGACTACAGCCTGGTTTGTAGAGCTTTTATCATCTATTTCTGGCCTAGATTTCTAGCTCATTTTCTGCTACCCTTATCTTAAATCCTGGCCTCCAGAAAGAGTGGGCCATTTCCAGTTTCTTGAACAACTTTGAGCTCTGCACCTGCTATATTCTCTGTCAAAAATGTCTTCCTACCCCTCATCCCTTCATTTATTCCCTAGTGATTTGTTACTCATCACTTAAGGCCTAGCATGACAACTCTGCGGTGTCTTTTGACATTCCCATGAACTACTTTTCCTCCTACTTGCAGCAGTCAACTTCTGTGAAACTTTGTATATGAGTTAATTGCTGATCTTTAATAATCACCTTCCTCAAACCAGCTATTTAGTACTTATTGTAGTGTAGACAGCCCTTACAAGATGACTAAAGTAATTTATGCCTACTTACATCAAAAAGAAATACACAGCTTAAGAAACTCACTTCTCGGGCTGGGGATTTAGCTCAGCGGCAAAGCGCCTGCCTGGCAAGCGCAAGGTCGTGGGTTCGGTTCCCGGTACCGGAGAAAAACCAAAAAAAAAAAGAAACTCACTTCTCTTTCTATCTTTCTAATGGTGCCCACCATCCATCTAGCTGCCCAAGCTAGAAATTTGGAAGACATTTCTAATGTCCTTCTTCCTGCATCCAGACAGTTGGAAAATCCTATAAATTCCAAGTTCTTAGCAATCTTAAAAATCAGTCCACAAGTGTCCATTCACACAGTCACTAATTTAGTGTGGGCCATCAACTTCTCTGAGCTGTGCTCCCCGTGAGATGGCTTCTTAGCAGATCTTCCATTCTCCTTATTCCCCCAAGCATGATTGCCTCCTAAAGCCACATCAGAGCATGCCAGGTGCCCTGCTGACATGCCTGGAGCAGGTTCCTGTAACTCTTTGGAAAAGACAAATCCAAGACTCTTAATATAGCTTAATGGAACCTTAAGATCTGGTTACTGTCTCCTTTTCTACCCTTATTTCATACGGTATTAATCAGGACCTCACACTCCACACTGCAAACCTCATGCAGACTCCTAGGATTTCTGAGCTTGTCATATGTTTCCTTGGCTCTAAACCTTTGTACACATTTTTTCTTCTTGAAATGTTCCTCTCTTCCTCCTCTTGCTAATTCACAAGCTTCTGAAAAGTAGGCTGAGGATAGCACTCTTTCTCTGTTATCTCATAGCATCTGAGCACCCTCTTCTCTTCTGTGGGATCTTTGTAGCTGGGGCTATGTCTTACTGTTGTATCTGTACCTAACAAGTTGCTACCACCAGAACTGGCATGGAATAATCATTTGTTCATTTACTAATGATTTCCTCCAGTACACAATAAGCTCCCGAGAGAATCTTGTCTTTGTTATTCACTGTTGGATCTCCATGCCTAAGTGCAGTGCCTACCACCCAAAAGTTTGTTAAATGAAGATGAGACTGGGCACATTCAGGGTGGTATGGCTATAGACTTGTTAAATGCATACATTAATTAAAATCTCCAGCTCTCATCAGAAGTTTTGTGGTATATTTCGGTGTGTTTTACAGTTGTCCCTTACTATATCATAGTTCACTTATTGCAGCTTCACTGTATTGTGGGTTTTAAAAATAAACGTATCTAATTCTGTATCATGGACTTTCTGCTATATTATGGGATTTTGCAGTATATAGGTATTTATATAATGTTTACAATTTTAATTATTTCTGCCTAAAAATTAAAACAAAATGAAAAATATAAAAAATGTTAATTCAAACATATTAAAAGAACATTAAATCCAAATAAAATACAGTATTATTTCATCAACAGATTCATACCATACTGTACACAATGGAAATGCAGTATGCCACTACTGCTTGCACAAGTTTGCCAACATGAGATTGTACACAGTACACTATTGGCTGATGGAATAGAAGGTGACCACCCACAGCACTGTGTTCTGTATCCTGGGTGCTGATTGGCTCAATGACCATAGCATCGGTCTGTTTGCTCTCCCACACTGTGCCCATACCTTCAGCATCTCTCCTTGTCCACTTCACATTGACATCTGATCGCTGTGTGTAGTGTTGCTCTGTGGTGTTGTGTTTTTGTGAAATTTTCATAGAAGTTTTATTTTATTTCAAGCCCTACTATAGCTCCCAAATGTTCTGCTCCTTCTAAGGCTTCTGATAGTGAACCCAAGTGCCAGATGAAGACACTTATTGTCTAAGAAAAGGTGGAACTTCTTTACATGTTAAAGGAAGGCAAAAGCTATGCAGCTGTAGGCCGCCATTACAGGATCAACAAATCTACTGTTTGCTACATAAGGAAAGATAAGAAGAATATTAGTCTATGGCAACAATGACTTTTAACAAGACTGCAAAGAGGGTGGTCTCTCCTGCAATAAGGCCATTGTGAGGATGGAGCCTGCATTGGCCCTGCAGATAAATGACTGCAGGAAGAAGAATATCTTGCTGGATACCAACACCATCCGGACGAAGGCCAAGAAACTTTATGATAGTTTTGCAGAAAGCACGGACAATCATGACAGTGACAAGGATGAAGATGAGGACAATGACGCAGAAGCAGGACCGCTGAGTGCTTCTCCCACCAGACCAACCCCATTCAGGGCCAGCAAGGACTGGCTGGACAAATTTCAGAGACACTTTAGACTCAAGAGTGTTTTTCTGCATGGAGAAGATGCCTCTGTGGATAAAGCCAGAGCCGAGGAGTATGTGAATGACATGCTTAAATCCATCTTCTAGGAAGGGGCCTAACAAGTTTTTAAAGCCTGAACAAGTTTTTAAAATGGATAAGACAGGCTTATTTAGGGAACAGATGCTGCCTCAAACTTTTATTATGAAGGACAAAGCCAAAGTGCCTGGTTTTAAGGCCTGAAAAGATCAAGTAACTCTGATTATGTGTGAGAATGCTGCGGGCTTTATGATAAAGCCAGAACTTGCTCGCTTGCTTGCTTGCTTGCTTATTTATTTATTTATTTATATGTTTTTCCGGGGCTTATTCATAAGTCAAAAAACCCATGCTCTTGGCTGTGCAGTACAGTCATCTCATCGTCATCACCTTCATCACCATCAGTACTGCACAGCTACGTAATTTATGATCTTCATCCTTCAAGCTGTAGTGTACCTCACTGGTGAGTACCCATATAGAATCTCACATGTTGAAATTATGTACGTTTAAGAGTGTGGAAAGTGTTTAAGAGCATATGAAAGGTTTATAAGAGTATGGGAAAGGTTAATAAGAGAGTGGGAAAGGTTTATAGGAGTGTGGGAAGGGTTTATAAAGCCTTAAAATATTAATAATAAAATAAATATAACGCCATTACTTCACGGATTTTCAACTGTCGCAAGGGTCTCTGGAACGTAACTCCCGCTATAGGTGAGGGATCACTGTGTATTACAACGCTCATTAATAATAGCTGTTTTTGAATGAAAGCCTAGAACTTTCTCTGCTCCATTTGTAAGCAATTATTAAATAATGTGTTTGAGGCAAGCAAGTTCATTACAAATTTAGGAATAGTTGCATTTTTCATACCACCTTGTAGAACATTTAGAACTTCTCTGGAAATAAATGTCATCAAAAGAACCTCATCTACCCAGCTCCTGCGCTGCGTCTCATTAGGCAAATATGGAGCTGCAAAGTCCATCTCCACCACAGGAAAGCACAATAGCTTTAACTCAGATTGTGTAATGTGCACATAATTGGGAGACATCAAAATCTGTTAGATTACAGACTAGTCAGTGCTTTCTTAATAAGTAATTGTTAGAATGGCAAAACAAACAGTCCCAAGGAGGCATTACTGTTTAACAGTTCATTAGGGCTAAATAATATTGACTAGGTGGTGGCCTGGCTCAGTTTTCTAATACTCTGAGGGTTGAGCAAAAGGGGATGAGCTTAAATGAAAGCAGAGGGACAGACAGAGACATTAAAAAGAGCTTAGTCTAAGACATCTGGAGTTGTATGATCTTTAATATACAAAGAAGCACTGTGTGTGTGTGTGTGTGTGTGTGTGTATGTGTGTGTGTGTGTGTGTGTGTGTGTGTAAAAAGTAGCTAGGCAAGGACATTATAAAGTCTATTTAGCTCATAATAGCCTCAATTGCCACTGGACAGTTGCTTAGCACCTGCCGAGCACTGTGCTCATTTCTCTATGTGCTCATTACTGCTCTTGCTCAGGAGCAGTGCTCTAAAGGAGGTGTTTCTGGTTATCATCGAGGCTGCTGAAACTCAGAGATGTCAACTTAGAACAAGAAGGAGGCGGCAGATCTTGGGTGAAAAACCAGCTTTACTCCACTCCACACCACAATGGCTCCATTTATGTTTTCCTAGGGAAAACTGTTCCAGGACTGTTCAGTAAGTTCATACAAAGTATTTAATAAAACATCAAAGAGCTATCATTCCCATCATTCTTTGAAGAGAACACGTACACAGTTAGCAGGATGATGTTTCTTTGAAAAAAGTGTGTTCAACTATAAAGAAATCCTTGAACTGTTGGTTGTTTAAAAAATTTTAAGACCATTTACTTTTTGGTGATTCACTTCCCCATTACTCAGAATATTATACGCCTACACATGAAATACAGCTCAATATTCCAAGATTTTAAGGCATCAGAGGGAGCTGTCAATACCTGAAAGAGAATTATACTCATCGGTGTAATTGGGGGAAAGCGGAGGATTAGCCTGTCAAAGAAGATGGCTTTTCTACTTTCAAACAAAAGCTCCAGGATATAGAATCAGAATAACTAAGAGAGGTTGGCTTACTCTCTTAAAACAGTAATACTTTTTCCTGACTTTGGACAAGTAGAAAATGAGCAAATATATATTGTCTTTTTCATTAGTTCGTGCTTGCAATACATAATGATTGCACTCATCCTGGGGGGTGGGTACACACCCATAACACACCTCAATTCTTTTTTCTTCTCCTTCCCCCTCCTTCCTCTATTTTTGGTCCCCTTCCCTTGTGTAAAAGATCTATCCCCCTGTTTCCTATTTTCTATCTTTTATTTTGCCCTTTAATTTATATTTTGGGTTTTTCATATAAGAGAAACTATGAGCTATTTAAGTTGGTGTGTCTTATTTATTTCATTTAACAATATAGTCTTGAGGCACATCCATTTTTCTATGAATGATCTAAGTTTAGGTTTGTTTATGGCAGAGTAGTACTCCATTGTGTATCTCTTTTTCCCTCCAAGGATGCTTTAAAATAATGATAAAGGGGCAAGAATGGAACCTCACAGCAGTGAAGAGAATATAAGGAGGGGCATTAAGTAGACTCCGGCTTTTATATGTTTCTGTGAGAAGACAAGCAGAGGAGAGGATGATGACAGAGGAAGGGCACAGCTAATGAGAGCACACATGTACCTTGCTAAAACCGGGAGAGTTTAGGACTTAGCCGAAAATGGTGTGAGAGCTGAATGATAAAGGGAAGCTAAAACCCATTGAGAGAAAAATCGACTCAGCTGTCCTCTGCCTCCACCGTTCAACTTCTTTGCACTCCACCTTAGGGGAGACAATGGGCAGTTCTTCCTTTTGGAAAAACACAATAAAAGTTCCGGAGGGGGCTCAGGAGCTAAGTGTAGGAGGCAGGTATCCAGAGCAAAGCACTCTGCCTTTGGCATTTAAGGTTTCCAAAATGCAGAATCACTTCGGTGCCTGCTCACTCTTTAATGAAACCAGCCAGTCAATAAGCTCCATTCGGGTGCACTCAACCATTGTATGGCTTCATTCTCACGTATGACCGGGCAATGTGAGATCATCTAGTCAATTGAATAAAACCTACAATGTGTAGGAAAACTAAAAATCAATACAAATACACATAAAAACATATACTGAAGGAACAGACATACTTTCATGAAAATAAACAGGTCCTAATTGGTACATGCAGAGATATTTTAAATGAGAATAAATCTACAAATTGGGAACAAAACACTGTTTAAAACTCAGCAGATTTTAAGAAAAATTCATTGAATTAAAAAATGACAAATTGTCTTTTAAATCATGAAAAAGTAGAATGTAGAGACCAGGTCATTTTATAAAAAGTAAGACAAAAAGATAAAGGCAAAAAAAACCAGAGACAGTATGATTAGGAGATTATTATACAAAGCCCAGCACCCAGCCACCTAACAGAGAATTAAGAAATCAAAAGTAAAGAAATTATTGAAGAAAATGCTTAAAGAAAATATTCTCCAATTGGAGAATGCAATTCCTTAGGACTAAGAAGACTGATTGATTGGCCATCTATACTGTTTTTAAGTGACCTATAACTACATAAATATTGTGTATTTTTAAAATATCCAAGATAAATATGATATGCTAAAAGCCTTCTAGGAAAAAACAGAGGATGTATATATGACATCAATCATCTTGTTATCTATCTATCTATCTATCTATCTATCATCTATCTATCTTAATGGTAGTAACTATGAGAATGTCACTGGATTTTTCTTTTCCACAACATTGGCCTCTAAAAAACAATGCAGCAACAACTTCAAAGTTCCAAAGGAAAATTATTTTCTGAAAGGAACCCCATAGTACTCAACCTGATCAATACCTGTCTGAATGGCTGGAGAACCCAAAATTTATTGAGCACTGTCCTTCATTTGTTAAATGCTTCACTAGAAATATCAAGACTCCTTTAAGGGCGGTATTATTTTCACCATTCACAGATGAGATGTGCTGGTAGGTCAACTCAAAGAATAAGCATTAGAATAAGTGTCAGCCAGGAAATGTACCTGAACCAGTCTAGCTTTCTTCATCAAGAATACATCCCTGGGCCATTGAACACAAAAAGGTGAAGTATCTCACAGAGTGCAAAAGCCACAGTGGGAAAGCAAGAGAGTCGGTCACCACTGGGACTCTGAGGTAAGGGATAGGCTGTTGCCATTCACAAGGGAGTGCTGTGTCATTGATGCTACCTTGGCAACTTTCAGAACTTCATGTTCTAGGTGGCAACATGAATAAATATAAATGAGATGATTACACACACTGAGAAACCCTATTTTAAAGAAGTTTCCCTTGTAGATTGCTGGCTTGTCAATGCTAACTGAAAATATTTCAAATAAAAGCAAATCTAAGTACAGACTCCCCTACAGTTGCAGTGCTTTTTTTTCTACTTTAATCAATCTCTTGAATTTCATTTATATACTCATGAAACTAAAACAGAAATCTCTTGATATCTGTGGGGAATGGATTCCAGGACCCCCCAGTGGATCCCGAAATCTGTGGGTGCCCAAGTTTTTTATGTAAAATAACATAGTTGCCTTAATCACATTCTCATAGCTGAGGCACGATACCCAACACCCACAACTTAAAGGAGGAGAGGTTTGTTTTGGCTCACTGTTTGTAGAGGTTTCAGTCCATAGTCCGCTGGCTCCAAGGCAGGGCAGCATGGCACAGGGGCATGGCAGAGTAGAAGCTGTTCATGGCATGGCAGAAGGAAGCAGAGAGTAAAGGGAGGAGCGGGAAAGGGAGAAACCTTTCTATTCCACGCCCCCAGACACCCGCACTTCCAACCAGACTCCCACCTCTTCCAACCAGATCCCACCTCCCAACTTCACAGTTACCTATAACCTCATCAGCGGGTTAATCCACTGTGAGTATCATGGCCCCATAATCCAATCACCTCCCAAATACCCCACTTACATGAGCACATGATACATGGATGGAACATCTAGATACAAACCCTCACAACAGCATTTGTGTGTAACCAATGAACTTCTCACACAATTTAAATTATCTCTAGATTACTTAACAATACAATGTAAATGCTATGTAAATTGTTGTTATGCTGTATTGTTTAGGCAATAATGACAAGGGAAAAGTCTACACACGTCCAGTAGAGACTCAAATATTTTATGAATACTTTCCATAGTTTGTTCCAGAGATACAGAACCTATAGATGTGTGGGTCAACTGTATCCTGAGGATCTAAATGTTATGTCAGTAATTTACACTCCTTTTCCTCATGCAACTTTCAGTCTGAAAGATAATGAATAGCATTTGGTGAAAGGCAAAAATGTAACAGAAGGCAGATTTACTTGGCTAAAACTATCAGGAAAGGGCTGTCCATGGAGGTAACATTTTAGCCAACTGAAAGGAGCCAAGTATGTCAGGGGTTGGTGTGATGTGTGGGGCATTTGAAAGAGACAAAATCGTAGTGCAAATACCCCAAATGAGAGACAAATGGGAGGGTTTAGGAAGTGGAATACTGGAAAGTGGGAGGTTGGCCTAATATGAAATTGGAAAGGTAATCAGGGCCCAACACACTGACCAGCAACTTGTCATAAGATATGAGAATAAAATCCAAAGTGGATGAAAAAATCTCTGAAAGAGCTTACCACACTGGAGGGACATGAACTGATGTATGGGGCAGTGTGTTATTTATTTAAAATCCTCACCATATGCACGTTGCCCTGGTACCTCGGAACAAACAGACTCAAACTCATCTTCTTTGCCCCCAGTGGGCTCCATTTCCTTCCATTCTTCCCTTCTCCCTCCCTCTCTTTCTAATATTTATTGAGAATACAATGTTAGAATATTTCTTGTGTCCCCATATTGGTCAAATGGTAAAATACTACTATCTTTATATTTTTTAAAATTTTCTCACTCCTCACCCAATCAATAATGACAAGGGCTATTCAAAATATATGTGGGTGTTTAAATAAAAAAATATTACACTGAGAAATATATTGCCACTAATCCCCATCAAAATATTCCCCCTTGCTTCAAACACGTTTATTCCATCATTCTTGCCACTTTCTGAAGCAGTTGTGGAGGTGCTCTTTGTGAGAGTTTGTATGAGATGGAGCCCAAACTGTGGTGATTGCTGCCACTGAGTGCCATCCACTGGAAGGTCAGCCTCCTAAAAACATCATGGTGTATCCTCATCTACTTTATTTACTCAAACCAGCACCATACAATTTCTGGCTCTTCCCCAAAATCAAAATGACCACAAAAGGTAAATGTTTTGAATGGATTCAGGACACCAATACAGCCATGACAAAATAACTGAAGACACTCATGAACAAGGACATCTAGAACTGCTTCAAAAGTGGCAATAATGATGGGATAAGTATGTTCAAAGCAAGAAGGAATATTTTCAGGGAAATTAATGGCAACATGATTTTTCTGCTGAAATAAACGTTTGAAGTAAAATAGTCACTGTAATTTTGGATCACATTGCATATATTCTGTGAACAGGATATTTTTTTGGGGGTAGTGGGAATAGAACTCAGGACCTCACGCTTGCCAGGAAGATACCATGCCTCTGAGCTATACCCCTGTTTCTATGAACAGTATTGCAAAATGTCTCTCTAATTCTGCCTAGTTCAGCTTTTTGTTTCTGCTCATCTAGTATTAGTAGTCATAGCAATAATATCACTGCTAATATTTAAAAAATACATCTACTACAAATGCTTCTAATACAAATAGTGCTTATTTTGCCTTGGCCTTTGTTCTATGCAGTTTATATCGATTAACGCATCTAATTGTCATGAAAATCCTGAAGCCTGGCCCCAGGTATATAATGGTACACTGCCTCTTTACAGTGTTCCTACTGATTGCTGTCCTTGATCCTCCTTCTAATCCATTCTGCTCACTTTTTGACAGACTAATTGTCCACACACAAAGCTCTAGTCAAGTTGAAAGCCGTCCATGTTTTCCCAGTGCTCTCAGAGCACAATCCAAGCTCCTTAACTTTGTGGTCATCCTCCAACAAGCTGGTCCTACTCTGAAACTCCCAGCTCAAAGCCCATTTCTTCTCTACACTGGAATCAATATATTGGTAATTTTCCTAGTGCAACAATTCTCAAACTGTTGTCTGTGCACTTCTAGGGGATCACCAAAACATTATTTGCCTTCTTCATGCTTGTTCTCCCAAATCAAAACTATTTCATAATACTGAAGTATTTTTTGCCTGATTTATGTTCTTTCTCTCTTGAATGGATAGTGGAGTTTTCCACTGGTTGCTTCTGAATGCAGAGGCATCCTTGAGAACCCAGCTATCTTCTATTAATCCACATAGTGAAGGGATTTGCCAAAAATATAAACCAATGCTACTTTTTCTTACTAACTTTTGTTTTGAAGAACATAGTAATTTTCATAATAATTACTGATGTTAATGTATAAGATGGGTTGGTTTATTGTTGTTTTAAAATGTCAATAAGTAATTTATTAAAGAAAGTACCAATAGATATTAAGTGCATGAATGAATGGAAGATGTTTGGATTCCTCAACATTTTCTGGTTATAAGTGCTGGTCCTTAGACCAAATGGCTTGAGAATCATTGTTCTGATGTTTAAAAGTATCTGCTTTCAAGAACAAATTGGTATAAGGCATTGCACAGACATAGATGATGCCAGTTTATTGGAAAAGAAAGATGATGGACTACAGTATCACCCAGATGTGAAAGATGCTAGTGATGAAAGAGAAGATGTTTATATTGGAAACCACGTGTTTTGCCCTAAAAAACTTCATTGGGTTCTGCATCCATGGGGAATGTGAATTCATCTATTCTACTCAGAGAGCTTCTTGAAGATGTGAATCTGGGTACACTGGACAGCACTGTGAAAAGACAGACTTTAGTATTCTCTATGTAGTGCCAGGTAGGTAGAAACTCACTCATGTTCTTACTGCAGCCATTATTGGAGCTGTGCAGGTGGGCAGTATAGTAGCAATTGTCATAACAAGAAAATGCCCCAGGACAACAGAGGATGTCGACAGAAGCAAAACCTAGGTGATTTTATTTGGACACATCATCTAGAATGGTTTAAGCTGATGACGTCTATATGTACACCGGTCATGAAATGTACATTTATTATGTCTTCTTTTAAAAAAGGAATGGAAATATTTATTTCAGAGGCTTGATTTTTGGACATTTTTAGTGATTTCTGGCTCGTATTTAGACTACTCAACTGGAATAGTTTTGGACTGTTTAGTGGTCTCTGTTTTATGTGTCTAAATACAGAAATTGATTTCACAAATTTGTACCACATGTCCAAGATTTGTTCTTTATGCACAGAATGCAATATTTTTGCAAAGATGGACCCATTTCACAAATGGGTATAAAGTCATACTCACAGTGCCCCATAGCAAATGACCAAGCATGAACCAAAGGTAGAGATGTTTACAGATTACTTTCTTACAAAAAAACCTAGAAGGCACTATGTTTAAACAGATACTTAAATGTTTTTGCTACTTAATATCTAATTTGTTAGACACTGCCTACCACACGAACTATAAAGTTCTGTGTGTGAGGTGTAAAATGTTCTTAAGATGTATGGGCTGGAATTTCATTATTCTTCTTTTTGAAAAAATGATTCTGGTAACTTGAAAAAGGAATTGGTAATAATAATGGAACAGATCACTGAAAAGTAGATTTAGATATTGTCAAAATAGGCTTTTTAACAAATGGATTGGAATAAAGCCTATCAGTTAAACTACTTTGATGCACATTCATTTTTAAACAAAATATTTGTTTTAATATAAATAAATTGTGGGCAGTATTTTTGAGTATAGTAAAAAATTGTTAATGACTGATGCTTTTAAAGTGAGCTTAAAAATGACCCAAGATGTTTATCTAAATTTGTTTTACAGTAATGGCTATATATATTTTTTATTTTAATAAGAAAAAACATTGAAAAATGATACAAAATTTCAAATCAAGGTAGAGAGTAAAAATGGTTAGTACTCTGGTGATTGTTATCCTCAAAGTAGTTGCTCAGATTATAAGATATAGGCATGAAAAATTAATCAAATGATATAAGCACAAAGCTTTCTTTTCAATGAACTAATAGAAATTAGTAGTATAGCTATCTTAACCACTATATATATGTGTGTGTGTATAGATACACACACACACACACACACACACACACACACACATATATATGGCTTTTCCTTTTTCTTTCCTTCTTTTCTCCTTTCCCTCGTTCCAGTTTCTCTTTCCTTTTGAACAGTTACTTCCCATTTCCCAATATCTATTGTACATTTTTGGTCTTATTTACTCTTTCAGTTTCTTATACTAGGGAGACAATATGATGTTTAAACAGGAGAGATTGAATTATTTCACTTATTAGTATGTTCTCAAATTGCATTCATTTACCTATAAAAGTCTCAAGTTTATTCTTCTTTATAGCTGAGCAGTACTCCATTGTATAAAAATACCACGTCATTTTTATCCATTTCTTGTTGGTGGGATTTGGGTTGTTTCCAAGATTTAGCTATTAAAAATTGTGCTGCTATAAATACGGGTGCACTTGTATTGCTCTAGTATGATGTTTTCCATTCTTCTGGGAAAATACTCAGAAGAGGAATAGCTGGGTCGAATGGGATCTCTAATCCTAGCTTTTTGAGGAATCTCCACACAGATTTCCACAGTGGCTGCACCAGTGTAGACTCCTACCAACAGTGGAGAAGCTTTTCTTTTTTCCCACAGCCCCTCCAGCATTTAATATTGGTTGATTTCTTGATGGCAGCCAAGTAATGGCTATATTAATAGAATATTGATATTTAAATGTCAGAATTGTGTGTAGAATATATTGAGCTGTGAAGGTGTAGCTTAGATACTTAATAGTATGCAGGTAGGATTTACAAAATATGTTCAAAATTAAATATTAATTTTAATATCTGATTTGTAAAGGCATGTTATACTATAATATTTTCTCTATAAAAAGAGAATATATACTTTAAAATCAGACTGACTCAGAGTTTAAACCTTAGTGATGCTAACAGCTTTTTGACTTCAGTAAAGTTAAAGTCATATGAGGATACTATAATACCTATCAAAATGATAATAGGAGAAAAATGCTTAAGCTAGAGTTGATACATCATACCAAGTCATAACAAATGGTAGATCCTATCAGCAGCACAATCAATGTAGTGATCTTTATTATTTTTTCCAAATGTTCTCTGAATTTCCTGCCTTTGAATCATTAGTCATATTCTTGTCTTTGTAGAAACTGACCTTTCACTCTCTTCCCCCCTATGGAAAGCCAACTGTAGTAGGATAATATTTTGCAGAATTAAGAGGTAACTCCAACTCTTTCTTGGACCTGTCACTCAGGGAGAATGAACAAGACAAAGTAACTATAATATTCTGTCCTTCTTTTGTTGTTGTTTTTGTTTCTTTGTTTTTGAATCAAAATCTTGCTATGTTGCCCAGATTGATCTTGAATTTGTAATTCTCCCACCTCAGACTGCCAGTATCTGGAATTACAGACATGTGCCACTGGATATATTCTTTGTTTTTGAGTTCCTGGCAAGACTTATAATTTATAATGGAGTTATTAATTGTAGTGTCTATGGCTTGTAAATATAAAAGCCTGGTACCTGAGAGAGGGGAAAGAAGGATTTTTAAGGAGATCAAAAGTTGTCTTTAAACACTGATGACTAATTCCTGGAACAATGAAAGGCTGGCATTTATTTCACTAGGAAAAAAAAAGGAAAGAACACAAATTGATTGCATAAGAATGTTATACAAGGAGACCAAAGTTTGACCAAGGGGCATAAAATAGGAATAAGAGAAGGCCAAGCCTAGAGATTGGATATCCACTGAGCTGCTGATAGGTCTCTTCAAACTCAGTCCTAGATGGATGTGAAAGAAATGACAAATACACATTCTACAGAAAACAGTGGAAATGTGTGCCTATAGCACAGCCTGGAGAGATTGCAAGCTTCCCAACCTTACATCTAACCAACCTGATGCCTGCATGATGACAGCAACACTGTTCATACAGACTGGCTGAAGGCACCTGCTTGGAGTTCTGTAACCTTTGCATAGACTAGAAAGGCTGCTAAACTTGACCATAGTTCTCTGAGAGAAAAGAAGATGCAGTTGAGAGCACACTGGTGGGCTCAAAGATGCCAGAAGTCAAAATGAGTCCATGGACATTGTACTGGAGGTCGCTATAAGACCACCTTCAGCAGCTACAGATAATAACACTAGCATGAGAACCAGGTACAAAGCAAGCCATGTCCAAGGCTGGGAGAAAAATATATGTAAAACACATGATAAAGATTTAGATAAAGGCTATCTAAAGCAGCTCTTACAAATCAGTAACTAAAAGATATCCTGACAAAGATAGAAGTAGAGTGTCTGAATGAACATTTCACCAAAAAGTTATACAAATAGCAAGTAAGTACCTGAAAAAGATGTTCAACATTATTAGTCATTAAGAAAATGCAAGTTAGAAACCTGATTGACATTACTGTATTCCTAGGAGAATTGCCAAGACCATAGGGAGAATCATTGGGGATATGGAAAACTGGAACTTTCCTAGGCTGTTGATGAGGATGTAAAATGGCACTTTGGATACCATTTGGCCATACCCTATAAGGTTAGATACATGAAATTCAATCCATTCCTACATATTTTTCAGGGAGAAATAAGAACATATATCTTCATAAAACAAAAATGGGTGTCCATAGAAACATTCATATTTAAATATTGATAACAACTGTATTCTTAATAGCACTAACCTGGAACAACCCAAATATCTACCAGCTGATTAGTAGTACAGTACATCTACACAATTTGATTCTATTCAGCAATTAAAGGGAACTAACTGCTAGCATGGATAAATCAATATGGTGAGTGAAAAAAGCTAGAAATAAAGGACTGGATGCTATGTGATTACACATATGTGACAACCTAGAAAGGACAACACTCTAGAGACAAATGATAAATTATTGGTTGCTGATGCCCAATGGTGATAAGATAGGATTGATTTCAAAAAAGCAGGAGGTGGGTCTAACTCCTTTCTTCCTATTATCTGTATTTTATTTTGCTCTAATTTATACTTTGTGTTTCTCATGTAAGAAAAACCATGCACTATTTAAGCCTATGTGTCTGATATATTTCACTTAACGTATCTCAAGGTGCTGTGATTTCCTACAAGTTAATCTTTATGGCAAAGCAGTACTGTACTATATGTCAATAGCACATTTTCTCCATCCATTGGAATGATAAAAATATTCTCTCTCCTTTTCAGGGTGGTGGTCTCCAGGCAGGTGTGATTACTGAACATTGCCATATGATCAGTACAACAAAGCCCTGGATTTTAAATAATATATAATTTATATTCACTTGCATTTCAATGAAATTAAAAGTTAAAATGAAGTTGGGCATGGAGGAGCACAGTAGCAATCCCAGCTACTAAAGAGGTTAAGGCAGAAGGATCACAATTTCAAGGCCACTGGGGTAGCTTAGTCAGACCCTATTTCCAAATAAAAGTTTTAAAAGAGCTTCAGATATAGCTATTGGCAGAGTGCTTGCCTGCCATCCCTGAGGCCCTTGGGTTCAACCTCCAGTATCACACACACAAAAAGTTGTAATGAGAAACTTGTATGTTTGCAACAATGTTGGTATTTTATTCTACGTTTTGTTTTGTTTTGTTTTGTTTTGTTTCCAGTACCAGGAATCAAACTCACAACCTTGCACTTGCCAGGAAGGCGCTGTGCCGCTGAGCTAAATCCCCAGCCCCCTAATCTACGTTTTCAACTGTGAATTTTATAATATCTAAATACAAACCAAGTGTTTCTGGTGAAAGTTTAGGGTCTGAAATGTGACATGTTGTCAGGCTGTAATGTAAAATATACAAGGCCTCAAATTGATGTGAAAAAGATGTAAAATATCTCATTTATATATTTTATACTGATTACATGTTACAATGATATTTTGACATGTTAAGTTAAATAAAACATACTATTATCATTATTTTGGTAGTACTGGTATGTTCTTGTGTGTGCTCTATCACTGAGATACATCCTGAACCCTAACATATATTATTAGCATCAACTTAAATTTCTTGTATTTTTTTAAGTGTAACCACTGGAAAATTTTAACTTACATTTAAATGTACGACTTACATTTTACTTCTTTTGGATAAAATTATTCCACATCATGACTGAGGTGATAGTTATGCACTATATATTTCTTTGTCAAAACTTATGAAATTGCACAGTTAATACTAGAACATTTTATGAATATCAGTTATATCTTGTTATGGTTTAAATGTGTCCCCCAAAAGCATGTGGAGGGAACTTAATCCCCAGTGCCACAGTGTGACGGAGGTGGGGACTAATGTGGAGATGTTTAGGTCAGGAAGGTTTCATGTGGCTTCACTAGTTAATTATTAGTCTCAATTAAAGCTGATTATAAAATGACCTGAGGATATGTGTGTGATCTCTTGCTCTCGAACCATGTGATGCCTTCTGCCAAATTATGATGCAGCAAGAGGACCCTCACCTGATCCCATCCTTTGACCTTGAACTTCCCCCACCAGAACTGTAGGAAATAATTCTATGTTCTTTATAAGTTACACAGTCTCTCATATCCTGTTAGAGTAATATAAGAAGGACTAAGATACACTTTATAAACAGATTTAAAAAGGCAACCCTAGCAAAGAGGAGCTATCAGGATAGACCAGAGAAGACGAGCCACACCTGATAAGAGACAAGATGAATTACACCTGGAAGGAGGCGCTGCAGGGCTACAGGCCAGAAGGAAGACCAGGAGAAGTAAGAGTCCTCAGCTGATTCCTGTGGGGCAGAGGATGGCACAAGGATGCCATTCTAGTGTGGAACAGAGAAGATAAAGGGAAGATTGTGTAGGTATGAAATTGTTTCATTCCCAACTTATCAGTGTAAACCCAAAGGTGACTGGATTGCCATGAATTGGCAGGACTACATTACCTGCCATCATCAGCAGTTAAACTTGAAAAATGAATGTGTGCTTTTGCACAAATGAGTTGGTGGACTATCGTACTATATTTTAGGGTATCTAATGCCCTTTTCTAAACTTCAGCCCAAGCAGCACTTGCTCTCAGAGCTTCTCCAGGATACTGGTTAAAATGAATATTTTCCATATAAATATTCTCAGAGCTTCACTCTTAGAGAAATTACCGTGTAGTCTAAGAACACTTGTGGAATTAATGTTCTTCCTGATGGCCCTGGTGTACAACAGCAAGTGTGCCATCTGGCCTTCACAGAGCTGAGGAAGGCGCTAAGGAGAGTAGATGTGAACATTCCACAGGGGGCAACCCATTGTCTGTAGCATGGGAAGCACCAGGACCCATGCTTGCTGAATTCCTTTATGTGGGTGAGCCGCCCTACTCCCTTCCGTTGTCTACAAGCTGTTCATTCCTCAAGGTCTTGCTCAGTTCCTGCCTTCCCCAGCAGGACTTAACGTTTGCTATGTCTTTGAAATCATACGCTACTTTATTACTTAGCAATTTTGAGTTATTCAGTCTTCTGTCCTCTGCTTACCCTGTCTCCTCAACCTAGCTGTGCAGTTTCTGGGGTGCACACTTCACTTGCATAGCATACTGGGCTTTTTTGGTAGGCATCTAAACTGGCTGATTACATATTGGTAGGATTTAATTCCCTGGAGGGAAAAAAACCATGTTTTCTGTCTTTATTAATAAATATGACCATAACGAAAACCTGTTGAACAAAAAGAACAGCAGCAGGGATCACTTTATGAATATACCCAAAGCCAAGTTCTCATGTATTCTCACATTTCATCCTATAAACTCAAACAATCTGCTACCTAAAATTACGGTTCTTAAAGTGCTCTAGGTCCCTTAGGACATCAGAGCCAACTCAGAGGTTTGCTGAGGGAGATTTTAAATGTTAAAAGAAACATTTGTATCAGATACCATGCAAACCATTAGCTTGAAACAAATCATTGTTCTAACAGTGGACTGTGCTACCTCTCCTGTGTTTGCAAAGCTTCATTATCAGCAATTGCTGTAATGAAGACAAGTATGGTGGGAAAATTAGCGGGAGAGATGAAGTCTAATTTCAAGATCTAATCTGACTGCAAGTTCAGGACATTGTGCAGTGCTTAACATGCTCACATATCCTATGCATAAGTAACTGAATAAGTTATGTTCTTAATTATCTATCTACCTACTAGTTTGGCCCTAACTATTAATAAAGAAACTGTTAGACACTTGTATGGACACAGAGGGTCTGTGAAGCAACTATTGAGATGCTAAGGCCTCAATGAACAGAGTTTAGAAATCTCTGCCCTGTAAGGCTTATGTTATTGTGTTTATGTTGTAGTTGAAGAAGCTGACAATCGAGAATGTGGAGCAAAGTGCCAAGGGGCAGGCCCCAATTTGTGTTAGACTGGGATTCAGTTCCAATTTCCTCTCGGTATATAGCCTGTGCTCTTAGTTTCCAAGGTTTACTTAAGATTCTTCAGATCAGCTCCTGGAGGCAGTCGCTAAAGAGAAGGCAAACGGCACATGAAGAAGTGACAGTGGGCAAAGATTTCCACTGGGATTAAAAAAGGGCAGTGGGAGGCCACAAGAAGAAGCAGGGGGAGTGACCCTGCCTGTTTCTGACCACTGACTATTCCCACAGGGAAATTTACACTGAAGGATTGAGTGACTTACTCAGCGTCCCACGAGGAGCTCGTCCACCCTCCCGGACAATGATGTTCCCTCCTATTAAAATCAGGAACTAGGTGGTAACTTAGTAGCAGGCAGAGTAGTTCTTCAGATCTGTTTATCACTTAGAGAGCATTCCTGGATTTTTATTCCAACCTTGATCCATTCAAGCAATGACAATGTAACCCTTCCCTTGTCCTGATGATCTGGGAGCATTTTCCTCACCATTATGCACATATTACTATCCTCTTAAGAGGTCACCAAAGTCCTTCATTTCAAAGTCTGATTTATTTGCATCCATAATCTTCCTGTTAGCGAGGCAATCTGCATAATAACCTGGCATGAAATATTTTTAACTGGGTTTTCTAAAATACAGAAGGAAGCCTCCATAATAATGGAAGGCATTAACCATCTTAAACAGGAACCCATTTGCAGATTAAATTTGCCAAGAGGTCAGCGTGCAGCTGCCACTGTGTTGCAGACCCCACGTATCACACATTGTGACACATCTCAAGAAGAGTCAGGGTCTTTTCCAGTCCGCTGGTTCTCTGTTTCAATTAGAATAGATTTAAGAGTCCCCAAGCTCTGGTTTCTAGGTGGCCTTGCACAATACTATTAATAATTCAATCATACCTGTGCTGATAACTGATTATATTTCTACTGCCCTACCAAAAAAAAAAAAAAACAACAACAAAAAAAACAAACCCAAATAGATTAAAGGCTGCCCCATGGCTAATTTCTTTAGCAGTTCATATCTGATTGACATCCATTTATCTAATTGCAGCTAGAAGATTTAATTTTCATTTTGTTGGCTTAAAATTAATGGGCAAAAGCTGTTTACTTTTCAAATATTTGACTCATTTTTTCTCATCTCCTGTATACTGTTAAGATATTCCAGTCCATGAGATGAATCTTGTAATTTACCAGTTTCCATTCTCTGAATTCATTTCAGCTGAGTCTCACTATTTACAATTTGAAATCTAATGTGAAGTTTAATCTTTCAATGCAAATAATTTCATTTTTACAGGAGCCCAGTAAGGAGGAAGGCAACTGGGTGTTCATTGGGAATTTCAGAAAACTTTAGAGATACAGAAAAATTTTAAAGAGATATACCCCAATGGGTCCAAAAGCTGGTTTAATCATTTATGAACTGCAATCCTCAGGATAGGCTATTGAACCCAGATTTGAGACAATGGTCAGTTTCTGAACACAAAATTTACAGAACTGCTCCCTCTCAGGGTTGTACAAGTGCAGTCAGAATTTGCTTGACCCTGAAGCAAATACTTGTCTCACAGGCTGGTAGCTTGTTTCACTCTAGTTATGGCTTCAATTTCTGAGCACCAGTTCCCTCATCTATTACAGGCTGCTCATGATACCAGCAACTTTCTTCATGGTGGTGTAGTAAGGATGAAATGAAGTGATTCACAGAAAGCCCTTTGCCTGGTATATAACAAGCACTCAAGAAGTATTCAACAGTGTTACTGTGAATAATATATTGTATTACACAATTTGATCATGTTATCCCCAGCCTTTTAATACTTCCTTATGTTTGTGTGTAGAATAAAGTATAAAATCATCAACATATCCCCAAATACTGTGTAGACCTCAGTCAATACATTCTAATACTTTTTCAGAAAGATCTCTGTACTCTGAGCATCCTGGCCTGTTGGTTTCTTGAATGCACCATGTTTCATATCCCTCTGCCTGCCACAGGGCCCTTGTGGTCCTGTTCCTAGAATTAAATATTTCTCTTTCTCTTTTCACATAGTTAACTCTGGTTCATCTTTCATATCATCTTTCAAACATCGTTTCCTGAGGGACTGGATCAGATCTATCTATTAAGCACTTCTTAACTTTTAACATGAATCATAGTTGGTTCTTATGCATTTCTTTGTCTGATTATTTGGTTACTGTCCCTCTAACACACAAGATGTTAAATTCTAAGAATGAAAAACATTTCTTGCTTTGTTTGGCAGTTTACCATCCTGACAGTGCCATGTCAGTGAGTACACAATGTATAACTGCTTAATGAATGATATGAAAATAATATTTTGTTATGGTTTGTGTCTGTGTGTCCCCCCAAAGCCTCATGC
>NW_004955415.1:7188655-7211960 GCF_000276665.1 Chinchilla lanigera | reverse complement strand
GAATTACAGGACATAACGTTAGCCCTGCTGGATTTTGGACTTGCTTTGGTCCCAATTCTCTGTGTCCCCCTGCCTATACCTTTTGGAATGGTACTGCTTATTTTGTGCCATTGAATGTTGGAAGTGTTTAACTTTTCATTTGTACAGGGGCTCACAGCTAAGAGTTTGCCTTACATCTTGGAGGAGACTTGGGACTTGGACTTTTCAGCAATGCTGCAACTGTTAGGACTTTGGCAACTCTTGCAGATGGACTAAATGCTGTTTGTATGAAGGCATGGGCATGAGTCTTAGGGGGGCCAGGGGTGGAATGTTATGGTTTGTGTCTGTGTGTCCCCCCAAAGCCTCATGTGGTCATGGGGCAGGCTTTTAGAGTTTGACTGATTATGGGTGTGAGAGCTACACCCTCCCTGGGGTGAATAGTTTGCATATGTGAGGGAGAGCAAAAGGGTGCTTGAGGCCATTCCTCCCCCATTCCTCCCTTTTGTGTTTGTTGCTTTGCTGTGTTCTGCCAACATGAGCTGTAGCTCTCTGCCATGTGCCAGTCTGCCTTGTAATCTGCCTAGTATGGACTGAAACCTCCACAAACTGTAAGCGAAATAAACCTTTCCTTCCTTAATTTTGGGCATCAGGTATTTTGTCCCAACAACAAGAGAAAAGTAACCAAGACATATTTCCTCTCCCCTGTCCTAGATAGGGCTATTCTTGCCAGGGACAGAGCGTGCACTACTTCACATGGGAAACCACTTCCTTTTGTGGCACTGGTTTATGCTGCTTGCTTTCCACACAGTGAGCCCAGATGGCTGCCTTCACTCTGTGTGCCCGTATAAGTCCTAATTTCTTCCAGGTGCAGCCACCTTCTTTGCACACTTCTTGCCTTCCTGACTTTCTAAGTGTCTAGAACAGGGTAGCACGTGCAGCTGCTTTAGGTATACACAGTGAGGAAAGACGCACTCCCTACTTTTAGGACTCATTTAGCATAGGGTGTGAGCGGCATGCGCAGAGCTCTGATGTAAGAAAGTATATGTTAACTTCTGGAAAGAGAGTTGTCCTGCCATTTGAGGAATTGGTGGCCATTTCCCAAATGCGGGGACTTTTTGAGCTAACTCAGGAAGAATGAGCAAAGCTACACATATGAATGGAAGGAAGAGAATGAACATTCTGAGAGAAAAGATGGGGGAACAATGTCAAGGCACTGTGCATACTTGTAAAGAGTTCATACATACTACCAGCTCTAGTTCTTACAGCTATTCATTTGTTAATTTGCTCATTTGTTTGTTCATTTATTCATAACAAACAATATGTCCTTCCAATGTGCTGAGTACTACCAAGGTATAAAAACATAGGGAGGAAATAGTCCCATGCTCTTTGGGGGATTACACACTGGTGGATTCAAATCTTGTCTATGTACAAAAATTTCTCACCTACCACGCAGGAAACGCTGCTGAAAATATTCCAAGTGATACCTATCTAATCCTCTTTTGAGGCCACTCTTGGACTGATACTGTCCTGTATCTTCATGAAGGAGAGGTATTCTGAAGGCAAGACTAAGGTTATTTTTGGCCAAAGGAGACTATTTGCTGTGATTTCAGGTGCATAGGGACAGTTAAGTACTGCAAACAAAAATCATTCTTAAATCCTTTAATGAGGTAAAGTGTAGGGACAGGTCCTTAAAAGCAATGGGACCACTTACTCCCCATTTTCTTCCTGCATTCTACTGAAATGGAACTAGCTCATTTTCCACTTTCTCTTTAGGCAGTCCTTGGTGGGAGATTTTAGTGCAAGTTCACCAATTTCAAATCTGTGAGGATATAAAGAGTCAGCAGAGAAAATGGCTTATGGTGGAGAGCAGGTGGGTCTGAGAGGCAATACTAATATGTATATATGAAATCACGATGAGTATAAATATTTAATTTCCAATGTTTGAAAGAGAAAAGAGGCTTCCTTTGAAAATGGACTGTAATGCATATGTAAATTAATTATAATTCATGACATTTCTTGCACAAATAATTATTTCAGAAAATGATGCAATAATTTAAAACCAATATTGATATTTTGAATGCTACAATATTTTTAAAGCTGTATTGCAGTGTTTTTTCTCCTTCCCCTAATGAAAGCCTTCCACCGTGAACAAGATGGAATGCAAAGCCCATGACTTCTATTTGTCATGATTGTGTAACTTGGGTTTAGAGGAGGCTCTCCACAGGCTCCTCTGTGAAGCAGGGGTTAGGGTGGTGGCAGTTTACACACCTGTCCCTCTAGACTGCATCCTCCTATCTCATTATGACCTACATAAAGGTCACATCCAAAAGTTAATGGTCTTTATGTTTTCCTGGGTACCCTTTCTCATCTCAGTCACCTACTTCAGCATGTCTATAACTCTCTTCAAATTTAATCTGGCACAATCAGCTTAAAAAGCACTTATTATCTGAGGACCATTAGCCATTCAAATACACTAAAGAAGCTGTTCCTGATCAGCTTTGCCCTCACTAAAGAAGGAGACATCAGTAGGTGAGAACACCGGCAAAAAGTAATGGTCATGTGCTTCTGGGTAAATTTAGAAAGGGGATTCATGCACCAAGCTTTTATCGCTGGCTACACAATAATGTGAAAAAGCCAGATTTGGTAGCCCATACAGGAGCTCCAAAAAAACATAGTAAGAATTAGTACTTGTGGTGTAGCACAATTTGAGGCCTAGGCATTTAAAGGCCCTTTTTAGTGCAAAAGTATTTCCCTAAATAGCCCACAACTCACAACATTAGAATTAAAACTGGGTACCATTACATCCATTTGCACAAAGACATTCCAGTTAAAATGCACAAAATTTTATAGAGCTAAAATTTGCAGTGTAATTTCCTCCTCTTTTATTTCCATGTTGTAATAGCAAATCCTGTGATTCTACTTACTCCACAGTTCTTATATGTCCTTAACTATCTTCGCTACCATCGGTCTGGTTCACCTGGGCCACAGCAGCAGCCTCCTCACTGGTTTTCCTACTTCTACTTTTGCCTCCATAAAATCTACTATACTCCTCCAAGTAGCCAAGAAAACCCATTTTAGAAAATGTGAATCAGAGCATGCTGCTCTTCTATATAAAATCCTCCAACGTCTTCCCCTTGCACTCAGAATAAAATCCAAAGTGCTCATCCTGGCATTTAAGTGAAAACATTCTTCCTACAGTCTTTTGCATGCCTAACCCTCTCTCATTCATATATTACCTTCCCCTCCTACCTAATCAATCTGAAGAAGTCATCCTGCCTACCAACCGATCTACAAAAAGTGCCCACACACAGAGGCATCGAACATACAGGACCCTCCTCCAATTACTATTTCTTTATATCAACCTCCAGTCTGTGAAATTTGAGAAATCCAGGGAGTAAATCTCCATGATGGTGATGATGTTCATTTAGCTGTTGCTGTCATGGGCAAACTTAGAAAAAGTATATACTCTAATCATTGCATTTTCTAAATGATGGGCTCATGGATTCACTGGTTTTTGATTCTTTCCATGTTACTCTTGTATTTGGTGCATATATTATGTTATATTCTGAGCTATCATAATGAAAATAAACTGCTATAAGCTCCATCCCCCTATATCCAAGTTTTGTGCTTATCTTCTTTTTACTACTATATAAAAATTATTCACCAGAGCAAAACAAAGGAAACCACCATTTCAGCACTGCTGCTATATCCTTCTCTTCTCATCTTTTGTAGTTAAGAAAACTTACTACCTCTGACTGCAAATGCTTCTAATCCTTCCAGGGATGGTAAAGTCCTATTTTGAGAAACGGAACTAGTAAGACAATTAACTTTCACTTTGGGGGCCAGCTTTTGTTTCCCATTGAGTGGAAAACTCCTGGAAGTCAGTACTATAGTTTAACATTTCTAATGGAAAGAAAGAATTCTACTCACTTTGAAGTGATTTATACAACATCAAGCCCATAGTTAGAGCTCAAATATCTGTTATTAGACACCACATTATCCACAACAAAAAGGCCCAAGGGGTTAATGTTTTTAAAAAGGCATTTGAGTCCCTGAGTTATTCAAGTTCTTTCCAGCCCAGAAGAATAAAAAGGAAATTCTAACCAGATGTTACCTTCTTTTTCATTTTATCTTTTTTATTACTTAGGGAATATTCTGTCCCTTTGAAGGTAGAGTAGGTCTCATCATATATTTAACCAAATGATTTCAAGTATGCAAGGTATGCATACTTGGCAGAGAGTGACAGAAATACAGCAAATGATTCCCCTTCATTTTTCTTTATCTGTCTTCTTTGTTGTTGTATACTCCCATAGCCACATGCAAGGTACAGGAAATAAATGAATGAATACATGCAGCTAACACAAGACTGAGCCGATATTCTAAACTAGGCTTTTCTGATTACAAGCGCATGACCCACAGCTAAACTGTACTCACTTTCCTCATTTGTCTGAGTAATTGTTGGTAGAGTTCTCGGATACTACTCATTGATCCTTACAGTATATTTTCCTGGACAGTCATTATCTGCCTTTGTATTTTTTTCACCAAATGCCTACAGTTTTCTCACGCAGTACTTGCCTCAGGGTTGGGTCGTTCTTTATATAGCACTGTATATGAGCCTCATAGCTCCCTCCCACCCCTGCCAAAGTGCTCCATTCCTTGGGGTCTATCAATTATTGTGCGCAATTAGGACATCCATTTTATAATGATCCTCATTCATAGAGATGTTAAAAGTTGTGCCCAAGCTCACAAAATTATATGGTAGGATTGGTCCCAGCACCTAATAAACTTAGTTCCTTTGCGGTTTTATAAACGAGGTAAGTCTTCCCCCTCCCACTCAATATTCTAATACCACAGCGCCTGGCAAAGACAACCATTTCAACTCCTTGGCCCAGTCAGTCATATTTCATATTCTAAATGTAGCAGGATTTGAGGAGAAGTAGAGGGAACAGCCTAATGAACTTGGAAGTGACAAGCTTTGCCTTTCTCACCTTTTACTGAGTCCTATTTGCCACCTGAGGATGCAGAGTATTGAACTGCGTGAACTGGACCATTTTCCACTCATCTTCATTTCCCAGATAAGCATTCTTAAATTCTGTGCATTAGCACTGCGCTTCCACCCTCCTGTCCCCTACTCACCCTCCCTGACTTCCCCTGAAAACCTGTAGTCTGGTCCACCTGCATTTTTGCATACAGCATCGAGGCCGCAGCACAGGATCCATTATGAAAATGACAGAACTGCCAGAAAGAGTTATGACTTCACCGCTTAACAAGCGTGTGAGTTCATTGAGGAGGCAGCGAGGTAGAGAAGCAGAATGGTAGGAGGAAGAACACACACAAAGAGGAACTCGCGTTGGGCCTTGCACCCTCCTTCTGCTACTTGTTGAGGGTGGCCTTAACCGATCCTGAGTGCACATGCTTGCTCTAGAACCAATTACATTAGTATCTTCCCATAGCACAGGCAGGATTGTTGACTTTTTACCTAAAGTGGGTGGATCTAGGCCTGATGATGTTGATGGCAAGAATGATGATGATAACACCTATCATTTGTTAAGAGGTGAATAGGTACTAACAGTATGCCAAGTCTTTGTATAGGTGATCTTATTTAATCCTCACATCTCTCCTCTACCGTACCCCATTTAAATCTTCTAAGGACCTATCTCTGCCTTTAGGATAAAGTCCAAATATCTTCACATAGTTTATCAGACACTTTGAGACTCCATTAAGCCCTGCTTCTCTCCCAACCCCATTTAAGACTACTCTGCTCTCTTCTGAAATAGTCTGGTCTTACATAAGCTCCAACACATTTGTTGTTCTTGTATTTTGTGCTTTCTCTTGCCTTTGGGCCTTTAAATATGTTCCCTTGTCACCACATTTCTTCCACTCTTCACCAGGTGACCCAAACCTCCTGTTAAGGCCTTAGCACATCTTTCTGAGAAAGGCTGTCTCCAATCCCTTTCACGAGGTAAGACGCTGTTCTTGCTTGTTTCCATGGCAAACGCTACTTCCTCTTTTGTGAGGCAATGCTTGAAGTGACTTTTTAAATATGTACTTCTTCATTTACATTTAACCTCTGTGAAGGCTGGCACCTTGCCTTCGAACTCACAGGTGTTTCCCTGGCATCCAGCTGAATGCCTGACATGGAAATAGACCCCGAACAAAGGAATGCGAATCAGTTCTATGCAAGACCTGTCTGTGAATGTTCCCATTACTTAGATGAGGAAACAAGTTCAGGGGGGTTAGGTAACTTGCCTAAGCGTGCACAGTTAGCAGGTGGAGAAGCTAGGTTTGAACTCAAGACTGATTTCCAAGCCCTTGGTCACAGTAATACTACAGCATAACCTTCTCAAAATTCCCTGCAGCTATACAGAGAAAAGAAACATATTAGTATAGAATATTTATTTTAGAGAAAAAAATTGAGCAGCAAAGACTGCCAGGATTCAGGGAAGTGATCTTTCTCTCATCTGATTTCAGACCACAGGAAGAAATCTGGGTGACTTTAGGTCATTCTGCACCTGGAATGTGACAGTGTGCCTCCCCGAAATAGGGCTTCGGCCTCTCCTCTGTAGGTGGTAGTGGATGACAGGCAACCTATAGCTTTGTCTTTTGGTTCTTTCCACAGATCTACATGGATAAAAGAGAAAACGAGTTTCTCATTCCCAGAGAGGTTGCCCAGGCAACAAAGACAGAGCTAGAGCAGTAGACCACCCAGCTGAGACATGCTACAGCATCCGCAGGCTCTCCCTTGCCAGTGTCCACTTCAGAGATCAGCTGCTGTGCTCACACACCCTTTTAATAAGGCACTGCTGAAAGCCTCACCTGGACACAGTATGCAAAAACTTGCCTATGGACAGCCAAGACTATAGCTCCAAATTCCTGCTATTTGTCTGATGAGAGGCCCAGCGTTTACTCTGTAGAGGAAGCCAGAATAGCTACCATACAGAAGGACAGCTCAGTTGTTTCAATTTTCTGATTCATCATAAGAAAACAATGTTGCCCACTGAGGTAAACATTGATTTCTTTAAAAATTCAAAACTACTCACATATAATGGCAGCCCTGACACAGTTGTGCTACCTAACAGCAGTGTGATGTATCATAATGTACTTAACATTTCGATCATGAATTGCTCATCTGTAAAATGGGTTGATAACAATAAGTAATTACCAAAGATATTTTTGTGAGAAGTGAGACAATGCATGCAAAGTGCATAACTTGTGACATACAGGTAGCATTTAAATAAAGGAAATAGTAATTTTGAGGGATTACTTGGGTTTCTGCAAAGGCAGACAGGAAAGATTACATTCTCTTCCTTTGTGTCTATTTGTTTAGTGTCAAGAGCAACTGGTGTCATATTTGTTCCTGTAGTAACTTGCAATACCTCCCGCCTCAGGCTGTCTTTGCCTTCACCTGGCTTAACAGTGTAAGGGGCACGGTGGACGCTCAACAAATGCTCCCTGAAGCTGTCATTGGGATTCACAGTTTTAAGCACCACACGAGCTGGATTTTTGAAGGAAATGGTATTTTTCTCAAGAGTCATTAAATGAGTTCTTCAGAGAGGGTGTTAACAATGTGCCACTGGGTTGTTTTATTCCAGTGTACTTTGTGACTGCGTTATCCCAAAAGAAGTGCTGTTCTTGGCCGCATAACTGCGTGGGTGTCAGTCCCTACTGGATAAATGACTGGCACAGAGCTTGCTGATATGCACATTTATGGAAGGAACAGATTGGCCACAGGGAGAGACCCTCAGTGTAGGGCCTGCTCCCCACCTCTGCTACAATGCATGCATGGGTGTGTGTCTGTGTGTGTTGCAGGGGCATGGACGGATACATCTGTAGTCCCCATTCACATTTAAAAACACATCCAAATGTCACTTACTTCTTTTAGAAAATTACTCTTCAAGTATAACTTGATTTTTCGAAAGTATTTTATCCTTTGACCGCCAAAACCTCTTTGGAGAGACTTAAAATGAAACATGTGTAAGGAACTACTTCTATAAATTAAACTATTTCTGCCTGAACAAAGCACCTTAGCCTTTTCTAAGATATAGAGTGCATTTATTGCTCTGGTTTTTGCTCTTGAGTAAAAAATTCTAGAAAGGAAAACCTAGAATAAATAATTTGGAAGTGCTAATTTGCAAAACTTATACCGGTGACTCATTAATATTTGTAAATCATCTAGATTTTGCTAGTTTTGAAAAACAAATGCTAGGAAGTGCTAATTAATAAAAGATATCATGTCTTATTAACTTTCATACAGTAATTACCGAAATCACAAATCCATCTGCTAAGAAGTCAGCAAACAAGACAAATGACTGCTCTCAGTTAAACAGATTATCAAATCCTTTGGGAGTACCATCCAATAGCCCCAACTAAACCGTGAATCAAGCAGCCACTCCGGTTGCCATGTGGTTGGGCAGCAATAGCCCCATTTCCCACAATGAAACAAGATAGAGCTGTGTAGACGTTGGCACGTCACCCTCTCTAGAGAATGCATTCATGCCAGTGTCAGTGTGGCTCATGGACTTTTCTCTTATAACCTTTGTGATGACATTTAAGATTTGGTGTCTTAAAATGACATTGGCTTGGTAAGATCCGAAAGATGTCACTTAAGCACAACCCCACCAGCAGCACCGTTGTGAGGTTTCTCAGCTCACAACACAGAGAAATCCATTTTCCCATGAAGCTGTATGTCATTTCATCTCTACTGCTCTTTGACATTCATTACAAGTACAGTAAGACCCCAACTTAGGAACATTCGAGTTGTGAACTTTCACAGGTGTACTGTACAAGAGTCACAGATGTACTGCGTAAGACTCACTTTGGTGGATTATGAAAGTGTCCAGTTTATGAACATTCTCCCAGAATGGACCTCATTTGTAATTTGGGGACTTACTATGTACATTTCTCATCTATACTGGTAGGCAGGCATCTTAAGAGCAGAGATCATCTTACTAGTTTCTCAAGTACAACAACTAATGATAATAACAATTGTGACAATAATAACTGGCCACCTTGTGATTATGATGTGACAGACACTTGGATGAAGGCTTTTATTTGTTGAACTTCTTGTGATTATGTGTGACAGACACTTGGATGAAGGCTTTTATTTGTTGAACTTCTAATTCTTTAAATTATGCCATTTGATACTCACAGCAGCTGCTAGAAGAAGATACATCCTTACTTTTCACATGAAGCAACTGAGGCACAAAGAATTTGGGTGACAGAGATGGGATTCAGTTCTAGGTATGAAAGAGCCTAAGAACCATCCATTCTCTGAACCATTATGCTAAAAGGTACCTCTCCTGTACAGGGACTAGGGCTAAGTACATAGCAGACATTGATGCATGTTGGTGGAATGAATACCTTAATATCAGTTCATTCCTGATCTCCTTGGAAGTTAAGGTTACATGTGCAGTTTCTGCTTTCCTGTGCTTTCTTTCCCCAAGAGTACATGATACCAAGTGTCAATATTAGTACAGAGTATCCAACAATGTCAACAGACGCTTCCCTTACATTAAAAAAATACATAAATAAACACTTCTCCAGGGCTCCAGTTCAGTGCCTGCCAAGAAGATAGTTAACATTAGGTATATTCAATGGTTTTTCATTTGGATTAGTGTTACTCACATGTTGGACTGCAAGGTAGGTGGTAGGAGGCAGTCCCCTGTTCTTAGCACTTCCTTCCAGCCCTCTTCAGCATCCTAAACTCTCCAGTCCCTTGGGCGGGGGTCAGAGAGCCAGCTGGCCACTGACTTCACAATAGACAGTGCCTCTTATTGGTAGGGTAGTGAGCTTTGGCTAATTTAGCCCTCTTAGTGTAGCAGAAAACACCCCCCACACACACACACTGCCACCAGTATACTTCAGCTTTCAGTTGCCCAGGTAATAGTTCCTGTTCCAGTTCTGATTGCTCCTGTCCCTTAGAAATGGCTGGTCACTGTGATGCATAGCTGGTCACTATGATACACACTGTATAAACCAATTCCCAACTGACAAGCCACTCTGCTTTGTACTTCTTGCTTGCTTATCTCATATAAGCACTAGACCACCAGAGATCAGGGCCTGATATTCTGAGAATGATCCCTGATCAGTGCCAGTCGATGTACATAAATCCGCCCCCAAATCCCAGGTGTCCTTTCTGTGTTTCTGCTTGCCATTGCATTAGCACGCGGTATTCTCCCCAACACCCTAGTACCAGTAACTCTACCATGCAGCACAGGTGATTGGAGAAACCACACCCCATTAATTTTAAACTGGAACCTTGGTTGGTTTAAGCCAATCGGTGCATTACCTTGACCTTGTTACAGTGATTGGTTCAAGTCTGAAGCCTCGGTTCAAGCCAATTAGAAACAAGCGGATGTTTGCTGGGGTTTCTGGGAAAAAATATTTCCTGGTTGAGAAAGCTACAAAGCTGGACATTTATGTACAATAGGAAAGATCCAGAAGGTGCTGGAAATTATTTTGGAACTATAAAGAAATTCAGCTTTGGGATTAATAAAGATACCATTGCAGGCTAAAAAGAAAATGGAAAGAAATTGCTTTTGATACCATAGTTGAACCACCTAATCAAGACACATTCTAAAGTTTTGGAGTATTCCTGGGTTTTTTTTTTTTTTTAGCTATTTAAGAGTCAAACTGCCCTTTACTGAATAAGTCAATTTTGAGCTAGATTTTCTTTGATTTGAAACCAGATAATTTTAATACACACAAATGACAACTTTGATACTTTCATGCTAATCATCACATTCACTTTTATTTTTCCGGAAAAGCAAGTATAATAGTGATCTGGGGGATCAAAGGGACTACTTATCAGTTTACCCCAAATCTTAAGTTGAGTAGAATTGGCTTGCTTGATTTAGGGTCATCTCAGAGTCCCCTCAAGAGTCTTTGACACTAGTGAGGCTCCAGTTAATTCTCTCTAAGGTGGTCATAAAGCATAATTATGAAGACATGATGAGATCTCTTCATGATTGGGCCAAAAAATAATAGTCATCCTCACAAACAGATCACTTCATCCCAGCACAATTCCACATAGACCCTTCTTGAGTTCACATTTAACATTTGTCAAATGAATTAATATGTGTCAGTTACTTGGAGAAAGATGTTCTTCTCTGAGATTTCCATGCAGCCTTTGTATACAAGGACAACTGCCCTTGAAAACCAAAATGTTAGCACAAAAAAGGGAATTACGGGTTAGAATGTGAAACAGTCTGCAGCAAATATAATCACAGCTGCCCATGTTGATGTGACAACTTGGGTCTGATCTCTTGAACTTCTAGTTGTGAAGGATGGGTCCTTCTCAAATGCTGGATATTTTGGATACAAAGACTGGAAAGGGGAAGGCAACAGGAAGAGACTAGAATAGATGGTGTTGAATTCCTAAAGAAGCTTTATCCAGAGGGACAAAATGGGATACTGTCATATTTTGCTTAGTGTTATGGCCAGCTGTGTGGGTGAACAACTTGTGTAATCACATAGGGCCTTGTGATCACAAGGGCCCCTTGCTTGGCTGAATAGTATCTTAAAATCATCTTGAGATTTGACATACTTTTTGAAGAGGGGCCTTACATTTTAATTTTGCTTTGGGTCCACAATGATGTAGACAGCCCTGCTTATTATAGGTCTTTAATTTGCTGTTTATTAGATTACACAAGGGATAAAAAAGTCCAAAGATATGCCTTAGATTTTCTATATGCTTCCTATCCTTTTAAATTATTTGTTCCTCTTTGACTTCTTCTTTTAAATATAAATATTTTTAGCATGCCATTTAATTCTACTTATTTACTATGATTTTTTGTCCTGTATTCCTAGGAGTTGTGCTAGAATTAAAGTGTGCATTTCTGATTAATTTATGAAAAATAGACTTTGTTCCAATATAATTCTATTCCCTCCTCTCTTCTCTGCGCTATTCTTGTCATATACATTAGATCTTCATATGTTATGACCCAAGTCAGAGGTATTTTTAATAGAAAACTCTCTTTTAAAGAAGTTGGGATAAATGAGAAAAGTATATTTATGCAATATTTTATACTAACTCAGATATCACTTGGAGCTCTTTTCTACCTGTGGATTTGTTACTCATGGTATCATTTCTGAAGGGCTTCCTTTCTTCATTGTCTTGTAAGACAAGTCTTTTATTACATTTTTGTTTACCTGTAATGTCTTTATTTTGCCCTCATTTTGAAGGCATAGCTCCTGAAGAATAGTTTTACTAGATACAGTATTCTTGTCTGAGAGTACTCTCTTCCTGTGCTAAGGATATGTCACTCTTCTGGTATCTGTGGGTTTAGATGAGAAGTCATAAATTGTGTTGATGTTCACTTATCTAATTGGAGGTTTAGATTATTTAAAAAACACACACAACTCAGGAGTTTTGGGCTACTATTTTTCAAAAAATATTTGTCCCTTTCTTTTCTGTCGTTTTGAGATTTTCATATCAAGTGCTTGATTCTATTCCAAAGGTTTCTGAGGCTCTGCTTATTTTAATGGTCATTTTGCTCTATTTTTCTTTTTTAAGATTGGGTAATAATTCACTGATTATTATTCTTTCTCAAGCTTGTTGAGCCCTCTACTGAATCTTTTATTTTTGTTATTGTACTCTTCTGCTACAGAATTTCCACTTGGTACTTTTTAATAATTTCTATCGCCTTATTAAGGAGCTCTGTCTGTGGATCCACTGTTACCTCACTTTCCTTTAATTTTTTAAGCATGATTTGCTGTAGATTTTTGAATGTATTTATAGTAGTTGCTTTGAAATGCTTTTCTGTTAATATCTGGTAACACTCAGTTTCTAGCTACTGGGTTTTTTTCTGGAGTATGGGTTACACTTTCCTGTTTTGTGGCAGATCTGATAATTTCTTTAAAAAGGGGCATTTTGGATCATATATTGCAGCTACTCTGACTTTGAATATTCTTTCCCATTGTATGCCTGTATCTTTTAATCTGAGCAACTACTTTGAAAGTAACAATATACAATATAATAACCATTGTTAATTTCCTATCATCTAGTTTTGAAATTATGCATTGCTTTTATTCTCTCTTTAAAATAAAAAAAATTATCCGTAACAAAGAAGAAGAAGAAGAAGAAGAAGAAGAAGAAGAAGAAGAAGAAGAAGAAGAAGAAGAAGAAGAAAAAGAAGCAGATTCTTTCCCTTAGTGTTTTTTTTTTTTTTCTTTTTTGGTGTATTGTTTATAGTTTGACTGGCCTAAATCTATGAAATCTGTTATTCTTGCGGTTACCAATGTTTCTGCTACGATTTAAAAATTATGTTCTTGATTTTCTTTTTCTTTTTTGTTTGTTTGTTTGTTTGTTTTTTTTCCGGTACTGGGAATCGAACTCACAACCTTGTGCTTGCCAGGCAGGCGCTGTGCTGCTGAGCTAAATCCCCAGCCCCTTGATTTTCTTTTTAAACCTGGCTTGTGGCCAGGGATATAGCTCAGTGGCATGGCACCTGCCTAGCAAGTGTGAGGTCCTGAGTTCAATTTCTGGTACAAAAAAACCTGGCTTGTGAAAGGTTGCTTGTGTGTCTGTAAAGAGCACTGGTCAGTGCATGATTGTACCTGTGCCTAAACACGCTGGATCACTTAGTTTTCCATCCTTTGCTGCTGGGTCTGTGAGTGGGTGGAGGAGTGTGTTCAAATTCAGGCTGTTTTCAAGTCTCACTGTGTTTTGGGTTCTGCTGGGCCCTCTTTGGTTTCCTGTGCACGTGTACTCAGCCTTGGAATTCTCCAGCAGCATATGGCGAGTCTGTGCTTTTTTCAGTCTTCCCTCTACTTCTGCCACAGCCTCAGCCAGAAATAGGGTGTCCCTAATCACAGCTTCAGCCTCAGGCTGGGGTAGCTGATGACTCTCCCATCTCACTCACTTCCAGCATGGATTTTCCTACTCACGTCTTTGCTGCGTATGCACATAGTCTACCTCTTTCACTCAGTGTGGCCCTTCCCACACCTGCAGAGAAACTGCAGGTCATCATATCTTGCCTTTCTTTGCCAGAACTCATAAACTGGGCAAGGTGGCACCAGCTCAGAGAACCTCAGATTCTGCTACTCCTGTGTGGAGCTCAGCAGTTTTTAAAGCACAGACATTTCTTTACATATCGTTATATGCCATGCTAATTTCAACAGCACGAAGTAGTTGCTGTTGTCAACTTTTACAGCTTTGTAGTTGCATTTTGATGAGAGGATTGACTCCATCTTTCACAGAGCCATAGCTAACAGCCCCACCCTCTGCCTTGGATTTTAACTTCTCCCGCTCGCTCCCTTCTCCTTTTATGGAGTCCCTTTAACACACAACATGTACTAATGAGTCGTGAGCAATAGAAATTTCCTTACACATGTGCAATAACTCTAGCAACAAGTTCTATACTGTTATGGCCACGAGCCAGCCAAATTGACTTGTAGGAAGTTAAAACATTCAAAAGACTGCAAATACCACCTGCTGCATGTCCTTAGTCTCACATCCTTTCCTCCAGGCAAGGGATGGCCAGTGATCTGCCCCTGCCCTGCTTGTTGCCACTCAGTACTCCACAGGGTAGCAGAAATCACTCATAGATATGACCTTCTTTCCCACCATGCTCAGATGTGGTCTCAGAATCCTCCTCACTCAGAATGCCAGGCGTAGCTCAGAGGGGGAGCCTCTATGCCTTACACTCCAGTCCCAAGTCAGAAATTTATGATTCTTTCGTGCTCCCACCCACTCTTCAAGGTTTTGGGTTGGTTTCCTGATGAATACGTCTTTTTAATGATTGGGCATTAGGTTCAGTTCTTTGGGTTTGGTTTTACTTATTGAGGTCTACACATTCCTCTGCTAATTCCATTCATTTTTGTGATCTTAAAATCTCACCCACTTATTAGCCCTTCCTAGATTTATATTTTTAGGCAAAATCTCTACCCCAAACCACAACTCTACCTATCATCTCTACTCGGAAATCACGGTGGGTTAACTAACGGTCAGTGTAAGTGGGAAAGCCAAGCTGAAGTGACTCAGCCTGGTTGTAGGAGTGGAAGACCCAGCTGAGGATCGTTGCTGACAGCGTAAAAGGAGAATGGGAAGGGAAGATTGCATGCTGCTGATTTTCCTGGACAAGCTGTTTTTCAGCAGTTTTTCTTCAAAGGAGCTTTGGCTGCTGCCTTCCTTCAGGGGAGTTTCAATCTTCATCCTCATCTTGGATGTCATCTCCTGGCTCCAGGGCCGATCTCTCAGCTTCTGGCATAGATTCTTCACCCTGCCAGCCCAGATTTTCTAGCTTCTACCACTGGCCTTTGGATCTTCTCGTTGCAGATCCTTGATATGGACTCATGGAGGATATTGCCGTAGGCTCTAGGCCTTTGACAGGACTCATACTGGACACTGCCCTGGGATCCAAGCCCTTGTTTGGATTCTTCAGCTCTCTAGCATGTGAACAGATCTCTTGCACTCTTTTGCATTTGACTTTTTGGGTGAATATCATAAAATAATTCTATAAATTATGTGTCCTGCATTAAATCAATTCCCGTACAAACCCTGACTACAACAGCAATTTTAAGGGTGTTTCTAATCACCAGACACAAAACTAAGCTGATTTTCCACTTGGACTCTCTTCTAACTGTAGGCACTCACTATCTTGAGATTATGTTTTTCCTACCAGGTGCCCAGACAAAAAACTTGGAGTCATTTTATATTTTTCTCATTTTCTCTCACAATACTAGGAAATCCTTTGGGGTTTGCTTTCAAAATAAATCAGAAACCTACACAGCTTCTTACCACTGTCACTGCCTCATGGACATCCTCCTATGATTCAGATTGCTCATAGGATTTTAAAACAGGTTTCACTGCTTCTAGGTTTGGTGAAAATTATCTTGGTGGGTCATGGGTACATTATCATATTAAAAGTTCTAATAACTTTCTAATAAGCCCTACAGACAAGTAATGGGTTCAATTTTTCTGAAACTTCAAACTTTTAAAGCTCAAACTTGGAGCTGGGGATTTAGCTCAGCGGCACGGCACCTGCCTGGCAAGCGCAAGGTCGTGAGTTCGATTCCCGGTACCGGAAAAAAACAAAACAAACAAACAAACAAATAAAGCTCAAACTTTTAAAAAGACTTTTACATTCCAATGTATGAAGAAAACAAACAGCATTTGTGAGTGTGAGCTCTGGAGACAGATTATCTACCTGTGTTATATCTTGGTTTTGCCATTTACAAGAATTATTTCATATCCCTAAGATCCTAGATTTCATATCCCTATCCTTATTTCTTTAATGTATAAAATAGGGATGGTATCTATACACAGCTCTGGGTTAAAATTAAATGAGATAAATAAACAGACTCTAGTATAATGAGCACTCCCACAGTTTTTAAAATTACATAACATTTTGAAGGCCTTTAATCTGTGAGGTATTAGCCTAGATGGTGGGCATTCAAAATAGAAATTGGTCCCTGGTCTCACATTGTATATGCAGGAGACAGAACAGAAACAAACTAATAGATAAAACATTTTCTGATTGGTGACATTATTTCAAAGAAAGTAAATCAAGGTTATGCGCTAGAATGAGAGGAACAAAGATGCCTTTAGGTTGGAAAATCTGCAAGGCTTTTCAGAGAAGATGCTTGGATGAGAGCAGAACAGTGTGGAGCCAGCCGAGCAGGGGTCTCTGGAGGAGCAAGCATGGAGGTGTGGGGGGGAAATGAGCTTGGCTTGTCCAGTGTTAGAGGAAAAGTCTGTGTGGCTGGCTACGGGGAGAACAAGAGAGAAACAGCATCTTTATGGCTTTAAATAATTCCCAAACACATAGGCCTTTACTTGCAGAATTTTGGCAGTGGCCCACTGGCCTGGAGGGGCAGAAAGATGAAATTATCACAGAGCTGAGATTCAGCGAGAAATGACCAGCAGTAATATTTGCTCTGACTACCCACAAAAAATGCAGTGGGGTTAAAATGGACATGAGTTATCAATTTGGAGGATAAGAATTAAAAATGCAGAAGGGCCAATGCATGGATCTCATTGACTTTCTGCTTTCCCCTGACCTCTGATTTTCTCATTCTTGTTGATACTTATACTTATTTCTATTCATAGATACATTAGCCTCATTTACTTTTTATTTTATTATTCCTCTCTATCTTCCTCTTTTGTGAGGAACATTTGGGGTGCAACTAAACATTGCAGCAAATGCTCATCAAATACCAGATGCTATTCCCTTTAACTTGTAGAACCTCAATTGCTCACTGTACCATAATTAAGTCCTTTCTTAGACATAAATCCCTCCCCAACATGCCCAGTGAATGTATTCTCACTGGAATTCATTTGACCTTGCCGAAGGTCAGGCCTAGCCTGAAAATTCTGTTCCCTCTTGTGACAAGGATCATTTTTTAGTGCTCTTCTCAATGACTAGTTGAAAGGAGAAAGTGATATCTCTGTAACTGAAAACCAGACCCTTCTGTAGTGATACACTGGCAAAGTGACAATGGGATGGAGATGTTTTATGTGTGCATGCTTTTGTTTCCTGTCTTAATGCCTCTGAATTCAGAACCAGGCTGTTGGTTATTCTTCTGCTACACAATGGGGAATGGCGTTAAGAAGATTGCTGACTTCCCTGTGATGCGGAGACAAATTTTCTTACAAATGTACAACAGGCCTCCTTGGAACTGTCCAGAAATGTAGTACCCTTTCTCATAATCTTTTTTGTAGATGGGCTAACCTAAGCTCCCCTCAAAGTAACCCATGACATCTCTTTAAAATTAAAAAAAAAAGTAAATCATGACACCAATACAAAATTTAAGCTTTTTTAAAAGGCTTTGTTTGGATGTCATCTTCCTTTCTCAGATTCTTTATCTTGGGGGGGCGTTTAATCATTCCTACTAGTGCTGTCAGAGGGGAAGCAAGAAGTTCCAAGGAAAAAATTCAGGGTACTTTTAGCTTTTCATTAATAGATGTAGGAAAAGCTTAGGTGGGTGGTAGAAAGAATTCAAGTTGTCTGAAGTGAGTTTGGAGAATTTGCTATGGGTTTTAATTATCCTACCTTACCCTGGCCTTTCTAGTATCATAGCTAACAGAGCTGACATAAATGAGAATTATATATTAATTTTCTTAATTACTGAGTAGTAGAGAAGTAGCTCCTTAAGTCATTGATTTAGACTAAATTGAGAAGAGGTTGTGTGTGTAAGTGCACACATGGGTATGTATGTATGCATGCATGGGAATGGATTAATCCGGCCTACAGCAGCTCATCCAGGTCTGGTCATCAGCAGCCATCTGGAATATTTCCTGTCCTTCTCCAGGCATGAGGAGGGTCTCAAGCTCCTTGGATTTTCCTCAGTAAGTCTTTATTAAATCATTTAGACTGGTTCAAACTAACTCAGTAACTATTCTCATCATGTCTCTCTGCTCCTCTTTTCCCCCTTACACTATTTCACAACCATCCATAGGGAACTGGGATTCTCAAATTCAAGTCCTTTTGAGTTCCAGAGCTCATCAAGTTACAAGCATGACCTTCAGTTTTCTATCCCAATTTTAAGGTGTAAATTGAATTACCTAAAATATCAAATATTTGGACAATAGGCACCATAAAGAGACAGAAAGTTTAGTGGTCCAGTGGTTACAGCCTTCCTCTCTGTTGTTACTTTTTATGTACACTGCATTTGTGATTGTGATGAACAAAGTCACAGAGCAGCAAGAAAGGAAAACAAACCGCCTAGTGTATGTCAGGAGATGCTTCATGCTGAAGTGTATCCTGAGGATCCCATGAGAAGGATGGCAGTCAGAGAAAGCTATATCCATTAGTGATATTACAGCTGCAGCAGAACAAAAGAGGGCTTGAGAGTGTAGAAGGGTAGCTTAGGAGGCAGTGTTTCTTTACCTGTAAAAACATTAAGTGTGCTGAAATTTCCACAGGGGAATTATAGTATATCATGTTTTAATTACAGTTGGTTGTTTTTGACCTTGGAATTGTAACAGATTTTGCTTGTGCTTTGAGAAATTATGCTTGCTTTAAAAATATCTGTTGCTTAAGCAGTTGAGATTTGAAGTAAAAGGATTGGGAAATAATTCCATGTGTTTCTAATTGGATGAATTGTTTGCTTGTCAAGTTATTTCCTAAGGTTTTTTCCTTTTCAATTAACATATTAGATCCTTGAGGAGTGCTCTGGATAAATGCCCAAGTTGCTCTTTGGCTAAGTAGCATAACACAAAGTCTGTATCTAGGGAAGCCAACCCTATGATCAGGAAACAGGTCACAGCTACACCTTAGTTATTTCTTTTAAAAATCAAAAGATTTTTAATGATTATTTGAGATCCTCTATTTTCCATCCAATAAGTATTTTGGTTAGATTCTTAAGGAAAAATGAAAGAACCAAAATAAAACCTATTATCAACCACATAGATGATACTATTCATGATCACTTTGCTTTGTTCAGAAATTTCCACTTCAGACAGATTAACAAGGGTCCAGATAGAAGCAAAATGAAACATAGGTAAGGCTGTGGCTTATGATGACAGACAGACACTCTAAGGTGTCCTGGAGTTATAAGAGATAATTCCTTACAAGTGACAATAAAAGTGTGTGTGTGTGTGTGTGTGTGTGTGTGTGTGGTATCCAGAGGACACTTTGGTCTCAATGAATGTATGTGCAATGTTTTAGGTCCAGCTGCAGCTCATATTTTAAAACTAAATATTTGAAAGTTGGATCCTATCTTATCAAAGCTACAAGAGAAGTCAGACAGCAAACATTTTTAAAAGTGAAAGGTATCACTGAGGAGAGCCAGGACTATTTTTGACAAGAACATGTAGCACATCCCTTCAGATGTCCAGTTCATGTCTATAAATAGATAGGGATAGCCTGGATGTAGAATTATGGAGAAGATGGGATTTTCTATTTGTATAGAAAGATACATGGGAAATAAATCATCAGTCTCCTACTTGAAGCATTTCTACTCCACAAGTTGCCACTGATTTGTTTATGCATTGATTTGTCCACCCCACCACTGCATACTGAATTTCTTCTAGCTGTCAGTCACTGAAGATACAACAGTAAATCAGACAGACAAAGATGCAAGTCCTTAGTCTCTCTGTGTTCCCCTACATTTCATATGTTGAAATCCTAACTTCCAGTATGATGTATTAGGAACTGAAGCCATTTTAAGTGCTTTTCTATCATAAATGGAATTATTCTCCCTATGAAAGAGGGTCCAGAGTGATTCTCATCCCTCTCCATGATGTGAGTACACAGCTGGAGGACAATGTCATTCACAAAACAGACTCTCAGTAGATACCAGACCTGCCAGCACCTTGATCTTAGACTTTATAACCTCCACAACAGTGAAATAAGTTCTTGATGCTTATAGGTGCCCAGTTTATGACATTTTATTACAGCAGCATGAAGGGATTAAGGCACCATTGACTGAATAGTGCAGACAAATACACAAGGTATAATTATGCCATATGATCCATTCTAACATGGGAAAACCAAGTCACTCTGGAAGCCCTTTGTGGGAGCCACCCAACATCTTCAGATGGTGATGGACTGTCATGGAATCAATTCTCCAAGGAGGTGAAATTTTAGCTGAGCCCTGAAAGTGTGAGCCAGGTAAAAGGAGGCTGGAATGTGAAAGGAATTTAGGAAGAAAACAGAGTTTTTATGATTCATTGGGGCAACTAAAAGAAGTTCAGGTGTATTCAGTGTAAAGTTTGAAAGAGGGCAGTGGAAAGCACAGCTAGAGGAGGGAACAAGTTCTGGAGCCAGGCAATTTCAGAGCTAACTTTTGAGGTATGCACGGAATCAAAAGGAGCTAGGTTTGACTACCAGTTCTGAAGTTTTCCAGCAATTTATGCAACTTACTTCCCTTTGAAACCTCATTTTTCTTATCTATATAATGAGAGACCTTACTTCATAGGATTGCTTAGAAAGTGTCTATACCTGGCAAAACGAAGTGTTCAATAAATAGAAGCTATAGCTATCTCTTTTACTATTGCTAAATGCAATCACATTCCAACAAAGAATAATGTCTCTGAGAAAATAAGCTTTACTGCCATTGGCTTAGGCATCAGCAAGACTAGATGTGCTGGCATTTTGGAGCCTTCCTGATATGTCCCAGTTACTTACTCCTTATGAGAGCAAAGCAGCAAATATTTTCCAGTACAAACAGTAGAGGTACTTGATCAAATATCATTTTAGGCTCTGTAGCCATTCATTATTACACTCATTATCTTGGTCATTCATGCTGTCTAGTAATATACCCAAATTACTATGCTATTTCCCTGAGTGGGGCATAGGAAGAAAATGGAATTAACCAATGTGACTGTTAATTGTGATATGCCCACGTGACTAGAATAACAAATGCCTGGCAGATTAGTAGAGCCTCATTCTGGATGTGTCTGTGGGTGACTGGCATGGAAGCCAGCAGACTGAGCTGGGATGACCCACTGCAGTTAGTGGCACCAGTGAAAAGGCTGATAATTTGGATGAAAGGAAGAAGAAAAACAAGAAGGAACTGTGCCTGGCTTTGAAAACATCCTGTCTTCTTGAGTGGGCGTGTCCTTCACTGCCATGTTTGAACATAGGATTCCAGCTTCTTCAGCCTTCCAACACAGACTCCCGTCTGCGATTCTCCAGTGAGGCTACAGACCTTCAACCTCTGGCTGGTGCTGCACTCTTGATCCCTCTTGTTTTGAGGCTTCCATCTCCTAGTGCTGAGCAGCTACTGGATCTTCTGGTCCCCCAGAGTGCAGACGGCCGTTGTGGATTACCCCGCCTCGGATCCTATAAGCCCACCTAATCAATCCCTTGCATAATTATAGATATATTTTCTATTAATTCTGTTCCCCTAGAGAGTACTAACACAGCCTGTGGCCACATAAAAAGATCTCTAATATGTAAAATAGCATCTCTTTTTTGTTATCATCCTTAAGAATTCTTATAGGCAGTAAAACAAAAATGAAAAACCAACCATAGACAGTTCTTATCTTATCAGTCTTGGAGGCTGAGGCAGGAGGATCACAAGTTTGAGCCTAGTCTGGGCAATTTAGGAATTTATAAAGACCCTGTCTTAAAATTAAAAAAAATTAAAATGACTAGGGTTGTGTTTCAATGTAAAAACCCTGAGTTCCATTCTCAGTACCGAAAAAAAAAAAGGAGGGGCTCTTACAGGCTTTCTGATTGTTTATCACTAGAATCAAATGAAACACATACTTTCTCCACAGACAGTACAAGGGCACTCACACCGTAAAAGAGATTTTTCTGTGCCCATAAGAGAAGCTTGTTGGCTCTTATTTCTTTTCATTCCTGAGTCTGTGGACTTGGTTTCTCTAGGTGAGCACTGTAACACACCTGTACTGACAATGGACTTCTACGGGGGTTGGGATTTGAAGGCTGAGCAGGAGTTGGCTGTGTAACAAACCTAAGGACACAAAAGAGGACATCCTCTGAGCTAAAGGGAATAGCAATGGCATCTTCAGGGAGGCTCAGCAAAGAGGATGTTCACAGGGAGCTACTGGTAGCTCAGCATAGCTTGTGGTTCTCTGTGACAATGAAGGAAACATGGAACCCACGATCTGAAATTCATTTCTGTTTGGCTTCTGTATAGATAATGTTTTCATTTATTTATATTCTGCCATATTCCACAAAGGTTTTGTGGTACAATTCATCACATGGTTCTTATGCACTGACCTTCCTAATTAAGTTTTTCTCAGCACTGTCATGTTCTTCTTTGTATTCCCTCAGCCATATGCAGAGAGACTTGAATGAAAGTTGAGTCGAATTTATCTCCTCTAAGCTTGCTGTAAGGAGTCAGCAAGGGAACTGGTCCTAGAAGATTGGTGAGTAGCAAGGAAAGTTGGGCCGACACTTTAAATTGCTTAGATTGAGTTCCTATATTTTACTGAATCTAAAATGCCATTGATCGTAGATAGGGTCTACTGTTGCTTTATATGCTATTAAGAAAAAAATTCTGTAACACAATATAAAGTTACCATCTATGGTTATGTGCAATTTGACTTCAGATATGTCAGATATTTTTTAAAAGTATCTTTAAACAGAAAATGCAGAGTGATGATACCATTGCCTACCCCGAACAGTCAGAAATGCTAAAGTGTAGTGAGACTCTAGCAAGGGACAAGGGAAATGCTTACATTTTTCCGGATGGCAAATTTTCCGAGCAGTCTGAGCCTAAAAGACCTGAACTCAGCAACTGTACCTCTTACAACTGAACCCAAGGAAATAAGTATAAAAGTTTATAAGGAAGTAACCGCAGGATTGTTTATACAGATAGTAACAAACAACAAAGAAGAAATAACCTAAAATATTCATTATGTACATTAACTTAGAGTTATATAATAGATTTTTTTTTTTTTTTGGTTTTT
>NW_004955415.1:7165323-7188555 GCF_000276665.1 Chinchilla lanigera | reverse complement strand
ACCTTGCGCTTGCCAGGCAGGCGCTTTTGCTGCTGAGCTAAATCCCCAGCCCCAAGTTATATAATAGATTAAAATGATAATAGAGAAATAGATTTAAATTAAAGTCATTTTATCATGTTACCCTTAAAAATCAGGTAGTGATACGTAAGTTACAGGATAGAATTACTATTGTGTACAAAAACATATTTATATTTTTTATTCATACAGTAATGAAATCTTGATCCACATATAGCAAAATGTTAATAAAACATGTTTACATGAGGGACTTCTGTTAATCTTTTCCTGTGTGCTCTAATTTTTCAAAAATTGGAAAACCAAACATTGGTTAGGTATAGACCTTGGAGTAATACTATGCATACAGGCAATGGGAAATGAACCTCCTTGACTTAGCAACATCATTTTCTATGGGAGAGGGGCCTGTGTCCTTTGTTGTTTTGTAGTAAGCCCTGCAGACTCCAACTGGCTCTAGATGAAGCCCTGGTTAAAAGGATGTGGGAAAGTTTATTGATTCTTGATTGGAAATATACCTTCATCACCTGGATTGCCCCTCAAAACTTAATATCTAAAGTAAGAACTACCTCAGGCTGTGACTGTGCCAGAGGGTCTGTGGAACTAGAATTTTATGATGAAATCTTAGCTGGATGGGAAGTACGAGAGACTGAGCACCAGGAAGGCAAGTTCCAGATCCTCCACGCAGCAGGGAGGGTGACAGTCCCATGCCATGGCTGGGCCTCAGTTTTTATCATCTAAAATGGTAAATCTTAATCTGTCTCTAAACACCACAGTGCTACAAATTCAGTTCTTTTCAAGTTGCTCATAGTTCTTCCTAAATTATGTCATTTCCTGAAAGATATATTGTTGGGATCAAGATCCCATTTTAAAGATAGGTAATATTTTGACTCTCTTTATTTATGAAGAGAATTTGCCTTCCAATTTTGTATAGGAGACATTCAATTTTGAATAGCCAAGCTTGGAATTTCTATGTGAACAGGAAAGATTGTAACTCTGCATTGTGGTTGTATATTTTATCCCCATGTGAATGAGTTGCCTTTCTGATATATATTTTCAGTCTACTTTTACATTTATTTACAGCTTAGTTTAAAAAATAATCTGTGATGCAAACTTGTGTTTACAGCAGCACAATTCCTCACAGCTAAACCTTGAAAGTGGGTTTATATGTCCCTCAACAGGTGACTGGATAAAGAAAATGTGATATTTATACACAGTGAAGTACTCTTCTGCCATAAAAAAGAATAAACTTGAGTCATTTGTAGGAAAATGGATGTACTTCAAGACCATAATGTTCAGTGAAATAAATCAGACACAGAAGCTTAAATCCTGCATGGTTTTTCTTATGTAAGAAACCCAAAACAAAGAGCAAAGTAAAAGATTGGTAATCAGAAGTAGGGAGATAGATCTTTTCACTCGGGAAGGGGACCAGGAGATGGAAGACAGGGGAAGGGAGGGCAGAGAAAGAGTGGGAAAAAAGAATTGAGAAGTGTTGTGTCCATGTGCTCCCCACAATGAGTGTAATCATTATGTATTGTAAATATCTACTAATTAAAAATAAAAACTGCAAAAATGATCTGTGCTTATGCTTTTCAACATTGTAAATCTAATACCTCCTTAATTTGAAGCTCAGTTCATATAAAAGTTTTGTTTTGCCATTACTTATTTACAGGATTAGCATGTTCTTTCTTTGGTCAGATGTGCAAGGTTTAGGCAACTTGTAATCTTTGAATATCTACATAGTGTCTCTCTAGGTATCTCTACCTTATGTGTGATATATGACAGCTGTAACCTGAAAAAGTAAAATGAAGATTTCAAATGACCTAGAAATCTCGGTCCAGAAGAGACAGGTTAGCATGTGGGGCACAAGGGTGTTTTAGTAGACACCTACTATTTGCTTTGTTTGTATTATCTTCCCTTCTTTCTGGGTAACAGCACTGCACGTGGATGCCCTTTCCATGCCACGTGGTCTTCAGAGTGTTGGCAGTTTCAGCGCCCCACACTTCTGGCTGCAGACCAGGAACTGGCTGGCCAGAGAACCCCATCTACCTAGCCAGGACACTGGACTCGAGTGTGGACACCTCATCCAAATCCAACAGTTCAAGATTTCTCTGGATTATTTGTGTGTGGATACTGAGGACACAGAGTTTTCCTCTGGATTGTGAGTCATGGGAACACATGTCCGGAACTAATCTACTTGTTCTGGCTGGACAGGAGAAGGCCATTTGCACATGGGAAAATAAGGCTACCTCTCCAGAAGAGAGCTCAGAGGGGACACCGTGGCAGATGAACACTCTGAGTCCTGAGAGAATGGGTGCCTCTTCCAGCCCTTGATTTCCTCACAAACATTTCCTTTTTTTTTGAGGGCGGGGTATAGATTGTTAAAGTTGGGTTTCCATCCTTTGAAACTGCCCAAGTCCTTAATTAATGCTTGGCCTGCAGGTCACCCTAGGAACATACATATGCTCTGTGTGTGCGTAGAGTTGGCTGTGCTCATCTGGATTCTCCATCATAAGGGCTTCCAATGAGGTACAGGTAATCTTATGAAAATAGCACAAGCGTATAATTACTCTAAAACATGAGTGACTTCAGCCCGACACTGAAGCTGTAGCCCTCTCTTCAAAGTGTGCCTTGTGTTCCTGTGCCCCGGGGCGCAGACTCTCATCCTGATCTGATGTGTGTGTTCATTCCTGATGCAGTCAGAGCCTCCATTTCTCTTGGCCAAGGCCCTGACACAGTTGGGGGGTTCTTGGAGCCTTGTCATCTTCCCTCTTGTATCAGGGGCACTTAGGAACTGATTCTGAAGTTACACAGCGTTCAGTAAGATTTACAGAAATTCAGACTGACTGTAGAAGGCAGCTGGAACAGAGGACACTCTTGCTCCCACCCACTTCCCTCCCAAACAAATGCCATATGTCTGTGGACAGTGCGTTCTGGCTCACTGCTATGTGTTGACCTTCGATACTGAAAAGATGCCAAAAACACTTGGGACCTAATTTTCTTTTCAGCTCATTGTTACAGTCATATTTAATATGGTTGAGGGAAAAATAAGAAATGATGACAAGCAGGCCTGGAATTCTTTAAAGTAGTGCATCGATGAGACAGATCTCTGGATGTTTCAGGGTATTTGAGATGATTCCCAGTGCGGGAGTGTTCTGAGGACCTTGGAAAATGCTTCTGTTGCCTGGGAGGGTGCTCAGAGCCACTTTGAAAGTCATGTCATCTTAGAGAAACTAAGAAGCAGCACCTTTCCCCTTGGTCTTTCCAGGTACCATTAATTCAATTCCAGATCATTATGCTGAACGGAGAACAGTTCACAGAAAGGTGTGCTATTCCATAAGGCATGGTAGGATGGCAAATCTTCTGACTGCATTCACACGGTAATTTAATTTCCTCTCAAAATTAACACAGCTTTTGTGTTGGTTTCCCAGAGTTGCTGTAACAAAGTACCAGAAACTTGGGGGTAGGAGTAGGGCAGAGAGGCTTAAACAACAGGATTTATTGTGTCTCTGTTCTGGAAGCTACAAGTCCAAATGCCAGGTGTCATCAGGTCTGGGCTGCCTCTGAAACATGTACAGAAGAATTCCTCCTGGTTTCTTTTGGCTGCTGATGTTTGCTAGCTTATGGATGCATCGCTTCAATCTCTGCCTTCGTGGTCACGTGGCCAACTTCCTTGGTGCCTCTTAAAAGAACACCAGTCATGCTGGATTGGACCATGCTTGAGTTTAGTAAGACCTCACTCTAACTTGATTGCCTCTGCTAAAATTCTACTTTCCATCAGGGTCACATTCTGAGGCACTGTGAGTTAGGACTTCAGCATATCTTTTTTGAGGACACAACTCAACCACCCATGACACCTGTATTATTTTTGCCCCTGATTATGGCACGAATATTTTCCTGTTGTAAAAATAGTAAAATTATGAAGAGAAGTATAAAGAAGAAATTAAAACTTATCTAGATTTTTCTACAATTGCTGTGTGAACAATTTGCTGAATATCTTTTTATTTATTTTATTTTTTATTTTAAAGAGAAAAATGATAAAACTGATATAAAATTTCAAAATGAAGTAGGAGAGTAACAATGGTTAGTACATTGCATATTGTTATCTTCAAAGTAGTTGCTCAGATTACAAGCTATAGGCATGAAAAATTGATCAAATAATATAAGCACAAACCTTCCTTTTCAATGAACCAATAGAAATTAGTGCTGGGTGTGGTGGCGCATGCTTATAATCCCAGCATTCGAGAGGCTGAGGCAGGAGGATTGTTGTGAGTTCAAGGCCAGCCTGGGCTACAAAGTGAGCTCAAGACCAGCCTGAACTGCAGAGTGAGACCCTGTCTCAAAAAGACCAAAAAAAAAAAAAATTAGTAGTATAACTATCATATATATGTATTTTGTTTGTTTGTTTGTTTTGTTTTGTTTTTCTTTTCCCTTCCTCCTTTTTCCTTTCTCCTATCCCAGGTTCTCCTTCCTATTGAACAGTTCCTTCATGGTGAATATCTTTTAAAATGCTTCTTAAAGCAATTTTCTTTTTCTTTGCCACCAGAAATAAATCAAGTTCAAAGACAGAGGTAGTTACATACAAAGGATAATAAATGAAGCTGTCATATCTTTCTCTCTCTTCTTTGAAGGATAAATGTCTGTAAACTAGATGTTTGGGTAGAAGGAATATATTCATTTTTATACATAGTCAAATTATTTCCTAGAAAGGATTATTAACTTTACTCCCACCAATTATGCAGGAGAGGTCTAGTTTCTCCTACTCGCTTTGTGCTGTGGTTGTATCAGTGAGATGCATAACTTTAAAACTTTATTTTATAAATAACTTCTCTTTTAGTAATTCAAAGCCATTGATTTTTGTTCTTAGGTAATTAGCACGAATCCCTAATTTTGTCTAGCATTTTTATGACTTTATTTTAAAATTTTTATATTTATCTTTGGTGCTAGGAATTGAACTCAGAGCTTTACACATGACATTTTAATAAATAGATCTACCTAGATCTGGGGGGGGTATATTGTGTGAAATTATAACCTAGGGAATTTGGTAGAGTTTAATTTCTTTATTTTAATTCACTCTAAAAAATTGTATTATGTGGGGATATGAACGAGGAAATTTAGTGTTTCCTGTTCCCCTTTCCAAAGTATCAGGTTTATTTTAAGAGCCTTGTACTAATTCACAGAAAAATGCACGCTCAAAGAGCAATCAGGGAAACAATGCTCAGCACCTGGTAGGAAGTAGTACTTTTAGCTTGAGTATTCACAGTTAATTGAATTTCTCAGTATTCTTGCTAAAACTATCCCCTTTCTCTCCCACTTCACATAGATTATGATGTTTAAGGAAATAAATGTAGGGTTAGTCTTCAATCCATTCTAATTTGCTGAGAGCAATATTGGCAAACTTGGGCCTTTTAATTATCAGTTATTCAAGTTACTCGCAAACCATCTCTCCACACTTTATATCGGGCTTGAAGTTAAGACCTCTGGTTTAGAGGAGCACTATACCTGCAAATAACATAAGCTTAGAGGGAAGATTCCCTAGAGAAAATCTACAGGGACCCGCGGGTGGTTCCAAATCAAGCTTACAGAAGTAAGCCAAGTTTTCAGATGAAATGAAGACAGTATCTCCAGGCATCTCTTTTTCTTGGCCCTCCCATGAATTCACTATTGAGGAACACTTGCTTCCCAAATGTACCATTCTTTTACTGTTCACTTTCCTTTGGATCAGTGAGTGATTCTATCTACTGTTTCTACCTCAACATGTGTTCAAGGAGAGGCAGCGCCACTGCCTTGTCTCAGGTGGATGACATTTTATGTCAGTGACTTGCCATTTAGCTACAGATGCTAGCTTTCTCATCTCTTTGTAAATGAGTAAATGAATACAAATTAAAGTTTTAATCTCAAACTGGAACATCAATGGTATTTTCACTACAAGTAGTTTCATAATGGTCTCATTACTGCTCTTAAGTGCAACACACTGCGACATTTAAATTGCTGAGTTGCTGCTACATATATTCTTTGCGAACAGGTATCCAGGTAACCATGGCAATCGTGTCTCCAGGCAGGATGGGAGTGGGCTGGGAAACTATTTCATTAATTGAAGGGAAGAGATTTAAAGAGATTTTTCAAGGGGTAGATCAGAAGAGAGAAAGAGAAAGAAAAAAAGGTAGACTTCACGATGTGTTTTTCTCTTCATTATTAAATTGTACAACTCAGAGAAGTGCCAACCGATTTGAAGGTTTAGAGAAATCATAAGATTAAATAACAGCAGCGTTCTTAGACTTTCCATCTTATTACTGTGGTTGACCTGTAACAGATTTCTTTACAGGGTTTTTATGTAGCTTGACTGAAACTTGATGTATCTTAGAATGCAGAATGGTCTACTGTGATTTAAGAAAAAAAAAAGGGAAGAAGCCTCACATAAGTAGGAAGGCTGTGTAGGCGGCAGAAGAGCTGTATTTATTTCAAGTTGATAGCACCTGAAAAAGCTGATTTTATCAGTAAAATTCATTTTCAAACTTACTTCCCTGCCTTCCTCCCACCCTTGACAGTTCTTAACATTAAAAATTTTTTTTATTAAAGTGTAAAGAAGTATTGTAAAGAAAAGAGGGCACCTGGATGGTATGGAGAAAGAAGAAATTGTCAGATATGGTTTCTGAGAGGAGCCTAAGGTTTTGTTTCCATTTACAAGGTACTGCAAATTTGTAAGTAGATAAGCTTCTTTATTTAACCAAAAGTGCCCTTGTGTAACTTGCTGCTTTGACTGTCTAACAAAAAGATGTTCCAATAGGCAGTTTAGAATCTGTGAAAATCCAATTACCCAGATAGACAACCTGACTTCTAATATATGTTGGCTTTAGTTATAGAATTTCTTTTCAAATTAGGCCAACATACAGCACCTTAGTGACCCATGCTGAATCTCTCTAACTCCTGATGAGGGCTTCCTTCCATGCATCCTGCAATGCTGTACCACCTAGTTAATTCAAGAAGAAAAATGGAGAATATCAAGTGCACCAGTTCCTACCCAAGGAAACCTAAATGTGGACTGCTTCTTCAAAGGGTGGAGTGATTTTTAATCAATCGCTGGAAGAGGCAATGCTGAAAATTTTATTTACAGAACTGAAGAAGGCAACCTAAAACTGGGTAGATAATTACTAACCAAATGGATTTCATTTCAAAACAAACATTTCTTTTCTGCCAAACAGATTTCTATCTTGGAAAGCCACTCATTCCTGAGAATTAGGCCAGAAATCATGGTCTGAATGATGATAGCTATTTGGGTACTATCCAAGTCCATAGCACTGACCGCCTCTCTTTCCTTTGCAGCCCAGAAGCCTTCAGTTACCAGGAGCTTCGCCTGCGCTGCAGCAGTTGCTGCTGCTCATGTCCAAAGCCTGTGCTTCTAGGTTGTATCCACTGGGATATGCAAAGGTAAAGAAAAGAAGCAACTTGTTTTTCTGAGGTTTAGAGGATAGCGGGGGTCAATATTCTCAGCCTTGTTATCATGGCTAACATGGTTTAAATTGTGCACACATGAGTCTAATTTTTTTTTTTTTTTTTTTTGAGTTGAGGTTTTACTATTTTGCCTAGGTTGGCCTTGAACTCCTGGGATCTACCGGCCTCAAGCTGCATTCTGTGACTATACAGCTTGAGAAAAAAAATACTGCTATGGTGTGGAAGAAGAACCATCGCTTTCTAGAATGAACAGAGGGCTACAAACAAGTGACCCATGCCTGTGTCAGACCTGTTGGATAACAAGGTGTTACTATGGACCCTCGCCTCAAGGCCAGCATGTGGTCAGGTGCTGGCAACTGTTACCTTACAAAGAAAAAACATGCAACTTCACCGTGACTGCAGGGTGACTAGAAAGTTGAGTGGGATTTCTTACATTTGGGTTGTTAATTCTAACCCACGATTTGGCTTTTGCACCAATGCAGTTATTTGTCATGCGGGCTGTATAAACTGATTCTTCTAAAACCTTTTATTCCTGTGTTCCACTTTCCAAACTGTAGTCTCTTAAGCAACAGCTTTGCACAAAAGGACATAGAATTAGCTAGAAGCTAGCACAGCAAGCTCTGAAGAGAGCACTCCAGCATTCCACTTGCAGAAACACCAGACACAGAATGACAAGACCCTTTTTCCTTCCCTCAAAGGTGGTTCTGAATGGCTTTACTTGGAGTATGCCAGCAAAAGCCCACAAGCCAAGGGATGCTTGAATTTATGGTAATCAATTCCTCCTTTTCCAGTTCTTGGGTATAAATTAGGGTGTCCCACTGAAAGTTTCCCTTTCAAAAAGCAGTGCCATTAATGGTGACACTCTTCTGAGCCTCAAGTCTGTTGCTTAATCTAAGCACAAACTGTGGGCCCATCAGCATCAGCTAGAAGTGGTGAGAATTTTTATTATCTGAACCCATCTTAGAACTGGTAGGCCAAAAGATTACAATTTGTCACTGAATGTAGATACGTGGAGAATTATATGTGGAGTATATAAAACCTTTTCTGTGTCTCATTTGCATTGCAAATAGAGAAGCTAACCAGAGTTCTTGAAAAAATAACATAAATAAAACATGGCTTCACAATGGTAAATGCTCCATTCATGCCAGAGGAGGCCAAAGCCATTAAAGAGTATTGTTTCCATCTAAACAGTTCTATCTCACATACTTCCCCTTTAAAGGGACTGCCAATGGGATGGGGACCAGGTAGACAGCTTTGGGAAACACTCAGTAAAGGGAGCCTCAGAAGCTTTTTAAAGAAAGTGTGATTCACAATCCTGTATTTTATTCTGTGTTGAATATCCTCATAAATGAAGGAGAAACTTGCTCTTTAGCCAGACTATGCCTGCAAGACCAGAGAGCAGTATGAAAGGTCAGTGACCAGACAAAGTTTACCATTTGAGATTGAGAGAAATACTACATAATGCAATGCAAATGCCTTGGTCAGTTTATGGACCACATTAAAGGGCAGTCAATATCTGAACTTCAACTCCAGTGGACATTTGTTATGCTTCTGCCTGGCATTTTTCCCCTCTTCTTGTGATAGCAGTGCCCTGTTCTACTTTGGGGTACAACTCTGTGCTTCGCCTATGTGCTTTGTGACTATGCCATGGTTTCTAAACCAAGTGCCTATGCAGGATCAGGCGACCCATGCTTCCCACTGATCATTGGATCAGAGACAAGAAGAAGCCAAGTGCAACACAAATCTGGCCAGTGTTGGTGGAATTCACTGCTGTTAAATTCATTTCACCTGCAGAAAGGACTCTGTCACTTGTTGACCTTAGTGCTTAGAAGAGAAGATGATTGAGGCTTGGAGCTGCAGCCGGAAAGTGGAGCCGCCAGACAGGAGCAGGTTGAGAGTCCAGATGAAGGACACGAAGTTTAATGCTTTGTATGCTTATGCCTGAAAGCAGCCCTATGCTGTGACTCCAGGTAACGAAGCAAGGCATTCTCTTGTTGCTTGCATCAGTTAGGATAGGACTTTTGCAAGAGAGCTAATAGCTACACACTCCTTTCCCACCATGACCTTTTCACATCACCCCCCCCCACTTTCTTCTTTGGGCCCCCATGCTTACTATCAGCTCGCTCCTGTCACCAGTGTTCTCATGCATCCTGCCTTTACACATGCTGTCCCTTCATTAGGAATATCCCCACCCTTCTCTTTCCCTCATGGTCAAAGCCCACTGACTGCCTCTCATGGTTCAAACCAACCTCACCTGCTCAAAGAGAGATGCATTAATACAGTACCCCACTCTCTTCTAGAAAAAAACTAAGAACTTCCTGTTTGTATTCTCACAATCATTTCACTTACTCTTAACACCTTGACACGTCATGAGAACACTTTTTTGAAACTTCTATCTCTCCCATGAGGCTGTGAGCTCTTTGAGATCAGGGTCTGTGCTCATTTGTCACTTAGAGCAGGCAGCATGTTATAACAAGCTGTCTTTGGAACCAGAATGTCTGGGATTCAACGTTGGGTCTGCTGCTTCCTAGGATGTGTGACTTAAATACCGTACCTACCGTCCCTGTGCCTGTTTCTTCATCTGTAAAATAAAGGATAGTATTAATGCCCTTTTCATAGGTTACTGTGAGGATGAAATGAATATTCCCTTGAAGTACTTAGTGCAGTGTCTGGAGCATGGTAAAATTTCAGTACATATTAGCTGTCATTGTATTTCTAGTGTCTAATAACAAACGGCATAAATAGGTACTTAAAAATGTAGCTGCAACCAGCACAATTTGTAATTGCTAAAATGTGGAAGCAACCCAAATGTCCATCCACTGAGGATTGGATAAGAAAATTGTGGTACTTTTATATAATTGAATATTACTCAGCTGTAAAGAAAGATAAACTCGAGGCTTTTATAGGCAAATGGTCACAACTAGAGACCATAATCATAAGCGAAATAAATCAAACATACATGTGCAAGCACCGCATTGTTTCTCTAATGTAAAGCCTGAAGGAGTTAATTTAATCTAGGAGATATGATAGATATTGTGAATTGATAGGAAAGCACTCATAGGTAAAGGATAACTGGAATATGGGAAAAGAGAAGGGAAAGAAGGAGAAAGTTTATATACATGTATATGCAGGATAGTTAACACAGGTGTTCTACTGTCCTGTATTTCCTTGCTGAAAGAAACTGTCAGTGAGGCATTGGTTGATTAGCTTTGTATGTCTATATGTGTTTTCATGAGAAACTACATTGAAGATATCAATATGTAATACAATAAGCATTGTTAATTCCCTACCACTCTGTTTGTAACTCTGTAATGTCTGTACTGATCCTATGCTATTTTGTAAAATGTTGTCGGTCTGTTAGTATTTTCCTCCTTTTATTTCTAAAATTTTTTTTAAAAAAATGTAGCTGCAACCATGAAAAGATTGCTTGTACCCAGTAAGCTTTATATTAAAAGTAGAAAAGAAAGGGAAAGAAGGGATCACTTAATTCTTACAATTCCACTCTTCCATCCATATGTCCTTACAAACAAATATGAGACATTAAGGAGAACTCAGCTGCTTTGAGGAGATTCATTCATATTCCTGCATTTTGGTGCAAAGACATGATTAAAATGGCATTTTGCATGGTCCTAGGGATCAGCATTGATTAAGATACCATCACTGACTTTAGGGCTCATTGTTTACTAGACATGTCTGAAAGGTAAATACTTACCTTTGAGTGTGCAGTAGAGACATGTGTGCACCTGAAACTGCTGCCCATGACCTGCTAAGGAGTTTGTTAAAAGATGCAGAAGTTCAGGCTCCATCCTCGGAAACACCAAGTCTGGGATCGTATGCCCGTATTTGTGACAGAACTCCATGAGCATAGATCTTCTGCGCTTCCTGGCATAACAGACAGGATAATCTTTTCCTTTATGGTCAAGTAAGGCTATTTACTTGTGGTGCATGTGCTATGTTCTTACAGAAATTAGGAGCTTGTAAACCTTGCACATGAGCAGTACGATTGTGCTTCAAGCATAGCTGTTCAGGTGCTACTGTCAAAGACAGTGCCCAATGCCTGAACATTGTTCCACTGATTAAAAAGCATTTAACTATTATTATTATTATTCTTACTATTATTATTTTATTAATATTATTTCACTTCAGTTTCAATCTAGCTGCACAGTGAATCACTTGGAAGGCACTTGAAAATTAGAGACATTTGTAATCCATCCCCAGATGTTCAGGTTTGGTTAGTCTAAGGCAAAGCCAAACATCAGGACTTTCATTTCCTAGCGGAACCCAGAGACTTATGTATGCCAAGCTAGCACTGTACCACTGATCTATACCCCTAATCTCAAATATCAGTCCTTTGTAAGGCTTCCAGGTGACCACAAGTGGGCAGCTAAAAAGTCTCTGCTTAGGCATCCCATGACATCCCTGCAAGGCTTTGGAGACACCGTGTGCCCCTGGGCTGGGGTCAGACTTGTGTCTTTCTTCTAGGTGCCAAAAGAGGTCAGGCCTCTCACTTGAAGAAACTTTAAGGAGGGTGACCAAAGCCATGACATAAAGGCTTACATACAGGAAGCTGATCCTTTTAGCACAAAACAGGATATAATAACATAGATATGTCACTCACCAGAGAATTAACAGATGCATAAATTTAATTATTAGTACCAAAATATGCCTGCAGTATGGATAATGCACTAAAGGGCATACATGTGCTGGTTATATAGTACTGTGATTATACATAGCCTCACATAGGGATCAGACAAAACATCTCAGTGTGAGACTATGTGCTCGGGAGGCCCACGCATATGGCCTTTTCTCTGTGACTCCCACTTGCTGGTGTAGCAGTTCTTCAAATTCGCTTCTGGTGATGAATTCTACTATTTCTGAAAGTGGGACTCTCAAATGTATTTTTTAAGTCTCCCTGAGGGTGTCATATAACTGTCCAAGATGGCATCTGAGAATCACTGAAATTTATTATCTTTAGCACTTTTGCAATTCTGACTACCCAAATAAACAAAACATCATTATCTGTATCTTCAGTAGCTTCCCACAGGAGTAAGAGAATAAATATTCTTTTATTTGTTTCCATTTTGATATTTTAAAATCTTTTTATGGGATGGTCAGATTTCTGTAATCTTTTCTTTCTTTTACAAACCAAGTTTTCACACACCATGAAGTGCTTGTGGAAATTATTTTTCCTCCACTTATTCACTCTTTTTGACTGGTAACAGCATCGTGATGGGGCATCTCTACTTCACCATTGTCTGCAATCTTAGTGAGATCGTCAATCAAGATCCCTTGCCTGTGATCCCAGCCAAGATAATCAGATTTTCCCTCCCAAGTCTTTGGAACCTAAACTGAGCAATGCAAGGATAGGAAGAACAAAAATGGTTGGTGTCATCTCATTCCTGAAACGGTGTCAGATGAGACAGTCAATTGGATACCGAGGTACCCTGAGCTGTTTTTAGGCAGCTAGACTTTCAACTTGATGAACTACCTATGTTCTGCTAACACTTTCCTGTTTTGCTAAAGTTAACCAGAGTTGATTTCTATCATGTGCAACTAAAGAACTGGGTAAGATACAGTGTTACAAGCAACAGAGTGAGCCACTTCCATCTGTCTGCCAGTGTGGTCTGAGATCACAGGGTCTGGGCAGGTGGTAGACAATGGGTAGACCTGGCTCATGTCACTTGTGAAACAGTAAGATTATGCGACTAACCTTGGCTACTAGGTATGTATATGAGAGCCATAAAACTTAGAAAATGAAAGATCTGCATAGTCCAACACACTGTTAACAAATCAATAGAACCAGCAAATAATAAGGGTTGGGAAGTAGGAGTCTCTAATCATGGTAAATTTGAAAGTACCAAGTTTCAAAATGAACTCATAACTGAGATTAACAAATGAAATCTATAAGAAATAATAAACAATATTTAGAATTCCTGGCTTCACAAGCCCAAAGCCAAGTGCCAAGTTGTACGCCTTCCTAGTAATGAAATCAGGTCACTGTTTACCACTGGAAATGTGGTTTAAAAATGCCCATGAATCTGCATCTTAGTAAAATAACCAATTAGGAATAAATCTGATGTTTACTCCTCTCATTTTCTCGCTATAGCTACTGCATTAAAAATACATACAATCATATGTATACCTGTCACATATAATAGGCCTGGAATATAATACTCTAATCATTTGCAAAGCTGTTATCCAGGCAGGTTATAGTTTCATCATCCGAAGGACAATGGCAGCACCTGGCTTCAAGTGTGGAGCTCATAGAATTGCCATTTATTACCAGGAAACAAGCATTTACTGTGAACTGGGAACAATGACACATAACTTAGGTGGGAAATGGCAAAAACAAATTCAGAGGTGTTAATGGAATCGGTCTGATACTTGTCATTTAAATAACAGTGAGATATGAAGTGATTCAAAAGTAAACTTAATGAATTTCCTGATGAGCCCCACCAAGTGAAGAAAGCATACAGTATGAGGTCCACCATTTATGAAGTGCTAAGTCTGTGTCGTGCATTGCCCTGAGCCCTTTGGAAAACACAAACTGCATGAATTTTATGACAATCCTATGAGATACTACTATTCATAGTTAACTGATAAAAACAGGTTTAAATTACTATCAGCTACTGAGCTGTGTCTAACGGCAAACTCCCATGTAAGAATGCATACAGTTGAAAACAAATGTGGATATTTTCAAAAGACATTCAAAGCCTGAAAATAGGTGCAAATGTGTTAGGAGAGAATTGCAGAAGCTGCTAAGTAGTATCAACTAATATGGATCGGCCACTAGGGAAGAATTGAAGTCTAGTAGTTTTAGCTTGGGAGATGAACACAGTACTGTCCTAATTGGTATCTGTGAGGTGGACTAGGGGTGTCTGCATGCAGTTTTATTTTCCTTATAAATACCGTGTTATGGCAGCATTTCTGAAGAAGGGATAATATTTTGTTTTGCCACATGCTGTGGTTTAGGTAGTATCTCCCAAAGCCCCATGTGTTATAGACTTTATCTTCATGGAGCTAGTGGAAGAGGATGAAATGTTCAAGAGGTTCAGTCTAGGAGGAAGTGCTCCAGTCGTAGGTGACATACCCTTGAACATGATGTTGGGAATCCAGCTCCTTCCTTTCTCTCTCGTCCACTTCCTGGACATGAGTTGAATAGTTTTGCTACATGCTGGTATCAGTATGTACTGTCTTGACATACACACAAAAGCAATGGAATGACCCTCCCAAAACTATCAGCCAAAATAAACTCATTCTTTGCAAGGCAATCATCTCAGGTATCTGTTACAATAATGGAAGGCTGACCAAGATACCGAGAGAGGTTTTGGCTTGGTTTTTGTTTACATAATTTTTAATATAAAGAGCTATATGAAATCAATATCAATCCCTGCTCTGAATGCTTCACTCCTAAATGGTAGGACGTCCAAGTGTTTAATGATACTTCTGTAAAAATATTCCCCTGCATAATGTTAAGGGAAGTAAACCAGACATATAAGCTTAAATATTGCATGGTTTCTCTTACATGTGAAGTCCCAAATATAAATAAAGAGCAAAGTAAAAGTTAGGTAATAGAAAATAGGGAATAGATCTTTTGAAAAATGAAAAGAGATCAAGAGATAGAGGAGGGGAGCAAAGGGGATGAACACATAATTGAATGTATTACACACATGCACCAACTCCCCTTGAGGAGTGTAACCATTATGTGTTGCAAACATGTACTAATAAAAGTAAAAATATAAAAAAACCAGAACAAGCAACAAAGTGGAATAATGCCTATGTCCATTTTTAGGAAGATCACCTGGATATCCAGAAAATATATGAACTGGAAAGAGCCTACATCTGTAGAGAATCAGACATGTCACATATATACACACATATATATTTGTTGGTTGAGAGTGTGGTGGTAACAGTGCTATTGCACTTACCTTTTACTGAAGAAATCTATTTTCTGTTTAGCAAAATAAATCACTGCAGTATAATCCTGCAGTGCAGGGGTTCCTAAACTATCTGTATCACTTACAAATATTAGACCCATAGAAATAAAGCCATTCAATTAATGTATCTGACTAAAAATAGCCAACTTTTCTTTGAATGCTTAGTATATATCAAGAATCACAATAGTTACAACCTGATCCTCCCAACAATCTTGCCAAATGTTTACCTTCTTTCAGAGATGAGGGAACTGACTCAGGCAGGTTGAATTATTTGGCTGTTAACACATCTGGTGAGAAGCAAAATCATAATTTAAGCCTAAACAGTTTTTACAAAGAGCTCGCTAAGTACCAGTGAGGCTAAAACATAATATACTGGTGTTGGAGCCTAGAAATAGTTAATAACCTTCTGAAATTCATATGCATCTACTTCCATATTGTCCGAGAAGCCACTAGTAAGTCTGTAATGTGCATGTAAACTACCTGGAGACCTTGTTAAATTACAGGTATCGATCCAGTAGGTCTGGGTCTGGGGCCTGAGACTCTGGATTTCTAACAAGCTTCAGGGTAGGCTGATGTTGCTCACTCTCAGATCACGTTTTGTACAGCAAGTCAGTAGGGCATAACACTCAATCACACAACTTCTTAAATTATTCTCTAATGAAAGTTGTGAGTGTGTCTCCAGATTAGTTGTTAGCACCTGAAGCATTTTTAAAGTATCTCCAGTATCTCCATTCCTTAATAGTGCCAGACTCATATAAATAAGTCTGTGTGTGTGTGTGTGTGTGTGTGTGTGTGTGTGTATTTGGTGCTGTACTGGAATCCTAAGCTACACTCCAAGTCGTTGTTAAGTAATTCTTGAGAAAAATATCATTTGGACTTTGTAAAAAAATGAACACAATAAGACTTGGAACATGCTGTCAGGAGTGCAGATACCCTGATTTACTTCTACATGAGAGAGGTTGAAGAGGCTGGGGATTTTGTATTATAGCTAGTTCCTTGAGAAGTTACTGACAATAACCATCCTTCCAAGGAATCTCAACAAAATGGGCTCTAAAGAGATATCAATAAAGTCACTAGAAGACAAGTTATACATATTCTTTGGTACTGGAAAAAACTGTGAAAAATTAATTGCTTAATATCAAATATCCATGTAGTTTTTGCTCAAAATTTTGCATTAATTATCACAAGGTCTTTGCACCATTTATTCTCTTATACACTCTAAGCCATGAATGGGAAAATTCTGCCTGCAGTCTTGTCTCCCATGGTCTTTGTTTTCCTATCTGATCCCCAAGTATGTGAACTGTCATCACAGAATATGAATTGCTCTGGTCACTCCCCAAAGAGCTTGCTCAAGATTTTATCAATCTTTGTTTGACCAAAGATTATTCTTTTGATCTTAAGAAGAAAAATATGTCCAACTCAGTCAGCCAGCTTTTGAAATAATGCAGGATATTTGCACCATACTTGTTTATTTTAGAACCACTTTGCAGGGCATACCACTCTTCATAACCACTCTCCCCTGCTCCAGCTAAATACATATACACTGACTTACAGGTTTGAGGTTACATCAATTTCCAGAGGGTAATAGATATATATGTATACTTGTGCCTTTTCAGCTGCTAAACAAAATACCATAGACTGAGTAGTTTAAATATAAAACTTTGATTTCTCAGCGTTCTGGAGGTTGAGAAGCCTAAGATCACAGTTTCATCAGACTTGTCTTGTAAGGACCCTCTTTTAGGTTCATAAAGAGCCACATTCTTACTATGTCCTTCTCTCCTTACTTGATGGAAGGGGCAAAGGAGCTGCCTGGGCTTTATACAGGTACTGATCCCACTTATGAGAATCTCATCCTCATGGCCTCATCATCTTCCAAGGGTCCCACCTCCTCATATTATCACATGAGGAGTTAGCATTTTAATATATGACTTTTGAGGGGCATAGACATTCAGTCTATAGCAATATCCTAGTACTTGTAATACATTTTGGAGAGCAAAATTTTTCTTATTGGGGAAAGCTAAATAGCCAAAACTTTCTCCAAATGGAACCCAATGCCCAATATCTCAGCACCTACAGAAAACACATGCCTTGTCCTCTAGAATAGAGAACATAAAAGTGAGTAGACATTAGTTGCCACAGATGAGTCTTATATTTAAAATGTAGCTTTCTATACACTATGCCCAGAAATTCTGATTTAGAAAATCAGAATTCAGGCTCAGGAATCTGCATTTTCTTCAATGTCCTAGATAGGCTTGGCTTTAAAAGTTCACAGTTTAGAATGAGAGACAGATCTGTAAACAAGTCATTGTCATCCAGCCTGACACATTCAAGGCCAGAAGCATGTGCCATAGATACTGGCAGCAGAAAAGGGCATGTAAGTAATTTTCCTTCGTTCAGAGGAGGGAAGGACTAAGAGATGACTTCTTCAAATAGTGTGTTTGAGTCTTGAGAGAGAAGTCAAGCAGCTGCTGGTTGATGGATATAATAAATGGATCCATCTTTGCTTGTATATTAAAGATAAAGTTGGGAGAAGCAGGAGGAGGTAGAGGAACCCGGTGCAAATGGTTCTCTAGGTTTTACATCGCCCAACTTTGCAGCGTCAGTCATACAACAGTTCTATATATTTATTGTAATCATTTTCTGAAATGTATCAACAAAATATCTTGATAAAGATTGTCTCTTTTTTAAACAATTTGTACCAACACAAATGGGCTCTGGGTAGAGCTGCAACAGAGGGAGAGGAGAGATCTTGAGCATCACTTCCAGGCTCCCAGTCACACAGACCACTCCATGAGGCCAGCTCGCAGGATCTTGGAGGGAAGGCTACAGTTACAGCCCTTGGTGTCAGCCGCATGCTGAAAGAAGAAATAGGCTCAAAACAGAGTGGACTGAGGGAAAGCATCACATAACTGGAGAAGGAGGAAAAACTGGGCTAGAGGAGGACTGTCAAACATCACACTTGACAGTGTTTTACCTCCCCCAGTGCTGGTGCCAAGATATCGATCAAGCAGCTTATATCCAGTGTTCCTCATATGTAACACCGAGCATCAGGATGCCCAGCCTCCTATCACCAGCCTTAGCTATGAGCTTGCCAGCTCTTCACCCTGTTGAACTGATTCTTTGTATTCATTCCAAAAGACTTCAGTCCCAGAGAGATGTTTCCATCTCATTTTTGAAAAGAATACCCCCTAGTTGATCTGCTCATGTGAACACTTTCCAGATGTGGTGCGTTTTCTTTCTTAGGAGAGATGAAGAATCTGTAAGTTCAGTACTTGCCACTCACCTCTGTAGCTATCTTCATCACTTTATGATTATCATAACCATTTAGAAATATCACATTTATCTATCACTTCCTGTGTGTTCATCAATTGTCCTAAATTTAAACTGTCCTGATTTGTTATTTAACCTTTACAAGAATCCTATGATGTACTGATTTTTAAACCTCATTTAGCAGTAACACCAAGACTCCCAGAGATTAGCAACTTATCCTGAATGACATAATTAAAAAAGAAATACCAATCAGGATACAAACTCATGATTGTTTCATTCCAAATCAGTACACAATACTGGCTCTACCTCTTTGCCCTGTAGTACTTTAACTTTTATGAGCTAAGCGTTTTCTATGTATTAGTTAATTTAAAAAATCACAGTAGTCTAATGCAATGGGTTATAGTATCTCTATTTCAGAGATGAGAAAATTATGGCACAGAGAAATGAAAATAAATGCCTAATACCATCCATTCAGTAAGTGGTTGTATCCAAATAATTCAAAAGAGCTACTGACACATAGTTTTAAATTGCCCCAAATTTTGTTCTTTTGTTTTATTCTTATATAGCTATGTTAATCTAACTAAATCCAACAGTTTCAAGGTATTTTAACCAATATCTAGAAAAACATGCTGACTTATTCAGGTTCACAATTCAATTCAGGAGGAGAATATAGTAAGAGCCTAGAACTTCTAAGGTCTTTGCCCTTAAATATATTCTTTGGCAACTAAACAGAATTTTATGTGATAGTGAAATGTGAGTAGCCAGCACGTCTTAGTTGTATTAATTTATTCACTTAATCACCAGCCATTGATGCATGTTTCCCCAATGCCTACTTTTCAGGGACTGAGAAGTCAGAGTGGATTGAGGTAGGCTCCCTGCCTTCACAAAGCTTACAGTTGGTGGAAGGAACTCAAAAGGAAGCCAGGAATTATGGAAGCATAAGCCCTAAGGCTAGGTTGATTGAGAGCTCCTGAGCATAAGCTCTTTGCTTCCCTCTGCTTTCTCTCCACCCAGGGCCTGGGCCAGTGCCTAGCAGAGATGAAGAACACAAAGACTTATTAATGCCTGCATGAGTGAGTGGGTGCGCTGTGCTGGACCTGCGGGATGTGGGGAGGGGCTGAGGGAAACGTTAAACCCAACTTTCCTAACCCTCCGTAGAGATGGCTTTGTTAGACAACACTACAGTTGTGCCAGGACGTATTGAGTGGTCGTCATCAGAAGTGCAGGTGTCCGTACATTTTTACATTATAGTGAGTGGAAAGAAGCAAATTGCACTTCTGAAGCATGCAGAGTACTTTATGAATGTTTTCATCACAGACAATGGGATTTTTTTCTCATAACAAAAATGCTAATGGTGGAAAAGGCTACAGTGGGTGCCCGTGTAGCTAAAGTACACATTTCTGTTATCTATTGAAAATAAACTTCAACAGGTGGAATTGCTGAGATAAATGGTATGTGCATGTAATACATGGGCTACATGTTGATGTTCCTCTCTCTAATGTACTGCCTCACCAACAGTGTCTGTTTTGCTTTCTCCATAATAACTTAGATACCTTTGGTTCTAATCTTTGCTTCCCAGAACAGTGAAAGTTAGCTTTGCTAGCTTTTATCTGATTGCTAATAAGCTTGAGCAGGTTTTCATATGACAGTCAGACATCTTTTCTTTTTGTGAGTTGCATTTTCATATCCTTTGCTTATATTTCTTTTTGTATATTTGGAATTTTAAACTATGGAAAACTTTCTTTAAGGCCTGAATATTATGATTTGGTTCCATCCCCCACTGGTAGTGTCCAGCCTGAAAACCTGGCCAGCATCCGTCCTGGGTGTTTAAGTTTCGGCAATCCCCATCCTGGAAGACACCACTCCCCAGGTAAGAGCTATTTTCAAAGGAAATGAATCACAAACCCAAAGGGATTTTCTCTGGTGACCCAATTAGTGAAATAACGTGGCCTGTGACCTACTTTAGCGTTGGCAATCTGGTCATTGCTTATGTGCGTGCACCCCTAGGGAGCAGAATGGATTATGGAGTCATCATCTAAGGTGTTGTAGAGAGAAGGGATTTTGACTAAAGCCTATTTAGCTCGTCTGAGATTCGTTTGTATAAGCAGCCGCCATAAGCTTCATAAAGGGAAAAGGCCCGTAAACTCACTCCTGCTCTGGGCCCACGCTCCCATTCCAGCATGAGCTCATGGGTCTGAGCAAGGAACAACTCTGTGTTCTGAGCCCTGGAAACACTTGGAATGGGAGAAGAATCGTGTGTGTTTGTTTTTAGTTTCTTTGGCTCAGTTCAGATTTCTGCTCATGCCACCCTTTCCCCGTTCCCTCCACTTTGCTTTTCCAAAGCTCCCCTTCTCCAGTGTTTTTCTAGAAGATCTAGCACTATGTGCGTATGTGTGCATGCATGTGTGTGTATGTGTGTGTGTAAGAGAGATAAGGACATTTGTTTGATTAAAAAAATACCTTAAAGCTAAAAGTCTTCGGAGTCAACACCAAATGGGACCCCAACCAGAAAAACCATTTCAGAACTGCAAGCATGACCTTATTTGATTCTGACCAATCTACTTCAGCACTTGTTGAATGCCACCAAGCTGCAGGGGCAGGGCTGGAATCCAATGCAGGGCTCTATGTCTCCTAATTCACTTTTATGTGTCTATGGTGTCCTGCAATTCACCTACTGTTTCTTGTTTCACAGGTGAGAGAACCAAGGCCCAGTGTGCTAAGCAGCTGGTCTGAGGCTTCCAGACTCTCCCAGCAAAGCTGAGTGTCACACACAAGCCCACACTGCCCATCCAGCCGCCACTGGTGCCCTTCAGAGACCGTAATCCAACTTAAAGAGGGAACATTATTAAATGTGAGAAATTGGATTGGGGCAATTATTTAAGAACACTTTGTAGAAAGCAAGGAAAGCCCATCCATGCTGTTTGCCTGGCTTCCCACTTAGAGGTGTTTCCTCTGAACCCTTATAGTAACCCTACGTGGAGTGATAATCCATGGTCAAATCAAAGTAAGTGAGAGCAGTCCTTCATGACACTTGCTGTCTTCATTGACATTTTGTGTCAGCACTGGGCTGACATCACCCAGGGAATTACATGTGAAAATACCTGCCGGATCTTCTCTAAGAGTAGCTCTCCTTAGAACCAACAGGAAGCAGGTATCTGGAGGGCCAAGTGAGGATTTCCCTCTTCCCTTTTTTCCCACCTGCCCTTTGCCTCCCCACTCACTAACTCTTACTTCTAGTGCTGGGTTAGTTTTCCAAGCCACTCAGAATTTCCTGTCTCTTACAATGCAGACCACTTAACTCAGTGCATTTTTTTACTTGAGCATTTCCTTGCAGGTCCTGTTTTTCTCCCCAGGAGAAAGTAGTTTATCAGCAGTTAATCTAAGCAAACATGGCACTTTCCATTGGTTTATAAATCTTTCCCCATGGACACTGGTATCCTCCCAATTTTTCCATCATGTTGTTGTACCCATTTTAAGGAATCTAAAGGTCCATGTGGGTAACTTTCCCAAAGTGACATTGCTAACATGCTGAAGAGCCAGAATTCAAATTCACATGTGTGACTCCCAAACTTCTGGCTTTGTTTAATGACATTGAATCCCTACCTTTAGATGTGCTGAGCAATTCTTTCTTTATTGTTGTCATTTCATTTTTTGCCTGAGAGATTATTTCTGATCTGATCTCTTCTATGGCCTTATGGAGTTGTCATTTCAGCGCAGTCATTTCAGCAATTTCAGGTGTGTGTTTACCAAGTTCTCCTATGTTGATGTCTCCCGGACTTGTTCTGAGTGGGGTGGAGTTCTGAGATTGCACTTTAGTCCTTCGCCTTGTCATGTTTGATGCCAGAGGCAGAATGCTCAGTCTTCCTCTTCCCCGGCAGCTCAGCAAACTCCGCTAGTGTCCCTAATTTCCTGGTGGTCAGACTTGCCCCTCAGTGTCTGCTGAGATGCACTGCTTAGCCTGGGGTCTTCCTGCAGATGGTAGAGTGTACCTAGTTCCCCCAGATCTCAGATGCAAACTGTGATGTCAGCTAATGGCACATTGTCTGATTCAGTGTCCCCTCGCAGCTCAGGGCATGCATATGACCCAGAAGAAGGTACACTGGGGGCACAATCACGGACCAGTGGTCCTGTGTCCCCAGGCAGTTCAGGGTGCAGGCAGAGCCAGACAGGAATCGCGGGGTCAACAGTTCGTGATTCCATGTCTCCAGGCAGCTCGGGGCATGCACAGGAGCCAGACGTGGGCTGTACTGGCGGTGATCATGGACAGTCCATATCTGTGACCTCCAAGAGGTCAGGGTGCATGTAAAGCCCAGAAGCAAACTGTGGTGCCAGCAGTTTGTAGGCCTTCTGAGTCAGAATCTCCTGTCTCTCAGTCCCTACCTAATTGTACTGAAATTTTAATGTCTTTACTGACTTCCAAAGTATTGTATAAACTGTTTGTCCTCTAAACAGGACAATTAAAATAGCCGAACCTGGGGGTGGGGATTTAGCTCAGCGGCATAGCGCCTGCCTGGCAAGCGCAAGGTCGTGAGTTTGATTCCTGGTACCGGAAAAAAAACAAAAA
>NW_004955415.1:7096353-7165223 GCF_000276665.1 Chinchilla lanigera | reverse complement strand
AATTCAAATTCACATGTGTGACTCCCAAACTTCTGGCTTTGTTTAATGACATTGAATCCCTACCTTTAGATGTGCTGAGCAATTCTTTCTTTATTATTGTCATTTCATTTTTTGCCTGAGAGATTATTTCTGATCTGATCTCTTCTATGGCCTTATGGAGTTGTTTCTTCACTTCCATTGCAATCATTTCAGCAATTTCAGGTGTGTGTTTACCAAGTTCTCCTATGCTGATGTCTCCTGGACTTGTTCTGAGTGGGATGGAGTTCTGAGATTGCACTTTAGTCCTTCACCTTGTCATGTTTGATGCCAGAGGCAGAATGCTCAGTCTCCCTCTTCCCTGGCAGCTCAGCAAATGTCGCTAGTGTCCCTAATTTCCTGGTGGTCAGACTTGCCCCTCAGTGTCTGCTGAGATGCACTGCTTAGCCTGGGGTCTTCCAGCAGATGGTAAAGTGTGCCTAGTTCCCTCAGATCTCAGATGCAAACTGTGATGTCAGCTGATGGCAGACTGTCTGATCCAGTGTCCCCTCGCAGCTCAGGGCATGCATATGACCCAGAAGCAGGTGCACTGGGGGCACAATCACGGACCAGTGGTCGTGTGTTCCCAGGCAGTTCAGGGCGCAGGCAGAGCCCAGACAGGAATCGCAGGGTCAACAGTTCGTGACTCCATGTCTCCAGGCAGCTCGGGGCATGCACAGGAGCCAGACGTGGGCTGCACTGGTGGTGATCATGGACCACCTGTATCTGTGACCTCCAGGAGGTCAGGGCCCACGTAAAGCCCAGAAGCAAACCATGGTGCCAGCAGTTTGTAGGCCTTCTGAGTCAGAATCTCCTGTCTTTCAATCCCTACCTAATTGTACTGAAATTTTAATGTCTTTACTGACTTCCAAAGTATTGTATAAACTGTTTGTCCTCTAAACAAGATAATTAAAATAGCCGGACCTTTCCCATCTCATCCAGAAGGCTCTTACAAGGATAGTTCTCACTGTGAATAATTTACCTTTCTCAAGGTGAATTCCCTCTAGTAAGCCATGAGCATCTTCAGGCACTGGGCCCTCCAAATGTAGCCTTTACAGCAGTAGGACACGATGGCTCACAGATTTTTTTTAAGTGGTCCCTAAGTGTGTCCCTAATTTCCCTCAAATATTTATTCCATTACATCCTATTATCTTCTTAAACTTGGGATTCCACGACCAAATACTTTGGGAACCAAAGATAGCAAAATGTAGTCATCCTATTTTGTGAGCTGTTAATCAATCTGATGGACAAGACAAAACACACAAACCAGAGTCCATTCAAGGTCAAATAGTTTTGGCAAACCCTAAATACTCAAATATTTTTTGGAGATTCATGGTAAGTATTGCCACACTAAAGATTCTGACAAGCCCTGTTAAGTTGTTTACCTCTGTTTGACTTGGTGCTTCTCAGACTTATTTGACCTTGAGACCTCATTTGATCTCGAGGAGCGCTTAGGGCCCCCCTCTGGAAAGGGAGCTGGTCTGAATTCTTGCTCCCTGTATTTGAGAGGGGTTGGTGGAGAGTCCGCTCCGGGAATGGAGGCCTCATCCTGACATCCACTGTGGGCAAGTCACTCCTCTCTGGGCCTCAGTTTCCCCACCTGCGGAGCGAAGGCAGTGCTCACATTCCCTTCCAGACACAGCTAATGAATGGAAGCGGTGGGGTCTCAACCCAAAATGTCATGTTCTTATATCTCTTTAATCTCAGTCACCCAGAGACAAAATAACCATCTTCAAACTATAGAACTCTTCAGTATACAAATAGTCACTTGCCCCTACCTGCTACTAAGTCATAAAAAGTGTTCTCTGGAATTACGTGAATTTCTGCTTGAGACTTTCTTTGATCAGCCACTTTCTGCCATCATGGGAAAGTCTACACAGAGAATGGTCCGTGTAAACTGCAGTGGGAGCCTCAGGCAAGGAACTTTACCTCTCTGGGACCTGTGTTCTTATTCGTGAGAAGAGACTGCTGACAGTATGCCCTTCATTCCTCCAAGACAGCTCGCCAGGACTGCCGGTCATAGTCAGCTACTCTGTGGCCATGTGCTGCTGCTGTCCTGTGTCCTTAGGAAAAGTGCTATTGGCTCCACGCCCCGTCATTCCTAGGGCTAATGGGTGCTGCCTGAATACATAAATCCTCATCCTGAGACGTTGGTACTAGTACTGTATGGATGTGAGTATGGTGCCTTATTTCGGAGGATGTTTGGTCTGCTTCTGTGACACTTGTCTTAGTGATCGTGAAAGCTGGACTTTCCTGTCAGATAACTTAGGTTTTAACCCTGCAATACCCTTACCAGTTATGTATGCGCAGGCAAACTGTTACTCTCTGATCTTCTGAGTCCTCATCTAGAAAGTTGGGACGAGATGATTGACTCCAAAGCTGTGCAGTAATGCAATACAATAATGTGTGTGCAGCTCTGTACAGTGTCTAGGATATGTAACATGCACTAGGCTATTGCAGATAAAAACGTTGTTTATTGTAGACACAAAATGCAAGGTTAGGAGACACTGTCACCCTACCACGGTCAGAAGTTGTAATCCTGCACAGCCACTGGAAAGGATACCTATAATTGGTGCTGGTAGCAAATATCCATTAGGTGCCCTGCAATATTAATACCGGCTGAAGAGCCTCGCCAATGCTGTCACTGTTCATTATTGAACACTGCCACCTAGTGGACAAAGATGCTACATGCAAGCAAAGAAATTTGAGTTTATATCCGGACCCGGTCACTCAGGAGAGCATTTTGTTTTTTTCTTACTGGTTTCACCTTCTCGATTTGGAACCATGCCCCAGAAGAGTTCTAGGGATTTCTGCTTATGCAGACTCGCCTCTATCTTCATGCATTTGTAACTGACACAAAGACAAAAAGTGTGTTCTTTAATTTAGCCTGGTGTCAGCCACACGACCTGGGCCAAAGACCGGCATCATCTGACGGTACATCATCTGACATCACCTAAAACGGACTCCCTCACGCATAACTCTCCAACCAACATGCTACTTGGTGCATAAGGCCAATCATTTTCTGAAGATATTTGTTTATTTTTCCCCTCCTTGGGCTGGAATGCAAGGAGCATCTCAAGCGTAAGGCCAGGTGTCCCTACTTTTTATCCACCACTCATACCACACACAGTGCCTGGCACAGAACAGGTGCTAAAAATATTTGTAGTAAATGGAACAAAATGAAGAATTAGTAATCACAGCGATGACTGTTTCAGGATCCCCTTTCATCTGCAGGCACAGAGCTACCCTGGACATAGATCACAGTTTATTCTTCATAATCACCTTGCTTGGTAGAGATAACGTCACCCTCACATAGTATCAGACATTTCTAGGGACAAGAGTGATCTTTCCAGTTCAACAGTTATACTTCTTTGCCAGTATTATAATGCTGTATCTTACTTAATCCCCTGGCTTGTAGGCTGTATTATAGTTTCCCCCATTTCATAGATTTACAAGCTAAATCTCATAGAAATGAAGCCATTGCCCTTTGAGCTCAGTTTAAAAACCCAGGATTTATTGAATTCCCAAGGCCCTGCTCTTTTCACTGCAATACACTGCCTTCTGTTAGACTCCTGGACTGACATGAGCTATCTTAGGTTAACTCCTCTGCAGAACCGGATCTGAGCGCAGAGCAGCACTCGCAGCTAAGCTTCCAGTGTGAGTTTTCTGTGGCCAGGTCCTTATTGGCCCCTGGATGCTTCCTGCACCTTCACTTCTAAGAGGATAATTAGCTACAATTTCATTTTTTATTTTAAAGAGAATAACAAATAATTTAAAAACTTAGAAATGATACAGAATATCAGTAAAACAAGATGATAGGAATTCAGCAGTGGTTGTTATATTGCATACTGTTGTCTTCACAGTAGTAGTTCAGATTACCAGATATAAGCATGCAAAATTGGCCAAAAATTAAACATTAACTGTTCCTTTGAATAAACCAATATAAATGAGTAGTACAATTATCTTAGCTCTCTTGTGTGCATATATATATATATATATTTTCTCCCTTCTTTCTTTTCCCCTTTCCCTCATCCCAGTTGTCCTTTCCTTTTGAGGAATTTCTTTTCCTTTCACAATATCTATGGTACTTTTTGGATTTTATTTACTCTTTCAGGTTCTTACACTAGGGAGACAATATGATGTTTATACATGCAGGTCTGATTTATTTCATTTATGAGTATGGTCTCTAGTTGCATCCATTTACTATAAAAGCCCCAAGTTTACCTTTTGATAGCTGAGTAATACTCCATTGTATAAAAATATCACATCTTTTTTATCCATTCCTCAGGTGATGGACATTTGGGTCATTTCCAAGATTCAGCTATGAATTAACCTAAGATAATGCATGTCAGTCCAGGAGTCTAACAGAAGGCAGTGTATTGCAGTGAAAAGAGCAGGGCTATAAACACCAGTGTACATATGTTGCTCTGGTATGATGTTTTCAGTTCTTCTGGAAAAATACCCAGAAGGGAAATTGCTGGGTTAAATAGGACCACTAATTCGAGTTTTTGGAGGAATCTCCACACTGATTTCCACAGTGGTTGCACCAGTCTACATGCCACCGACAATGGAGAAGGGTCCCTTTTCCCCCACAGCCCTGCCAGCATTTGTTATTGGTTGATTTCTTGACAATAGCCACTCTTTTTGGGGTGAGATGGAATCGTAGAGTTGTTTTAATTTGTATCTCTCAAATAACTGATGATGTTGAACAGTTTTTCATGTATTTATTTGTGATTTGTATTTCTTCATGTGAGAAGTGTGTATTTATCTCGGATGCCCATTTTTGGATTGGGTCTTTGAATTTTTGGGGGTTGATTTTTTAATTCTTTATATGTTCTAGATAGAAGTTCTTTATTGGAGAGACAGTTGGCTAAAATTTTTTCCCAATTTGTGGGTTTTCTTTTTACTCTGTTGATGATTTCTTTTGATGCACAAAAACTTTTCCATAAGATGAGATCCCAGTTGTTGATTCTTTGAAGTATTTTCTATGCAGTTTGTTTTTTTGTTCATGAACTATCTGCTTACCCTTATGTCTTCAAGATTTCTACCTATTTTCTCTTCTAGTAGATTTAGTGTTTCTATTTTAATATTTAGATCTTTGATCCATTTTGACTTTAGTTTGGTGCATGGTGATAGACATGGGTCTAGTATTAGTTTTTGGCATGTGGAAAGCCAGTTTTTCCAGCACCATTTATTAAACAGGCCATCTCTCTTCCAGTGAACATGTTTGGCCCCTTCATCAAAGACAAGGTGGCTGAGTGTGTCTGTAGCTGTGTCTGCATCTTCTAATCTGTTCCACTGGTCCTCATGTCTGTTCTCTTGCCAGTACCATGCTGATTTTATCATAGTAGCTTTGTAGTATAATTTCAAGTCAGGGATTGTGATGCCTCCTGCCTTGCTTTTGTTGCCCAGGATTGCTTTTGATATTCTAGGTCTCTTCTGGTTCCAGATGAATTTCAGGAATGTTTTCTCTAGATCTGTGTGGTATACTACTTGTATTTTGCTTGGGATTGCATTGAATCTGTATAACAATTTTGAGACTATGGCCGTTTTCACAGTGTTGGCTCTTCCTTTCAATGCATACGGATATCTTTTCATTTTCTGAAATCCTCTTTGATCTCTTTTTTCAAAGTACTGTAATTTTCACTGTGTAGATCTTTTACTTCTTTTGTTAGGTTGATTGCTAAGTATTTCATTTTTTTGGATGCTATTGTGTAATTTGCTATGATTTCAAACATGATTCAAAGGACCTCACTTATCTTTAACAACATTCCTGCAGGTTCTGTTGATATTATTCCCATTTTACCAATAACAAAACTGAGGCACAGAAGGTGTTATGGATGTGTCTGGATGTCCCCTCATAGCCTCATGTGGTGATAGGTGGGGTAACTTTCAGAGGTGGCTGGATCTAGACTGCGTGATGTTAGGATTGATTCATGGTGCAATGCTTGGATCAAGGACATTAGGGTTAAATGTGTGAGTGCTACCCATCCTAAATAGCCTGGATAAGACATAAGTAATAGAAAGAACTGTGGTCATCTCTTGTTGCTTTGCTGCTTTCTGCCCCCCATGAACTATTTCCCCTCCACCATGCCACCCTGTCTTGAAGACAGCTGATTATGGACTGAAACCTCTGCTAATGGTGAGCTAAATATACCTTTCCCCCTTTAACTTTGGGTGTCAGGTATTTTGCCTCAGCAACAAGAAAAGGAACTAAGACAGAAGAGTTAAATAATTTTCCCATGGTTACCTAGATTCCAAGTCAGAGCCCTGGTTTGACATTCCCACCCCCACATACTCCTAGCTCCCTTTCCCCTCTCTATGGGCCTAACCCTTTGCGTGCCCTCTGCTGCCACTGGAAAATTTCAGGACTCCTCCACTTGGTGCAAAACTGCCCAGAATGTTTAAGCTCAGAAACTGTGCCAAAGTTGGCACCCACAGGGATGCTGGGCATCCTGTAGCTAGCTCTCCTCCCCTCGGCGTTTGCAATTCCAGCCTACAGTTATTCTTCAATTAGGTTCCATCTGTAGAAGCAGCAATTCCCTAGGGGTACACAGGCCAAAAAGAGAGAACAACTCAGCCAAGATCCAAAATTACCTTCACTGCAGCAAGCAAGCTAGTGACGGAGAGGAAGAAAATTTTCCCTTCATGGCCTGGACATATCTCAAAGACAGCCCACTCAGCTTATGTAAGCAGCATGCACCACTAAGGAATGCAACCAAGAGTCTGGGAATCTAGGACACCTCTGCCAGTTATGTGTTCGTTAAAAGTATTTTAGGAGCCACCCACGCACCCTTTGGGGAAGTTGACACTCTGCTTACTCTGTCCTGGACCACCAGACCTGGGAAAAAGGGTTCAGCCAGCACCTCTAGGACAGTGATTCCCCCCAAGTTGTTCCATGGGTATCACCTCAAACAACTTCTCCCCATTCTTGAGGCTTTCCTCCAAAGCAACAGGCAGCAACAGTGTTTAGAAGAATTCTAGGCTTCCTTCTATTCATTCATCCATTCACATATGCTTTCATTTTTTAATGTACTTGCCTATTTAAAATGCATTTATACATCTTGAATAAATACTTGTTCAGCATCACCTCCATGGTCAGCATCAGGTACTGGAGTTAGACATGATGGAGTGCTAGTGAAGGGTGAAGACCTGCCCCTCTGACAGCAGTGCTGTATAAATGTTAATGGTCAATTTTCTTTAAGGAGTAAGACAGAAGTGAAACTACAAAGACCTATGTCAGTGATGTGAACAGCTTCTTTGCTGAGTCAGATAACAGTGTCAACAATGAAAACACAGTTCTTCATTTTTTTTTTTTTTTTTTTTGGTTTTTCTCCGGTACCGGGAACTGAACTCACGTCCTTGCGTTGGCCAGGCAGGCAGACACAAGGACACACTTCTAAGGTTAATCTGAATTAATGATGTCTGTAAGTTTCTTGAGTGTAAACAATGGACAAAGTAATAAATCAAGCCCTGGTTGGTAGCATTTGCCAATTTTAAAATATGCTCATTGTGGCCAGGTTCAAGCTGTTGATGTTTTTGTCACTAGGTATGGCATGAAGAAGAGACAATGAGAGGCTGAGGTAGAAGGATAAAAAACTCAAGCCTAATCGGGTAACTTAGTGAGACCCAATCTCAAAATAAAAATATAAAAAATGGGCTGGGGATATAGCTCAGTGGGAAGGACCTGGATTCAAACCCCAATACTATGGGGAAAAAGAGCTGAATAATAGAGATGTACTATGAATAATAGAGATGTACAAAAGAGATGAATAATAGAGATCAAAAGCATGGATTATAGTAAAATATAGTAATTAGGAAAGGGCAAACACATAAATTGATTTTGATAAAGGATGTTCTTAACAACCAGCTCAAAGCAATTCTGGACATTGAAAGGCCGGCTCTAGCAAAGTGGTGTTTGTCAACTGGAGAGCATTACTTATTAGCTATGGCCTCTTGATTCAAGAATTTCATGCTTGAGTCAGGAAAAACTCTCAAAGAATAAAAGATTAAGGTGAAAAGGGAGGATTTGGAGGCAGATCCACCGAAGAGCTAGGTTTCAGGAAAGCTTTCTGAGACAGGCGATCTGAGATCTGAAGGAAAGCAGGTGACTATGTCAAGGAGAAGAGTGGATGTGGTGAAATGGGGTAGGTGATGTATTTCTACCTTTAAAAATTCAAAGTGTGGGCTGAAAGTAGACCCATGTCTATCACCATACACTAAACTAAAATCAAAATGAGTCAAAGATCTAAATATTAAGCAGAAACTCTAGATCTGCTAGAAGTGAAAATAGGTAGAACTCTTAAAGACATAGTAGTCAAAGAATTCATGAACAAAACCCTGGTGACATGGGAAATTCTACAAAAATCAACAAATGGGATCTCATGTTATTAAAAAGTTTTGCCCAGGAAAAGAAATCACCAACTGAATGAAAAGACGACCCACAGAATGAGAAAAAGTATTAGCCAGTTGTCCCTCTGACAAAGGACTTATATCTAGAACATATAAAGAACTGAAAAATCAGACTTCCCCAAATTTAAAGACCCAGTCAAAAAATGGGCATCTGAAATAAATAATATTTCTCAGAAGAAACACAAACAGTAAATAAATATATGAAAAAATGTTCAACATTCCTGGTTGTTCGAGAGATGCAAATTAAAGCAATGCTGAGATTCTATCTCATGCCAGAAAAAAAATGGCTATTATTGAGAAATCAACCAATAACAAATGCTGGAGGGGCTGTGGGGAGAAAGGAATCCTTCTCCACTGTTGGTGGGAGTGCAGACTGGTGCACCCACTGTGGAAATCAGTGTGCAGACTCCTCAAAAACCTATGATTAGAGGTCCCATTGGATCCAAGTAGTCTCCTTGTGGGAATCCTCTCAAAAGAATTAAAAGCATCATACCACAGCAATATATGCACACCCATGTTTATGGCAGTGCAGTCTGTAATAGCTAAATTTTGGAAACAGGGCAAATGCCCACTAACCAATGAATAAATAAAAAGGTGTGGCTTTTTACACAATGGAGTACTACTCAGCCACAAAAAGGATAAACTTGAGACATTTATAGCTAAATGGATGGACCTAGAGACCACACTTTTGAGTGAAATAAATCAGATATACATGTGCAAATGTTGCATTTTCTATGTGGTATGAGAAACTAAAAGTGTAAATAAGAATCCAAATGTATAGTAGATATTGTGAAATAGGAAGAAATTGTTCAAAAGAAAAGAGGAACTGGGTGGGGGAAGGAAGGGAAAAGAGAAAAATTAGAAAAAAGGATAAAATGGAAAGAGAGCTTTGTAAATAAGGAGAAGAAGACAGGTTGAAGGGAGGGGAGGGGAAATTTTTCAAAATGTACTAAAAGCCATAGAAAGAAAAATCTCTCCACCTCTGCCTATTCTAGTGCTCCTTTCTGGAAGCAGAGATATTTTCCAGTCTACACTCCCAGTTGCATGTTAATGCATATACAAGAAAAAAATCTTGGTTTGGCTCTGAAACATCCCCAAGAGGCCTGTGTGGTGCTACTGGGAGGTGTGGGAATCTTTCCTTGGTGTGGTGCCTAGGGACAGGTGCTTAGATCACTGTGGGACCGCGGATCCTGGGCCCTTGTTTTCCTTTTTTCTCCCTGGCTGGTGATATAAGCAGTTCCACTTTGCCGTTCTCTCCCACCGTGATGTGTGTCCTCATCACAGGCCCAAAGCAATTGAGCCAATTGATCATGGACTGGAACCTCCAAAATGATAAGCCAGAATAACCCTTTTCTCACTAATGCAGCCCTGCGCCTTTCACATTCTCATGTTCTTCCCATAGAGGCAGATAAGGTAAAACAAAACCTCCACAGAGTATTTTACATTATTGTTCCTATAGATGGACTTCAGTGTTCCTGCAAAAAGAAATATTTTGAATCCCTTTTGTCACATTGGGCTTCTTTTACCTTGGCTATATTTTGCCTTAACAATGCAATGTCTTCACCATGTGCATGTTGTCAGGCCCAAGGGTCTCTTCCATCTTGTCAGGGGGAGTGCTAACCTTCTCTCCTTTCATGCAGCACAATGTTGGCCTTATTTCAACAGCAGCTGAAAGGTAGCATGGCCCCTGCCTGTAGCTAAGCAGCAAGTAAGGGCAGTGAGCATCAGAGTTACATGGGTCATTAGCATCATTCTGCATCTAAGTTAAAGCTGCAGGATCAGGATTTTGAGAAGGATTCCATTGCTGGTAATTCTCCACATAAAAATCAACCCCCATTTAGAGAGAAAAAAACCAGTTGATTACATGAGAGGAGAGAGTGTTTCATGCTAGAATTCTTCAAGTGGTATCTGGGTGCAATTACAATTGAGATAAGTGGAATAATCTGCCTATATTTTTAGAACATCTTTGAGAAGATCCTATATGAATATTAAATGAGAAACGAAGTGTCCGTATCCTTCAGGAGGACAGTTCTGTCGGGGACAGTCTGCACGCTGGAGAAGAGAACAATGGGCACTTCTCTGAGAAGACAAGCCTGGCAAGCCGTGTTCGCTCCCTGGAGTGCCATCCAAGACTCACCTTCATTAAAATCTGCAGCAATAATTTGAATGCAGAAAGTAAAATGAGGATTTTAAGTTTTTGAGTGACATCAATTTTTCCTTCAGACAGTAAAGAACTAAGCAAATCAAGTCAGAAAAAATAAAGTTTTAGAAATCCGTGTGGAACTTGGCAGAAAGTATTTGAGATTAGAGATGAATAAAAGAAACGATGCATATTTACTTTTCTTCTCTTTCTTTCTTTCTTTTTTTTTTTTTTTTGGTACTGGGAATCGAACTCATGACCTCAGGCTTGCCAGGTAAGCACTTCTGCTGTGAGCTGTATCCCTGGCCCATGATGTGTATTTAAATTGCATATTTAAACTGGGTGTGGTCACATACTACTCTGATCCCAGCAGTCTTCCATGCTGGGGCAGGAGCATTGAAAGTGCGGGCCCAACATGGGCAATGTAGTGATTCTGCAAGACCTTGACTCCAAAATAAAGTAAAAGAACTGGTGGCGGCAGGGGCTGGGTATGTAGTTCAGTGAAAAGTTTCCGAGTTTGGTCCCCACCAGAAAAAAATGCATATTTAGAAAGAAGAAAAAGTAGTAGTAGAAAATTAAGAGGTCTGTTCTGTAATGAGCTTAATGCATACTACTATAGTACTTCGTATCTTTCTAGGCCCTTTTAACATACATTAATTTATACACTGTTCAAAAGTAGCCCTGAGGTAGGGCCTATTACTTTCCCTATTTTAGATATTAGAAAATGGAAATGGAAATGGAGAGAGAGAGAGTGAGACGAGGCAGTGGTCATACAGAATATCATATGTAGCTGAGCGGTTTGGATCAGGGAGTTCAGCCATGAGTGTGCGGTCTGAACCTCTGGACCTGCTGCCTTCCTACACAGGCTCCATGCAGCATGGCAAATCACATCAGTTCATTTTTTCCCTGGAAGAGGAGTGAGTGAATGACATTTATCTTTGCATTTTCAAGTGTAGCATAACCCCAGCTACAAACCAGTTGCTCAGTGAATTAGTAAACTCTGATTACCTGAACAGAGGTAAGATCAAAGTCTTATACAATTGATTGTCACATATTTTTTAGGATGAGGAAACAGGGTTTTCTTTTCTTTTTTTAAAAAAGCAAGAATCCTCTGATAGACACTCTCTACGAGGACCCCAGAGGGGTTCTTCTCCTAGTAGGCATGTTCTTATGTATTCCTCTCCCTTCAATGCAGGATGGACTTACTGACTTGCTCTTAACAGACAGAACACGACAGATGTGATACGATGACACTGCCAAAGTTAATTAGAAAGAGACTGTGGCTTCCATCCCGGTACCCTTGTCCCGCTTCTTTGGATCTCTCACACTGGGGGAAGCCAAGCACCTGGTAATGATGCAGCCCTAGAGAGAGGTGCATGTGGTTAGCTTGGAAGCTACTCTTCTGAGACCTCACACAAGCCTTGAGAATAACCTTGGAAATGGATCCTCCAGGCCTTTGCACCATGCCGCTCTGGCTGGTGGGTCCTGAGCCAGAGGTCCCAGCCACGCTGCACCCAGACTCTTGACCCACAGAAACCGGGATAATAAAAGTTTTAAGGTGCCAAGTTTTAGGGTAATGTGTTCTGTAGCAATTCATAAATAGTATAGATTTACCAAAGTTTAAGATGCTCCATATGGAAAGGAAAAGCCTAGGGTTTATTTTTATATTTAGATTTTTTTTTCTCCATAATTAAAAATATGGGTATGTGTGTATGTAATGAGATAAAATAATCCAATTTTATTTAAAAATTTTTGAAACTTTAAGAATTGTGATAAAAATTTCCATCTCCAACGTTTTCAAGAGTATAGTTCAACAGAGTAAGGACACATTGGTGTGCAAGCAACAGCCCGGAGTTTTTCACCTTGGAAAAGTGAAACTCTGTATCATGCATTAGATAACTCTGTTTCTTCCTCCTCTAGCTCCTGGTAATCAATTTTATATTTCAGTGAGTTTCATTACTCCTGGTACTTCTGCACTTTGAGTCATGTCTGTCTGCTTATAACTGGCTTACTTCACTGAACATAATGTCAAGTCCATCCTCCATTTAAGGGACAGGAATATCAGGACATGGACATCTTTGGGGTCTTCTTAGGGGCTGTCCACCATAAGATCCCTGTACACCTTAACAACAACAAAAAATAAAACTAGAATCTCATATCTGTGTATAACATGTATCAAAATTTTCTTTCCTAAAAAAATTTCCTTTCCTTTTAAGGCTAAGTAATATTCCATTATGTATATGTGCCACATTTTGCTTATGCAGTATTTGTAAGTAATGGACATCTTAATTGCTTCTACCTTTTGGCTATTTTAAATAATTTTTCTATAAGTGTGTAATATACCAGCATCTCCTCAAACTCCTGCCTTAAATGTAATATGTAATTAAAATATGAGAAGGAGACAGATAGAGAGAGGTACTTGTTGGATGATATGGCATTTTGTGTTTTGATTTTTGAAGTCCCTCCACACTATCTTCTATAGGGGCTGTACCATTTTTCATTCCTACTGAGTATGCCAGGGTCCCAATTTCTCCACTATTCACTAATATTAGTTATTTTCTGTTTATGTAGGTGACAGCTACCTTAAATTTTTTTGAGAGATAATAACGTGATTTTGCTTTACGCTTCCTTGATGACTAGTGGTGCTGAGCATCTGTTCATATGCTTGGTGGCTTCTTGTGTATCTCCTTTAGAGAAATGTCTATTCAAGTGCTTTGTCTGTTTTTAATTGGCTCATTTGTTCTCTGTTGCGAGATTGTGGGGACTGTTTATACATTCTGAGTATTAATCCATTGTGAGAGATACTGGATAGGACTTGCAAATACTGTCTCCCATTCTGTATGCTACCTTTTCACTCTCTTACTCATGTCCTCTGATACACAGAAAGTTTTAATTCTGAAGTAGTCCAATTTGTCTATTTTTATTTTTGTTTTCTGTACTTTTGGTAGCATATGAAATCATTGCCAAGTCTGACGTCATGAAGCTTTAGTTTTTCGTGTTACATTTAGATTTTTGAGCCATTTTCATATAATTTTTGTATATCATGTAGGAGTCTAAGTTGTAATTTTATTCCTCCCTCCAGCTGATTAGCCAGAACCTCAGCAATTTATTAAATAAAGGGCATCATTCCTACTAATTTTTCATTCTTTCTTTATAAACTGAATTCTTAGTTATATAGATATTTGTGAATGCTCTATTCTGTTCCATTGAATCATTAATCTATCCTGGTGCCAGTGCCATAGGGATGGAATTAATGCAGCGGAATCTTACATTTTGATTTATAGGCAAATTTCCTCTCTTTACTATAGATTCTCTTTCCTTTAGTGCTGAGAGTCAAACCCAAGCCTCACACATGCCAGACAAGCACTGTACCACAGAGCCATACCTCCAGCCTCCTTATTATTCCTTTTCAAAGTCATCTTGGTGTAGTGTGTTTGTTAATTCTTCATAAAAGCTGTCTCATTAACACTGCCTCAATGCTTTATCATAATAAAAGTATGGAGAGTAAAAGTGTATGAAAAAGAACTGACATTTTATAACTCTTGGTATTTCTCTCTACAAGTGTTCTCCAGTGGTATAGTACACTCCAGATGACAACAACTGCACGCTTCTATTTGGTCAGGAAAAGAACAAAACCAAACAGAAGAACAAACCTGTAGTCACCCTTGAATGTTTCCACAGTCTCAGGCAATAGTAAGGGCCCAAATCGGTTGAGGTAATTAATTCAACCCCTTCCTTCTTCATTTGCATTCTATTTCCTTCTTAATAAAGTCCATAATTCAGACCTCCTTTTAGATAGTCTTGAGTAGTAAAGTTTCTTAGTCCATACAATCAGAACTTCCTATTTTGTCCTACTCTTGAGTAAAATTTTAGCTGTGTTCAGTTCATTATATTTTTCCCTGCAGTTTGAATCGATTGTTCCATTAATTATTTTTGCACTTTAATGTTGTTTTTAAGCATTAAGCTGTCAATCTACCATTATTTGGAAGGTAATTGCCCTCTTTTCTCTGGGAATATTTTGTTGAGTTAAACATTTAAAATTTTGAGATAATTATAGATTCATGCATAGGACATAATTCAGAGAGTGTTACTACCCATTGCCCAATTTATCTCACTGGTTGCAAAACTAGAGTACAGTATTATAACCAAACAGTACAGTCATTGACACAGTAAAGATGTATTTCCCTCCCCCAGAGAGTCCCTCAGGGTGCTGTTTTATAGCTTTACATACTCCCTCCTGCTCAGGCTGTCTCCCCAGCCCTTGACAACCACTATTCTGCTCACCAATCCTGTAATTTCGTCATTTCAAGAATGTTGTGTGAGTGGAATTGAAAGACTGATTACACAAACTGAGCTGATGAGCGGGCAAACTGACAAATGATAATAGAGTTCTGATCCACAAACTCTGCAGCAATTGATCCCAAAGAGTTAGGACTTACTTTTTACTTTTCCTTACAAGTTAGGACCAACCAGAGGAAACCATATATGTTCCCAAAGTCAAACATAAAAGATGCTTTGCTTCTGGTTAGCCACCCCTCCTTCCCTCTTTCCCTCCCTTCCTACCTTCTTTCGTTCTTTCCCTCCTTTTCTGTGGTACTGAGAATCAATCCAGGGCTCATGTAGGTTAGGCACATGGTCTCCCACTGAACTACATCCTCAGCCCACGCTTCTGGTTAGTTCTTATCTTTATTATTATTTTCCCTGCTGTTTGCTTAGCTTGCTCTTTTGCTCCAATTATTTTGCTTCTAGATTCTTGAGGTAGCACCTTATGTTATTGATTTAAATTTTTTTCTTCCTTCTAATATATGATTTAATACTATAAATTTTCTTTTCAGCCTTCATCACGTTCCACAAATTAGACGTGCTATGTTTTCCTTTTCATTCAGTTCAATAGACTTATTTCCCTTGAGACTTGCCCCTTTGACTCATGATTGTTTAAGTGTGTTATTTTGTTTCTAGGCATTTGGAAATTTTCCCGTATCTTTCTTTTATTGATTTCTGGTTTGATTCCATTGTGGTCACAGAATACATTCCATATGATTTTAATTCTTTAAAATTTGACAAGATTTGATGTATGGTGCTAGATATTGTCTAGATTCCCATGGGCACTTGAAAAGAGTGTGCATTTTGCAGTTGTTAGGTGAGGGTTTTATAAAAGTATATAGAGAAAATATTTAAGACAGTTGTATCTATCTTATTAGTTGGTATGTTATTTCATTCTCCCATGTCTTTGCTATTTTCTGTCTGGTTGTTTTATCAATCGTTAAAAAGGGATTCTTGCACAGGATTATATGACCAAAGTATGTTATAAGCATGTGTGAAAATGTCACAATGAAACCAAGTGTTTTGTATAATTAATATATGCTAATAAACATAAGTACATGAATTAAAAAGGCTTATTGCTGTCTCTAGCTCTATGGATTTGCTTATTTTTTCCTTTCAGTCATATCAATTTTGCCTAATATGTCTTGCAGTTCTGTTGTGTGGTACATGAGCATTTAGGATTTGTATGTCTTTTTGGTAACTTAATCCTTTCATCATTACATAATAGTCTGTCTCTGTTCTTGTAATTTTCTTTGTTCTGATATTAATATAACCATGCCTGCTTTCTTCTCACTAATGGTTACATGATACATCCATTTTTTTACTTTCAACCTGCCCATATTCTTATACTTGAAGTGAGTTTCTTATAGAAAGCATAAAAATATAAAAACTTGGCTTATTTTAAAAAAAAATCACTCTGGGCCAGGCATGGGGGCATAAACATGCCTGCAATACCAGCACTTTATGAGGCTAAGACCGGAAAACTGCAAGTTCAAACTCAGTGTGAGCAATTTTTCAAGATTCTGTCTCAAAATTTAAATTGTAAAAAAGGTCTGGGAATATAGCTCAGTGCAAAGGCCCTGGTCTCAACCCCAAATACTGAAAAACAAATTAACTCTGCCCATTTCCATCTTTTAACTGGTGTATTGAGACAATTCATATTTAATCAAATTTTGATATATTAGGTCTTAAATCTGTCATTTTATTTTTGGTTTTTATTTTCTTTTTCCAAACGTTCTGTGGACTATTTTAACATGTTTTAGACTCCTATTTCATTTGTAATTTTGAGTGCACCTCTTTGTATAGCTTTTTAAACATTATTTTTTTCTAAATACAGTATTACTTTATATAAACATGACTTTCAGTCTATTAGCATGGTCATTTTTCTAGTGAACTGTAGAAGCCTTCCTTTACATTTCTTTATCTTCTCCATTTATAATTATAATGTCTCAAACATTTCTTCTACATAGATATGAGCCGCATTAGACAATATTATAATTTTGCTTCAATTATTAAATATAATTTAAAAACTCAATAGAAAAATTACTGCATATACCCACATTTTTTGCTTCTTCTTTTCTGATAATTTAAGCTTCTTAATTTTTTTTTTTATTCATTTAGAGAACTTCCCTTAGGGGCAGTCTGCTGGTAACAGATCCCCTTAATTTTTCTTTACCTGAGACTGTCTTAATTTTTTCTTTATCCTTAAAAATGGATTGTAAATGTGTAATTATGTGCATTTATGGGTACAAAGTAATGTTATGATTTGTTTGGGTTTTTTTTGTTTTTGTTTTTGTTTTTCTCCGGTACCGGGAACCGAACTCACAACCTTGCGCTTGCCAAGCATGCACTTTTGCCACTGAGCTAAATCCCCAGCCCCTGTTATGATTTGTTAATACAAAATGAAATAATTAAAGCTAACTAACATGTCCATCACCTCAAAAATTTACTTTTTTTGTTTTAAGAACACTTGAGATGTAATTCCCAAATTGTGAATTGTACAATCTACTATTATTAACTGCATTCACTAGATACTCCAAATCTCCAGAGAACAAACTGAACTACTTATTCCTCTTGTCAGCTGTGACCTGTGTCCCTCAGCCATTAGCCACCATTTCCTCGGTTCACTCAGCTTCCAACCACAGTCTGTTGACCATCCTCTGTTCCCTGCTTCTGTGAGTTTAACTGCGTTAGGCTCCATGTATCAGTAAGAAAGTACACAAAAGTATTTGTCTTTCTGCGCCCAGTTTATTTCATTTTACATAGTCTTCAAATTTCATTCATGTTATCAATGATGAAATTCTCCTCTTTCTTAAAGCTGACTAGTGTTCCGTTGTTTATATAAGCACAACATTTTATTTACCAATTCTTCTGATAATGGACCAAATTGATTCCACAATGTGGCTCTTCTGAATAATGCTGCAGTGAGCATGGGGTGCAGACTTCTCTCTGAAGAACTGATTTCAGGTCTTTTGGGTAAATATTCAAAAGTAAGATTGCAGATTCAAATCGTTCTATTTTTAGTTTTTTTTTTTTGTTTTTTGTTTTTTTTTTTTGAGGACTACCCATTTAGTTTTCTGTAACAGTTCAGTTTTATGTTGCTGGGACAATAGACTTGACTCATGTAACTTTAAGGGGAGAGATTCTTTTTGGCTCACGGCTTCAGAGATTTCAGTCCATGGTCCACTGACTCTAAGACAGAAGCATCATTTTGGCGGGATATGGTGGAGAAAAGCTGCTCAGCGTCCAAGCGTTTCATCTTTTTGAAGATAGAAGATGGCTTTTAGCCATCTTAATGGATATAAGGTGACATGTCATTGTGATTTTAATTTGCACTGCCCTAATAGCTATGTTGAAAATTTAACAAATATTTTGATTTACCCTTTGTATGTCTTCTTTTGAGAAACATCCATTCAATGTGGAGATTTCTTAAATAACTAGGACTAAAGGTTTCATTTGACCCAGCCATTCCCCTCCTGGGTATCCTCCCCCCAAAATTAAAAGCATCATACAACAGCAATATATGCACACCTATGTTTATAGTGGCACAATTTTTAATAGCTAAATCTTGGAGATACCACAATGCCCATCAACTTGTGAGTGGATAAAGATGTCATTTTTTTATACAATGGAGTAGTATTTTGCCATAAAGAAGGACATGCTTGGGCCATTTCTAGGAAAAAGGATGCACCTTGAGTCCATACTCTTAAGTGAAATAAATTAGACACACATGTGCAAATATTGTATTGTTTCTCTGTTGTGAGAAACTGAAATTGTAAGTAAGGATCAAAATGTATACTAGGTATTGTGAGACAGGGAGCAAATGTTCAAGTGGGAAGGGGAACAATGGAGATGAGAGGGAAAGAGAAAGAGAGGAAAAGCAAAAAAAATTAGAAAAGAAGGAAAACACCGAAACAAAGCTTTTGTAAATGGAGAGGGGAGGAGGGGTTGGAGGGGAGGAGGGGTTGGAGGAAAGGTAGGGAAATGGGAAAAAAGTAAAGAACAAGTTATATCTTGTGCAGGTACAAATTCTCTGTGATGAATGTGATCATTGTGCATACCTAAATGTACCAATAAAATCTAAAATGTACCAATAAAATCTATTTTAAAAAGAAAGAAATACCCTTTCCGGTTGTTTGCTCTTTTTTAAAATTTGGGTTACCTGTTTTCTTGCTATTGAGTTGTTTGAGATCTTTAAACATTTTGGATGTTAAATCTCTCTCAGTTATATAATTTCCCAATATTTTCTTCCATCTATAGCTTGTCTCTTTACTGTTGATGGTTAACTTTGATGTACAGAAGAGTTCAATGTATACAATTCCATTTTCCCACATTTGCTTTTATTATCTATGTTTCTGAGGTCAAATCCAAAGCCCTATTTCCAAACCAATGCTGTAGAAGTGTCCCTCTGTATTTTCTTTTAGTAGTTTCACCGTTTCAGGTCTTATGTTTAAGCCTTTTATCCATTTTGAGTCAATGCAATAAAGTCCTGTATTGTGAACCCACAGCTAACATCATATTCTATGATAAAAAATGGAAAGTCTTGCTTAAATGATGTGGAATAAGGTAAGGATGCCCATTCTCACCGTATCTATTTAATAACATAGTGTTGAAAGTTTTTGCTGAATAGTCAGATAAGAGAAAGAAAGAAAAAACATCCAAATAAGAAAAGAAGAAATGAAACTCATTGTGTGCAGACAACAGATCTTTTTCTAAAATCAGTACTAGGGATTGAATCCAGAGCTTTTGAACTGGGCTACATCCCCAACTATCTATCTATCTATCTATCGATCTATCTATTTATCATCTATATTTTATTTATTTATATTTTAACGCAGGGTCTGTTAATTCCCTAAATTGCCCAGGCTTGCCTTGAACTTATGGTCTTCCTGCATCAGCCATCCAGAGTGCTTGGATTACAGGGATATGCTACTGTGCCCTACTACATGATCTTATATTTGGAAAACCCTACAAATGCTACCAAAAACAGATTTAATAAAATACAGTACAGTTGCAGGATATAAACTTAATATAGAGAAAGAAGCATTTCTATAATTAAAAACGAACTAAAAGAAAAAGAAATCAAGAGAAAAATTCCATTTAGAGCAACTTCAAAAAATACTTAGGGATAAATTTAACTAAGGAAGCAAAAAGACCCACTGTTAGTCAGCTTTTCTGTTTCTGGACACCATATGTGACAGCCATAACTTAAAGGAGAGGTTTAGTTTAACTCACATTTTAAGGGAGTTCAGTCCATGGTTGGCTGGCTCCAAGGCAGAAACATCATAGTGGAAAGGCCTGGCAGGGCAAAGAAGCTTAGCTCATGGTGGCCAGGGGGAAAAGTAGGGGAACAATGTTAGAGAGGAAGGATCAAATAACTAGACATAGACACCAAGGCTACATACACCTCTGTGACCTACCCTAACACACTCAGAAATATGCCTTCTCAATTCCCCTGAGGGGATCACAAAGCCAATCAATATGACACTCTATTTTTACTAAACCTATACATTGAAGATTATAAAATCTTGATGAGAGAAATGGATAAAAGAAACAAATAAATGGAAAGATATCTCATGTTCATGAATTAGAAAAATTTATATCATTAAAATGCCTACCTCATGGTGATAGTGATCTATAAATTCATTGCAATCTCATTCAAAATTCCAATGTCATTTTCCATAAAATAGAAAAAAATCTTAAAATTTATATGAAACAAAAGATCTCAAATAGCCAAGACAATTACTAGCCAAAGGAACAAAATTGGAGACATCATACCACTTGATTTCAAACTATACTACAAAGCTACAGTAATTAACATGATGCTAACACAAAGGCCAAAACATAGACCAAGGGAACAAAATAGAAAGCTCAGAAATAAACCCGTTCATGCATGTACAGTGAAGTGATTTCTAACAAGGTGCCATGAATGTACAATACAAAAAGTCTAGTCTCTTCAAATAAGTAGCATTAGGAAAAGTTAATGTCATTTTTATTTTTAAGGGGATTTTCAATAGGAGATGAGAGTGTAGATTAGAAGAGGGAAAAAAATGGAAAAATTTTCAGCAACTTTTTTTTGCACTGCTGGAGATTTAACCCAGTACCTTGAACATGCTAGCCAAGCGCTTTGGCACTGAGATACCCACCCCCAACCCAACTCTGTGGGCAAAGATTTTATGGCACCAAACCCCAGTGTCATACAAATTATTTCCCTTACAGGTAAGATGTTATTTCTCTCACATGCTTTTCAAAAATTTTAGTGTGACTTTAGCTTTCAGAAGCTTGATTATGATGTTTTGGTATTAATTTGAGTTTATTCTGCTTGGAATTCACTCATCTTCTTGAGTATGTAAGCATACAAATGAAAAATTTTGGCAAATTTAGGGTCTTCAGCCATTATTTGTGAGAGTACTTTGCAGGCCTTTTTCTCCTGTATTCTCAGGACTACAATAAGATAGATGCTAGATCTTATCCCTACAGGCCCACGGTTTTATTGGCCTCTGTTTAGTTTTTTTCAAGAGGTGTTTTCTCTTTGTTGTTCAAAGTGTGCAATTTCTATTATGCGATCTTTTACTCCAGTGACATCTTCCTCTATCTCTTCTATTTCACTTTTGAGCACACGCACTGGACTGTGTTTTATTTTGTTTTTGCTTCCTGAATTCCTAAGTTCCAAAATTTCCTTTTGGTTCCTTTTTGTGTTTCTATCTGTTTGCTAAGAATTTATGTATGTTAACTTATTTCAAGGATGTTTATAATTACTAGGACTTTATGAAAGTGATTTTATGATTGTTGCCTTAAAATCTTAGACAATTTTAACATCATTATCTTTTCAATGTCAGCATTTACTGATTGTTTCATTCAGTTTAAGATCTTCCTGATTCTTTGTATGACAAGTGTTTTTGTCAGGGGGAATCCTAGATATTTGAGTGGTATTTTAAGTTCTGGATCTGACCTAAATTTTCTACTTTCACCAGCTTTGTTCTTTTACACTGCTCTGAAAGGGAAAGGGAAAGGGAGAGGAAATAACACCTAGTAATCTCCATGTGGAGTTAAAAGTCCAAGTTCTTCACTTGGTCTCCACTGACCCTTGTGTCTCCACTACTACTGAATGGAGGTGGGAGCTGGCGAGGTTCTGATGCCCAAGGCCTCCACTGAGATTTCTTTCAGTGCTAGGGATATCATGTGGCTCCTAGGGACACCATGCTGGATAAAGCTGTAAGTTCTGAATCCTCACAAGGCCTCTGGTAACACACCCTGAGCATGGAGCAGCCGGGGCATGTTATCACTATCAGGTGGAGGTAGAAACTCAGGCTCCCCACACTGTCACACTGATACTGCAGAGCAGGAGTTGTGTAAATCTCTGCTGTTGTAACAAAATACTTGAAAAAAACAACTTTAAAAAGGAGAGGTTTACTTTGGCTCATGGTTTCAGAAATTTCAGTCCCCATGAGGCTTCAGCTCTGTTGTTTCTGGGCTGTGGTGGGACAGAACATCATGGTGGGGAGCAAAGCTATGCATCTCACGGCACACAAGAGGTAGAGAGTCGGGTGGGATTCTTCAGGCTTCCTCTTTATTTTCTCCTTATTTCATTCAGACTCTCAAACTACTGGGCAGTTCTGACCACATTCAGGGCAGGTCTTGCCTCTCAGTTTGAGTCCCACATGGCAATCATTTCTAGAAACACCTCACAAACACAAGCAGAAGTGTGTGCTATGGTTTGTGTCTGGATGTCCCCCCAAAGTCTCATGCAGTCATGGGGCGGGCTTCTAGAGTTTATGATTGATCCATGGTCCAATGCTGGGATTATGGGTGTGAGTGCTACACCCACTCTGAGGTGGGCAGCCTGCATACAATACAAGGGAGGGAAAGAGACTTGCTCTCTTCTGTTCCTCCCTTTTTGCTCTTTTCCACCACCATGAACATTTGCCCTCTGCCATATGCCACTCTGCCTTGGAGGCAGCTGAGTATGGACTGAATCCTCCACCAACTGTGAGCTAAATAAACCTTTCCTTCCTTAATTCTGGGCATCAGGTATTTTGTCCCAGCAACAAGAGAAAAGTAACCAAGACAGTGTGCTTTACCAATTTCCTAGGCATTTTTCAATCCAATCAAAAGTGATAATCAAAATTAACTGTTTTCCCAACTTAGCTGGGATAAAGTCCTGGATTTCTTCATGGAGTTCTCTGTCCCTCCCCCCCATTAGCTTTTCATCACTGGGATACAATACCCCACATTTAAGGCTTAAAAGAGAGGTTGAATTTCATGGTTCATGGTTGCAGGGGATTCAGTACATGCTTAGCTGGCCTGAAGGATGGAACATCAAGGTGGAAGAGTGTAGCAGAGCAAAGATGCTTAGTTCATGGCAGGCGGGGAGCAATAACTTCTAGGGTGATGGACCAAGATCATGCCTCTATGACCCACTTAGAGAAAGGAAGGAATGAAATCTGCCAATCTCTCAGGTGGTTCCTAAGTCAATCAAGTTGACATAGTCAAAGCTAACCAACATATCACTACAGGAGTCTTTGCTCCACTTTACTCCACTTTACTCCAGATTCTTGAAGGCAGGAGCCTGGGGTCTTACTTTAACCTTTGCTGGCACAAGTGATACAGTGTTTATGTGACTTTGAAGTAAGACTGAAAAAATGTATGACAGCTCTGTCTTCAGTGAATACTATAACTATTTATTCTTGTGATACAGGAAGCTAATATGAAATACACTGACTATGACCTTTAGAACATCAGTTTGACTCTGTGCTACTGTGCAATATCATGCAGTTTGCTTTTTCTCAGCCTCAGTTTTATCATTTGCAAAAATGGGAATAATACAAACATTGATCTGATAAGAGTATTTGGGGATTTTAGATAGGCAATCTACACAAAGCTTCTGTTTTCAAAATGCACATTAAAACAACACTGAGATTCCATCTCACTCCAGAAAGAATGGCTGTCATGAAGAAATCAACCAATAATAAATGCTGGTGAGGCTGTGGGGAAAAAAGAAACCTCTTCACTGCTGTTGGGAGTGTAGACTGGTGCAACCACTGTGGAAATCAGTGTGCAGTTTTCTCAGAAAAACTAGGTGGAGAGGTCCCATTCAACACAGCTATTTGCCTTCTGAGTATCTTCCCAGAGGAATTAAAAACACCATACCACAGTAATATATGCACACCCATATTTATAGCAGCACAGTTTGTAAGAGCTAAATCTTGGAAACAACCTAAATGTTCATCAGCTGAGGAATGGACAAAGAAGGTGAATGGGTTTTTTTTTAATACAATGGAGTACTACTCAGCCATAAAGAAGGATAAACTTGAGATATCTATAGCTAAATGGATGGACCTTGAGACCATACTCTTAAGTGAAATAAATGGTCACACATGTGTAAATATTGCATTGTTTCTCTGGAGAGAAACTGAAAGTGTAAAGAAGAACCAAAATGTGTAATAGATATTGTGACATAGGAAGGAATTGTTTAAAAGGAAAGAGGCATGAGGAGAGAAAAAAATGAGAAAAAAGGAAAAAATGCACACAAAGCTTTGTAAATATGGAAAGAAAGTGGGGTTGAGGGGAGGGTAGAGGAAAGGGAGAACAAAAGAGGAGCTAAGGCATACCATGTACAGGTAAAAGTTCCCTGTGATGAATGTGATTTTTTTTTTTGGTACTGGGAATCAAACTTAGGACCTTGTGCTTGCCAGTCAGGCACTTATGCCACTGAGCTTTGTCCCCAGACTGATGAATGTGACCTTTATGTATATCTACGTTATACCAATAAACTTAATAAAAAGTAAAATAAGAATGCCATGTAAGAAAGAACAATGATAATTTTAAAAGCTCCTGCTTTCCTTTTCAGAGGCTTAATTAGTAACACTTGTTGTTATCATTCTCCCCTGTCATCACTGTCACTGTGACATTATCTGGAAACATTACACACTGTTCCTTCCAAATGTGAGTTACATATAAACTACATTCTGGGTCCCTAGAAGAGCGTACTGGAATAGTTAGCACTGTATCCTTAGCTGCTATTTAAGCCGGGAGGCAGTAACAGGCCCTCAAGCTGTATGTGACCTGTAGAAAACCACCTCTCATTAAAAACACTGTGCTTACCCTCTCGGTCAGGATACACTTCACAAATACCTGCTCAGCCTGTGAGCTCTTGAGGTCAAGGCATACAGTCAAAAATCCTCTTCCAGTCATTTGGCTCTGTCCCAGGTGAGCCAGAGGGGCTTGGCAAAGCAGTGGTCCCTTTAACGACTTAGTTCAGCCCCAGCAAGCTTTTTATATATCACATATTTCTCAGACCCAAGTAACAAACTGGTGAGGTTAGAGAGGGCATTTCACAGGGGAGCGAGGACAGCAGCAAAAGGTCAGAGTCATAACTTGCCTAATCAGCCAAGTAAGTGGCTGAGTCAGAAGGCGACTCAGACATTCAGCACATATTTGGTGAGCACCACCTTATACTGGGTTCTCTGATACCAGTCCCGACTCAAGGATCTGATTCAGAGAGGCTTTTGTGGGACAAACCCGGGTAACATTGGAAGGGGAGTGGTAGAAATGAGAGTGGAAGACAGCCTATGAACGATGTATTTTGGAGAAATTTTGTAGTGAGGCCCAGGATATCTGAAGCCCTTTGCAGAATATGTAACTCAGTCACCCACCTGAGGATCAAGAGAGCTGCAGTATCTATCCTTCCAACCTAACAGTCCTTGGTTAACATTGTTCCAAGGAGCACTGTTTTCATTGCTCATTTGACTCTGCAGGGTCTACTCTGCCCACACTTCAGGTCCTGATGTTTGGAAAGTATGCATGGGAATGATTTGTGTAAGACTATTGTAAGATATTCAGTATATTTCATATCCAGCACTGTGCCAAATGCAAGAAATGCAGTGGTGGTCAAGCCAGACATAATTCTCGCTTTTGTTGATTTTATCACTTAATGGGTAATATCAACAAGTAAAGAGACAGTTGTAATGCAGGGCAACAAGAGCTTGATTGTGGAAATGTAGAATGCTTGGGAACATGTGTAAAGGTTCCATGTTACTATGGGGAGGGCGAGGGAGACTTAGAAGAGGCAGTGGTATCTCAGTGATTGAAGTCAGCTTTATCTGTCTTGCTTCTGAGGTTTCCATGATCTGTTTCCTTTGCACAGAATATTCTCCATCTTCATCTGGGTGTCTCATACACGTCCTTCACTCCTTAGATCATACATCACCCTTCAGAGAGCCATTTCTCAATCTTTACCAGGGATTTTACTTCCCAACTCTATGTTCCCATGGCCATCAGTGTTCATATTAAGAGTAAACAGAATCACAGTCTGCTTTTTTTATCGTTGTATCCCCAGCACGTGGCCCACTTCCTGGCACAGAGTAATAACCAATCATTATTTGTTCAATGAAATAAAAATGATCTGTCTATAGAAAAAGCTACATTTCCTGTTGAGGAAATACATATTGTAATTGGGGGTGTAACTGCAGACAGGTTCTCCTTTTGAGAACTAATTCTCTAAGGTAGAGTGTGCAAGCTTGAATTCAGAAGTGACAAGTGAACGTCCAAGTTATTGAGGCATATATTGATACTCTGCCAAAAAAACGCATAAAATAAAGCCCGTCTGGTATTCACCTACCTGTCTTACCTACCTGTCTTATCAGAAGTACAACTTTATTTCTTGCATAGCTGCTACATGTCAGGAATCATGCTCTGAAAGCTCAGAGGAAAACGCGGTGCAGTTTTCAATCTAGTGAGTGAGACTCTGAGCTCCAGGACATAATGCAAATGAAATATACCGATGGTAGGAACAAAGCCAGGCCAGGGGAAATGGGAGGAATCACGAGCATGAAATAGGGTGGGCAGGTGCACAGGAGAAAAAGAGTTCCCCTTCTGGATTTTTTTAGTGATTGAAGGAAGAATTTGTTATGGTTGGATGTACTAGAACTGCCTTAAACTCTTAAAGTCAGTAATATAAATTGTGAAAAATAGATTCAATTTACTGTGAGAAAGTATTCAAATCTCAATCTTTAATTATAAAAAAGAATGAAGACTCTTCATGACAATTTTGGTGAGTGGGCAGACATCACTGAAATTAGAAAAATATACTCTTAGTTTTAGTTGTTTTTTTTTTTGTTTTTGTTTTTGTTTTTGTTTTTCTCCGGTACCGGGAACCGAACTTACGACTTTGCGCTTGCCACGCAGGCGCTTTTGCCGCTGAGCTAAATCCCCAGCCCCCTTTAGTTGTTTTTTAAAATGGTGACAGTAGAATATAATTTTAAGCAGAGACATATCAATATTAATTAAGCTAAGCCTATGTCAGATTCACAAATAAAAAATGTTCTCAGTTCATCAAACAGAGGAAGAAATCAGCGCTAACTGGTAGGTTAAAGGGCACTTTTATGGAAGAGAATTTGAGTTTAGTCTTTGATGGGGAGCATTTTTATTTTAAAAGGAGGAAGTTGTGGTGAGTAGCTCAAGCACCAACAGTGTAAAAGTGTAGGATGTGTGTAGGGACTTCTATGTTGTGATATAGCTGGGGTACAGTTTGCGTGAAAGAAAGGACAGAGAAATAAATGTGAAAAGTCAGATGGATTTGGGGGAAGAGGAGTATCCTGAGCAGACTGAAGCTGGGACTGTTATTCTGCAGTCACGAGGCAGCTATTGAAGACCCTGAGTGGAGAATGGCTTGATCACAGAGAACTCTGGTAGGTGATGGAAGATTGGTTTTCGTATGGGCAAGAAGATGAATTAGGGGATTCCAGTAACAGAGACAAAGAGGGCCTGGCCTCTAGCACTGGCAGAGGTGATAGAAAATGGAGACTATTGATAAAGCACCAGGACTGACCAAGGACATTGAAAAACATGTTGAAAGTGACCCTGAGTATCCTAGTTTGGGGCCAAGTTGATAGCATCACTAACACAGAAGGGACGTATCAAGGATTAACTCTCCATCCATTCTGTCCATCTCTTCACTCTACTTTCCCAAAGGTCACATGCTCCTAGGTCCTCCTCGGTCCCCAGAATTTCTCTGCTTCAAGTCTGCCTATTCTGACAGTCCCAACTTATTTTTTTCTGCTCTTTAGGCAGACTGGTTTATGATCCTGAGGAAAAAAAAATCACTTAACTTCCTTGAAATTTCATTTCTAACTTTTAAAATTCTAAGATTGGAACATAGAATTGCACCTACCACTAAAGTCCTAGATTTTTCCAACATTGTTTTCCAGGACCAAATACAATAAGTTGTTAAGTTTTGGGGCCATTTCCAACTTCCCATCATGTATGAGTCTTTAAACAAGGCAAGGTGCCTCACCATGAAACCTAGTAGTAATGGTGGGATTTCAAGAAGCATCCGTGGAGGTAGTTCTGAAGAGGAAGGGTAACTAGAAGTCAAATGAGCTCTCTGGATCACAGTCCTTTTCTATATAGCCATTCTACTCTGACTCCTGGTGAAGATACTCATTGTGTCTACTGACAGCAGCCCATAGACCATCTCTCAGGGTGGTCAGCCCTTCACACAGGCACTTTGGTTTAATGCCGGGCAAGTACAGTATCCTTGGATGAGGCCTTTTGCTCTTGCCTTACACTCTCTCGATAACCCTATTTCATCTCCCCTTTTAAATTAACTGTGGAGCGGCAACATTACCATAAGCACTACACTCAGAAATGCAACTTCTTGGGCCCTACTCAGGACCTACTAAATCAGAAGCCCTGTATGTGAGGCCCCGCAATCCCCGTTTGACAAGTAGGTGTTTCTGACGTATGCTAACTTTGAGAAACAAGAAACTAAAAAACGGAGCAAAAAGAAAAAAAACCACATTACTACTCTTAAATAATGCATGAACATATTCATTATTTCTAGCTGAAGGCAGACTTAGTAATGTGGTAAATTTTTAGAATGTATGGAATCTAATTTTTGTAAATAAAGTAGACACTTTCATGAAACTCAGCAACATTTCTATGGAGAAGAGGAAGAAAGAAATTACCCAGGAGCCTTAGGTCTAAAAAAAAGTCAGGTTATTAAGGCAACATAAGTGCTGGATTTTAATTTGCAACATCTAAATGCATGGGTTCCAAGATCTACTTTTACAGTTTTAAAAAAAGCAATGTAGCCTTTGATTTAAAGGAAAGCTAAACTGAAACCTCAAATGTAAAACAGATAATTGGGCTGTTCTTCAGGGAAATGGTGAGGGAGCCATCTCTGTCTCCATCCCCTTTCCTGTCCTCTTGCATTGGCCCGGGAGCTCCAGGCAAAACCCATTACTCCAGAAAATAGCTTTCATTTCCCTTTCACTTTGCATATCCTATGCAAATGCCTCGGGGAAATTCCAGCAACTTCCAGGACTGGCCATTTTAATGAACACTAAAAGAAAATTTTGTGTTGTCCTTGTGCTTTACCTAAAGACCAACAACCTGAGGTGAAATGTCACCTGCAGAGTCCCTTTCAGAGAGAGGTGAGCATGCAATGAAAATAACTGCACAGGTGCTTCAGTGACCTTTGCTGCTGGTAGCCTGAACTACCTGTTTACGAATGCACTGGCAATAAATACTCTTAATTGAGCCTGACAATCAAGGAAGCCTCATAAATTGCTAGCCCAGGAAGTGAGCGACTCAGTTTGTGTCTGTCACCATGTTCTACTTGGGCAGATGAAATATGTGGGCTTCATTTCTACAAAGCTTTTCCAGAAAGGCCCACCTGTATTTGCATACATATTTGCAGCTTTCTAGAAAAACAGCAACCTGACTAGGCCAGCTGTTCAGTTCTCTCTGAATTCTGAGTCAGGTCTCTTTTGGAAAACATCCACTGTCGCAGAGATGTGCAGCCAGAAGTGGTCTTAGGCATCTTGTAGTCAGTGAGTTTTAAACTATTTTTTTTTCTGTTAGAGACTGAACTCGTTCTTCAAAATAAATATTACCTGTAAATAGATGAGAATGGACTTCATTTTACATCCCACCCTGTCACTTACTGAACCTGAAAATTCAGGAAACCCTAGCTTAAAATTTGCCATTGATACGACCAAAACAGCCAAAACTTCAAGGCCTTTCAAAAGGTACTAGGGCCAGAAAATATCAGATCCTGGATTAAAAAACCAGTTTGGGTTACTTCTTCAGAGGGGGGAATGTTATAGAGAGCTGAGTTAGATAGAAATATTATAGGCAGTCAGACAGGGCCAGGCCCTCGAAGGAGCCAACTTGAAAGATATGTATTTGCTGTGGGCCAGACCTCAAGACAAAGGACTAAATAAATGCATCCACATACCTCCCTAGGGATGGACATCAGGGATTGATATTCTTCAGCTTGAAGAGTCACTGACCCAGCCTCTTACAGGTAAAGCCCCTGTTCTGTATTCATGCCCGCTTGCTACATGACTCGCTTTCCCATTTGATCCCAATTTATTCAGTTTTACCTGAACAATTCTTATTGGCTGACCATAGTTTTGTCCATTTTTCCCCTACCTTGGACCCACCTCATCTTGAGATTTTGCTCTATAAAAGTCCCTAGAAAAGACAATCTGGGGTAACCCACTTGGGTCCTCCTTCTGTCCCTCTCTTGGACAGAAGCTTTCTTTCCCTCAATAAATATATGCTTCTCTTAAAAAAAAAAGAAGACCAAAACCAGTCTCTGGTTGTGAGATCCTTCCTATGCAATCTATCAGGCCCATAAAATTACTCATTGTGCTGACATCGTTTCCAAGAACTTACTCATTTATACTTTGAGCAAAATTTTATTAAATACTTATGACATTCTAAATACTACCTAGCCACTGTGGGCTTCAGGTTAACCAAAAGAAGATGTGGCACCTCCCCTTACAAATTCTTTTGCCAAATAAATATATGAATCAAATAATCTGTGCACACACACACACACACACACACACACACACACGTAAAGCATGGAGAATGATGACAAGGATGGTTGGTGCATAGGAGGATGTCTAGTTTAGGATATGTGGACAGTGATAGTGACTCTTGCACCCAGGAGAGAAAAAAAAAAACATTTAAGTCTTTTCCCCAGAGTTTCTGATTTACTTGTTTGGGGTGAGATCTGAGTTTTGGTACTATTTACAAGTTTTGGTGATTCTAACATACTACGAAGGTTGAAAATTACCGCTGAAAGCAATCCTCCGGGACTTTACACTAATCCTCTATTTGAATGTAGGTCCCAAGGAAAGAGGTGACAGTGGAATATAATTTTGTTTTCACAAGCAAATAGAGTTATCTCTCAGGAAGAAACCAGCTCCCAGGAAATCCTGGTAAAAATGACATAGTACTGATTCAGAAACAGTCAACTGTACTGGTCAATAGAACATGGGCAATAAGAAGAAAGGATCCAAAGTGCCAGAGACATCTCAAGTCCCTTCCCCATCTGTCAGATGAAGGTATTGAACTACTCTAGAGGTTTTCAAACTTGAACTTGCATCAGTATCACATGGAGGCCTGGTTCTATAATAGATTGCTGGGTGCACCGTCAGTCTCTGACTGACTAGATCTGGGATGAGACCTGAAAATCCAGTAGCCACAAAAATCCCCACGTGATGCTACTGACCCAGACACTAGGGCTGGATGAAAGTGGCATTAACCAGAGGAGGGAACTCAGGATTCTTATTTAAAACAAGGATGTTTTATTTGTTGAAATGTTGATGGTTAGTTCATCATAAACTTTTTCCTAAATAAGGCATTAAACACCATTTATCTTGATTCATTTCCGGAGGGTGCCTTCAAATCTTGCAGAAAAACTGAGTGCTTCATTCACTTATCTCTTATCCTTGCTAGCCATGGACCACACACAGAGAAGCAGTAGACTAAATGACTTCTCCAGCCTTTGTTGCTGGTTGATTTCTTTTTTATTTTATTTTATTTTTTTTGGTTTTTCTCCGGTACCGGGAACCGAACTCACAACCTGCGCTTGCCAGCTAAATCCCCAGCCCCTGCTGGTTGATTTCTTGATAATAGCCATTCTTACTGGGGTGGGATAGAATCTCAGTGTTGTTTTAATTTGCATCTCTCGAATGACCAATGATCTTGAACATTTTCTCATGTATTTATTTGCCATTTGTATTTCTTCATCTGAGAAGTATATATTCATCTCAGATGCCCATTGTTGGACTGGATCTTTGAATTTGGGAGGTCTGATTTTTTTCAATTCTTTATATGTTTTAGATAGAAGTCCTTTGTCTGAAGGACAATTGGCTAAAATGTTTTCTCACTCTGTGGGTTGTTTTTTCACTCTATTGGTGATTTCTTTTGATGTACCAAAGCTTTTTAATAGGATGAGATCCCAGTTATTGATGCTTTGAAGTGTTTTCCGTGCAGTTTGGGTTTTGTTCATGAAGTCTTTGCCTACCCCTATGTGTTGCTAAATTCTTAAAAGCATCAGTGTAAAAATAATACTTATGAGTCATCCTTAGATCATACTGTTAGAACCTCTTTACTGATTTATGTTTTAATGGTGCTAAACAAAGGGATATTATGAGAATGACCTCTACAAAACCCATTGCTATATTACTGTTTGGAAACTCTTAGGGAAAATTTGCCATATGCCTTTATTACCCACTGGAGAAATTACCCTCATAACTGTGGATCAGGAACAAATGTACTCCTTCTACATTACTGGTGAAATTTAATCCTGTTGATAGCAGAGAATTCTGTATCGTTTTCCTCTTTGCTCTGGTTGGGAGAAAGCCCCGAGCTAACATTGTATAGTGTGTCTTGAGTTGCGTCTTTTACACTGATCCCATTCCTGGCTTCATATAATTTCCCTAACAATTTGTTTTAGTTTCATCTCCATTTAATTTTTTCTTTTTTATTTATATCTGTTGTAAGACACCTAGAATCTTTCTATAAAGTGGTTGAGGATGGATCCTTAGATAATTCATGTTTCCTTTAAGGCAGATAAAGTTTTTTATTTGTCTTGAATTTCTTAAGTTGAACCTAGAACTTGACACTGTATTTGTTTTTAAAGGGAAAAAGAGAAAGGGTAATGAGGGAGAAGAAAAAACTAAAACTGGTAGTAGAGAGACATTTACATCCCACTTTTACATAAGTGAATGATGAAAAACCAGAGAAATTTTTGGACCTGCAGGCACTCCTAAATATTGTAGAATATCTGAAATCTTCAAGGTAGTGCTTTGTGTTTCCAATTTATTTAATATTGCACAGATCATCTTTTTAGATTTTATCCAGATATTTGGCATATGTAGATATGTCCACCAATGTAAAAACTACTCCAAGTATGAAATTATTGTTAAAGTAATCATTCTCTTTCTGAGGTGTGTGTGTGTGTGTGCCCACACATATGTAGCTCAGGATACTGAATTTAGAAATACAGTGCATTTAAATAATACTCAGTTTGGTTATCCTGCCACACTAATATGAGTAGAGAACAGGATGAGAATGCCTTTGCAAGGGTAAAAATCTTAATGATAGCATATTAAGTACGTATTCATAAGCACACACTTTAAAAGAGCATCCATTTATAGGAAATTCCAATTGTAGCCTGATATAAAAGTGCTATACATGCAGTATATAAAAAGCACACATTCATAAATACAAGCCTATAATTCATAAAAGCAAAAACAGTCATTATTGAGTCCATGAACTATTTGGAGTTGTCTATGTTCTTCTTTCTCTCACACTGACTCTACATGCAGCTCACTGGCACATCTGACCTCTACCTGCCAACCCCACAGTGCCCTCCGTACTGTGCCTCCCACATCCATAACTGTGCTGGCCTCACAACTGGAATTCTTGCTGGTGCTCCTGTTCTGTTCCAACACACTCCTTTCTGTGTGCTGCCTTCGCTATCCACACCAGCCAGCTGGCCTCGCTGCTGTGTTTTATATATGACGAGGTGCACTCATGGCTTTGATGGTGTTCTTCTGTGTCTGGGGTGTGCACACTGTTTTCACGTGGCTTGTTTCTCACTTCATGTCTTTGTGCATGTCAGCTTTTCAGTAAGACTTTCCCCTACACCCACTTTTAAAACTGTAAATGCCTTCTCATCTCTACTGACAACTCTCCATCTCCTTCCACTGCTTAACTTTTGTCTGTAAAATTATCTTCTAACACACCACACAGATATATAGCAAATAAGCTATGTATAACTATCTATGAATATATATATGTTGTTTATTGAATCATATGTCCCTTTCAACTAGAAGAACTCCACAAGGTACGAATTAGGTATTTTTGTCATCTGTTTTGTTCACTAGTGCTGTCTTAGTACGTAAAACAGTGTATTTCACGTAGAAAGTGCTCTTTAAGTCTCCAAAAGGACATTCACATAACTCCATTAGAGCGGCAAGGACTTCCTTCTATCATTTCAAAGGGCTTTCTTGTTATTCTTTTGCTTTTTCCTAACTTATCTTCTTGGCTTTGCACTGCATACACTTTCCCACCTCTTGGCCCGAATGCCTTTTCCTTTCTTCTCTGGAGGTCCAAATTTTACTCAGCTTTCAATCCTTGGGCCAAATGCCGTCCCTTTGCTGGAGCCGTCTCTGCCTCCTCCAGTAGGAAACCATCTGCCTCTGTTCTCTGAGTCTCGCTGTTGGCAGACCTCTCTGCCATCTCACATCACAGAACTCTGGAGGGCAGAGTACGGGGTTATGGTTTCTTTACTTGCAGTCTCAGTTTGATCAGTATAAGGTGGGGGTAGTAATAGGGTATGATTCTGAGGTTAAATGAGATAATGGAAGTACTTCTGATTTTCTTAATAACTGTTAACATTATCATCATTACCAACATAATTTCTTCGTTGAAATACAATAATGTAAGAACATTACACTTGCACTGTAAGTTCTTGCAAAAAATGTCTAATTCACATCTACATACACACAGGTATTCAGTAAATAGCTTTTGAATAAATTTGGGAATGCAGACCAATACCTTGGTCCTTGAAGTTAAAGCAAAGATATTTGCCAAAAAGACAGTGACTTTTTTTTCCTGGCAGTCACCTTCTAGAAAGTAAATCCATTCTTATCTGACTTTGTTTGAGTTCCTCAGATATTGTTAGCACAGAATTTGAAGCCCATTCATGTTAGATATTCTCATATTTCCAAGTGTACAAAAGAATGTATTAGTTATATATCAACCTAAAGTTTTCTAAAATAAGCCCAAGAAAATATAAGAGCAAGAAAGAAAGTAAAAGAATAAAGGTAAAGTTCTAGAAGATGAAGTCCTTACCATTGGTCACAGGCAGAGATACACTATGGAGTTGCCATGCACAGGAAGGTGGGAGAAGGGGAGTGAGACTAGCTAGTGCTTTTGTGCTATTGGGAAAATATTTCCTAGAGATGATGATTGCTGTATTAAACTAGTAGAGTGAAAATTAGTCAAAAGAAGAGCATAACAGACATTCCTTCTAGGTGGGAAACATCATAAATAAAGACAAGAAGGCCTGATATAGAATGACACCTGCTGGATATCATAAGCATTTAGGCAAATCACATACATCTTTCTCTCTCTTTTTCTCTCTTTTATTTTCTCTTTCTCCTTTCTTTCTGGTACCAAAGATCAAACCATGAATCTTGTACATGCTAAGCCAGTGATCTACAGCTGAACTGCACCTCAGCTCATTTTTTAAAAAGAAATTTATTTTGAGAGAGAATGTCACTGACTGGCCACCAACATTCAATCCTTCTGCCTCACCCTCCTGAGTGCTGGGACTGGAGGTGTGTGTCAACGTGCTTGACACGATTACAAATTCTAGAGCACAAAGAAAGAAAATACAAAGTTGTAGAATAGTTTGTAAGACAAGTCAGGAATACCCTGAATGCCACACTCTGGAACTTTATTTTGCAGGTAATGAGGGATGGATGGATGATGGATTTCATTATTTTATTCTATTTTGTTGTGTTGGGGATTGAACCTAGGGCCTTGTGCATGCAAGGCAAAGAGCTCTACCACTGAGCCACATCCTCAGCCTCACTGGTGGCTTTTAAGTGGGAAAGAGACATAACCAGATATATGTTGGTTAGGTTACTCTGGCGACAGGGTATACACTAGACATGAGGAAAACAATGTTAAAGCAAAACGAAACCTCCAAAATGGATCCAGAGGCTATTGAAAACCTCCAGTCTAGAGAGATAAAATGCCTAAACCAGAGAAGCAAGGTAATAGAGGATGAGATGGAAATAAAAACTGTGGGCAGTGAAATCAGCAGGATTTGATGACGGGTGTATGAACCAGATTGGAGAAAGGAGGGTCCAGTGTTTCTATCTGGATGACCAGGCAGAGAGTGATACTCATCACTGAGGCAAGGCATTGCTGATGGGAGGGAATGGGGTGCAGACTGGCATGTGGGAGGGTGACAACGAGCCCAGGATTAGTCACTATAGAGCATCAGTATGTACGAGTCTTAACCTTAGGGAAGAGTCCAGCTGGAGATAATATTTAGCAGCTTTAGAAATTAGTGTTGCTTAAAGCAATGGGAGTGTGCAGAAGTACTCAAGCAAAAGTTTATGTTGAGACCAGAATTCTTCCAAAGAAAGCATTTACAACAGCACAGGAGGAGGGCCACAGAGGAAGTATATTAGGAAAATACAAAGAAAGACGAGAAGAAAATCAAAGGAAAATAAATTGATTGATGCTGAGGGGCTGGACCTTCATGGAAAAGGGATTGATCAACAGTATCAAATGCAGATGCGATGTAAAGTAACCTATGCACCAAAGAGTGTCTTAGATTTGGCAAAAAACATTCTACATGAGGTTCAGAGCAAGAAGGAAAACAAGATAGCTTGAAGCCTGCTGCTTAGAAAAGATGATGTCATGTTCACAGATGACAGTGAGAGAGAGGCCTCCAGCATCTCTGTTGCTTGTTTATCCTATCTAGGAGGAGAATCTCCAAAATAGAAAGGTAGAGCTAGTGTGTTTATGGAGAAATTGAAGCCTAAGATAAGTTAGAAGGCAGCAAGGACAGAACTATTTACATTCACATATAAGAAAGCCTTTCAGGCCCAGATAGATTACATTCTAGAACACCACAAACATACGTGTTCACACAAAGAAACACACACTTCAGCTGGAAAGCTTTAAGCATTCTAGACAAGAATGTCAACAATGGCAAAGGCTAAGGGTGAGCAGAAAGAAAGGGGAGCTCAGAAAAAATGTGTTCAACCGTGGAAGTATTACCATACAGAATAAATAAAAAAATTTGTCTTGTGTGACTCGGAAAGGCAGAATACAAACCAAGGTGTAGAAACTCAGATTCAACTAATATTGAGGCCCAACTTGCTATCATCCATTCATGACCGGAGCCTTTTTGGAAGGTGGTGTTCTCCTGTCTTGGCAGTGTCTGCGCTGAGTGTGGTGACCATCTGTCAGGACTGAAGTTGGGCTTCCTTTGGAAGGGTCACTACCCAGTACTCATGCCTCTTCCTCCCTGTATAATATCAGATTTTTTTGAAACATTAATTTTTTTCTAGTAAGTTTAGAAAATAAAATAAATTGCATTTGTCATCCCTGGATCATATTATCTCCAAGTTCCCTTCTAAATGGGAAACTCCAGGTATCTAGATTCTAGAACCTACAGTAAATGTTGACATGACAGTGAAATGGGGCCTGGAGAGAATGCAATAGTTTGAGGGTTGGTGTTCTATTATCTTCATTTGTCACGGGACCTTTTGCAGGAAGGTGGAATTAGCAGTGTTTCATGCTGGCTTCAGACTACCTGATTTATAAACAAATATTTAGTGGTATCATCCTGGTGCCAGTCACAATGCTAGGTACAGCTACTGTGAAGAAAATGTGTCAAGGCAGAGACTAGCGCTAAGAACAGAAGGTGATGGTGTTATAAAAGACTTTTTATCATCTCCCTCTAGGCCAGTTAAAATGAGTTAGAATGATCAAAGGCATTAGCGTTGAGTTCTTGCTTTGTAGAGCTGAGCCTACAAATCAAATGCCACTCTCTGTTTATTACTGCAAGATCATAATTCATGGAAAAAGGTTCAGGGAGGTCAGTATTTATGAGTACCAGAAGTGTTTCATTTGCAAAAATTATAAATGGAAAATCTGGCACTTAGCTAGAAATGTAGGTCTTCCGATACATAAATTTGCCCCATTGATTTTTATGTATTTCTTAAACTGTGCACTGCTGCTTTCAATATTGTTTTGGAACAGATTGACCATAAATATTTAAATAACGGCTGTTTAACAATCAAAGCTACTCACAGGCATAGCTGTTTGAAGTTACAACTGTGATCTACTGAGGTCAAGAGAAGCAAGTCAAGATAGAAAAGATTCAAAGTAAATTATTACTCAGTATTATTTTATCAACCAAAACAAGAGCATATGCATGCAATTGATTTGGAATCAAATAAATACTTTTAAAGTGGAATGTGTGCAAAAGTATCACCAACGTGGAAATGGGAGAGGGGGAAGATTCTCATTCTCACAGCAACCGAAACAAAGGAATTATACAATCTGGGAAAAGTGAGACGTAGTGCTGGCCATGTATTTTTTACTTTGCTTTTTATCGCTTCATTACTTTCAAAGAAAAGTCAAAAGCACAAAGTGCTTTACATACAGGGTCTGCCAACAAAATATAGTACAGTTGCTTTTGTCTTACCAGGTGGTTTCAGAAATACTTTTATTATGTGACTTGAACACATAGTCTTTCCATTGTAGCATACAAGAAATACTGAAGCAGTCATTTAAACATCACTTGAAATATATCCTAGAGAAGCTGCTGCTTACCTGCTCAGCTAGGTCTGGTTGTCCTGCACAGCAGCTATGGGAATGCACTGCTCCGATCTTCCTTCAAGGGAACCTTGGTAGGGGAGCAACTGAGCACAGCATGGGTACCAAATTCAGCCATTTCATATCCACAGAGGATTCTCCTAAAGGTATGCTTTGCTCTGGGGCTTTTTATCATCCCAGAAAGCTGTTTTCGGAGCTGCATTACATTCTGTTGTGTTTTCTATCCAACCTTCTTTCATTTGCTCTCTCCTTATAAAACTCTCAGAGTTGCATCACTATTTGCAGCTACCCCTGCTCCTGTGGTCCATTTTTCTCTAATAAATCCTAGAGCACTTTCAATGCTGTCTTGGCATTTGATTCAGAACATCTCGAACAGACATACTCTGATATACCTGGAAAGTGTCTTGTGCCTTTTCTTTAAAGTGCATATATTTTCAATTACATATTTATAAAATTAAATGTTTTTCTTCTCATGAAACTTTTGATTTCCACTGAAATAAGAAATGTCTTCTTCATCTATCAAAGTATCTAAAAATTATAAGTGCTTTATGCATGTTTGTTGAATGAATGACAAATGAGAACCTGTGCCATATTATCCTGAAAGATTTGAGGTTTGCACTAAAATGGTCACCATATACTTTGGCAGTAGAAGGAGACCAGGAAGGTAAAGAAATATAGGGAAGGCTGGAAACAAGTCAGCAGTATTTGTGAAAGTATTTAACTATATTTTTCTGTTTATGGGTTTTGATAGGGCTTGATATTGAGTGTGTATTAATATTACAAAGACATCAGAACTCAGATGATTAGAATTTTTTTTTCTTTTTTTTTGGTACTGGGAATGGAACTCGGGACCTTGCACTTGCCAGGCAGGCACTTGTGCTGCTGAGCTATATCCCCAGCCCTAGATAATTAGAATTAGATGATTAGATTCATGATTAGAATCTCATGGATATGTTAATCTTAAGTTATCATGAATATAGTACTAATGAGCCTAGTCGTTCTTAATCGTATTCTTCAAGTTCATGCATTTGTGTGTATAACTAAATAAAGAAGAAATTTCCCAAACTAAACCAAGAAAATTCCCATGAAAACTTAGGAAGATGTTTTAGAACAGCCACGTGATTAATGTTTCTAGAGTGCTGTGATATGCTATATCATGTACTGTCCTTAAGTCTTACAGTACTAAAAACTTGTGAGGTCCTTCATGACACACAGAATTCATAGCATATATAAACTGAAGTCGAATTTTAAAAATATACCTCTAGATTTTGCTTCAGACCATTTTGAAGTATCTGGTATCAGATTAGCCCTTCCATTATAAACAACTACCAACTGTACAAAATGTAGGAGAGACATCCCCATTTTTAAATATCAAATAATAAGCAACAGAGCATTGTACTCCCTAAGAGAAGGGAAGCAATCAGGTAAAGCCCTATAACTGCTCTTCAGTTTTGAGGCAAATTAGGGTAGGAAAGGGGCACCTAAGAAACACATTGTGTCTTATTTAGCTAAGGAGACAGGATCTCAGGCAGCTGAAATTTGGAGCTACGTAGACACTAGAGAGGAGAGAGCAGATAAATGAGCACATTACTGATGATTCTAGTCAATATTAGTCATGTCCTTCCAGTTCAGACATTTGTTTACGTAGCTGAAAAACAGGAACATTTCCCAAACAAAATGAAGGGAAATCTGCAATAGCTTTCTAAGTTCTCAGTTGAATGTACGTGCAAAATGGGAGACTCCACAGGCCTGGTAAGGATGACTTCCAGTTAGCCCAAATACCAGAAAGTATAAACTGAATAGCTATAAGGACTACCCCCAAATGGGACACTTTTACCTGATCCTTTGATTACAGATCCAAGGAGGGCCATGTCTATCAGCCACAGAACAGTGGCTAATCTAGATCCAGTCAAAAAAACCTTGAGAAAAGGCCTTGAAAGGAACAAGATAAATAATGAATACATTAACTAATATCATAATGAGGTCCAGTATTTTCTAAAGGAAGACAATAAATCTAGGCATTGAAAAATATACCATTTTCAATGGTTAGAAATAAATAAAAATGATTAGATGCACAAAGAAGATAAAAAATATGACTTACACCCAAGGGAAAAATTAGCCAATAGAAGCAGCTCTCTAAGAGTTAAAAGCATGACGTATCACTAGCGAAGGACATTAAAAAAAAATCTACTATAAATATGTTCAAGCGCTTAAAAGGAAAGATGAATATAATGAACAGAGAAATAGAATCTATGAAAAAGTACCTAAAAGGACTTGAAGAGTTGAAAAATTCAATGATGTAAATGGAAATTTCACTGGATGGGCTTGAACACACCATAATGGAAGCAATAAGAATGCATAAAGGGCAAACAGATGAAACCATCTAAACTGAAATAGAAAAACTGTGAAAAGGTAAACATCTCTTCTGTTATCTGTGGATAAATACCAAGCCACTGAAGATAATGCAATTGGAATGTTAGGATGAGGGTGAAAAGTGGGCAGAAAAATTATTAAAGGAAGGAATAACTAACATTTTCCAATTTGATGGACTCATGTAGAACTAAGAAACTCAGAGTAAGTTCAATAAAAATTCTCCAAGGTACATCATAACTAAGTTATTGAAAACCAACTACAAAGATAAAAATATTAAAAACATCCTGAAAAATTATCCCTTACATACAGAAGACTACATGAAAAATTACCATTGATTTCTCCCCGTAAAAAGGGCAAGCCATAAAATAATGGATGAACAACTATACAGCATTAAGACCATGAGAAAAAACACCTCTAAATCTGTAGTACTAGGACCAGTGAAAATATCCTTATAGCCTTCAAAAATGAAGGCAAAATAAGAATTTTCCAAAAAAGAAGAAAAAGGCAAGTAAATTCATTGTCATACATGTGAGTTTAGATGTGAATTCAGATCTATGCAAAGAAATAGCAGAACAGAAAAAGGTAAAAACATGAATAAATATGAAAGACTGTTTTCTATTTCCTTATTTTTAAGTTTTTCTAAAAAATTTTATTAAACTCAAAAGAATAATACTGAACTGAATTATTTCATACATATTATGCCTCATGTATATGTACACATACATACATATGCATATATTTAGAAATAATAACACAAAAGTCAAAAAGGGAAAGGCTTGAGGTTCATTTTTTTATATAAGTGGTATAATACTTAGACTATGATAGTTAAAGACACATAACATACATCAGAGCAATGACTTAAAAATAAATTTCAAAAAATGGTACAGTAAATAAGTCCATAAAGGAGATAACATGCTAACAATAGTGCACTAATACAAATGAAGTGAGAAAAAGTGGAAATAATGAACATTGAACAGATGGATAAATAGAAAAAATAGCAAGATGGTTAACTTAAAAATGGAATGAGCACGCCAATTAAAAAGCATAGATTTGACAGATTGGATAAAAATACAAGACCAAGCTAAGTACTGTTAAAAAAGTACTTTAAATGTAAAAGCATAGGTCAAAAGTGGAAAGATGGAAAAAGATATCACACCAACAGTAATATAATAGGGCTCTCTTTGTATCAGACAAAATACGCTGCAGGTCAAGCTATCTAACCTGGACCAAAAAGGGGCACTTTATAATGATTGCAATAATTCATTTTATGTGCTCAAAATTAAAATGTGTTAAAATAATTCATTTTCACTTGGCTAAGATGTTCTTACATAATGGGTAAAACATCATTTCTGGGTGCCTCTGTGAGATGACTGAGGAAGAGCTTTGTATTTGAGTTGGTAGATGAAAGATTAACCCTCACCAGTACTGACTGGTGGCTTCCAATGCACTGAGGGCCCAGATAGCACAAAAAGGTAGGAGATGGACATGCTCAGTCTATCTTCGGAAGCTGGGAGACCTCGCTTCTCTTGCCTCTAGGCAGTAGAACTCCAGAGCCTCAGGCCTTCCTTCAGACTCTAGGACATACACCAGTGCTTCCCGCTCACACTGAATTCCAGTGGGTTTGGACTTACCAGGGTTCCTGGTTCTCCAGATTGCAGGTAGCATTCTATGAGACGTCTCAGTCTTGATAACTATGTGAGAAAATTCCTTCTGTGTGTATGGAGCACTTGGACTAATCTACTTTTAAAAGGGTCAGTACATCAACAAGGGCCTAGCTATGTAAGTGTGGGTGTTACATAGTTAATTCCCAAAAATTAACAGAAGAGAAAAGGAAAAACAGATAAATCTATATTGAGAAAATATAGAAGAGATAAACAACTCTATCACTTAATTTTCATTTAATTGACATAGAAAAATCAGCACATTAAACGCCTAAAAATACACACTTTTAAAAAAATGTATGTGGAATATTTATCATGAGAGATCATGTACTGGGCTGTATTGTAATACTTTGATTTGAAAAAAAACTGAAATCATACAGAAAGTGCAGCCTGGCTACAACAGATTAAATTATAAATTAACAAACACAGAGCTAAAACATCCACAAACATTAAATAGCATACTTCTAAATGACACATGGCTGGTTTCATCAGTCTTGCATCCTTACATCTGGTAATCTGAGCAACTTCACTGAATATAATGATGTGTAATATAACAACGACTGTTAATTCCTATCATTTTGTTCTGAAACCTTGTATCATTTTTATTATTTTTGCTTTGTTTTGTTTTTGTCTATGTTGTTGGCATTTTGCTATGTCTTTATTATTCTCTTTAAAATAAAAGTCAGAACAAATTTAAAAATATTTTAATTGAATAGCAATGACAAAATAACATGTCAAACTTCCTAAATTGTAGATTAGAAAAGCACTTGGAGGGAAGTTTATAGCTTTAAAAGATTACGTTAGAAAATATGAGCCAGGGGTAGTAGTGTACCCCTATAATCCCAGCACTCAGGAGGCTGAGGCAGGAGGGTCACTATGAGTTCAAAGCCAGCCTGGGCTACATCGTGAGTTCAAGGCCAGCTTGAACTACACAGTAAGACCCTGTCTCAAAAAACAACTAGAAAGAAAGAGAAAAAGAGAGAGAGAGAGACAGAGAGACAGAGAGAGAGAGAGAGAGAGAGAGAGACAGACAGAGAGAGACAGAGAGAGACAGAGAGAGACAGAGAGAGAGAGACAGAGACAGAGACAGAGAGAGACAGAGAGAGACAGAGATAGAAACCAAATTAGCAATACCAGGAATGAAAGAAGAGCTCTCATTGTAGATCTTACAGACTCTAAAAAGAAGTGAATATTATCAACTATTTTATGTTAATGATTTTTTAAATCAGGATGAAATAGACAATTTCTGAAAGACACAAACTAATACAACTGATATAAGAAGATTCACAAAAGTCTGAAAACCTCTGTGGTGGATTAACTAACAGTCAATTTAGAACACCCAACTGAACTGAATCAGCATGGTACTCGGTGTGGAAGGCCCACTTGAGGATTGTTGCCAACAGCATAAAAAGAGAACTAGAGGGAAAGATGGTGCTGTTGATTCTCCTGGAGAAGCTTGTCATGCTGGCTTTTCTGATAGCAGCTCAGCTGTTCTCACTGTCAGAGGAGCTCAGGTCCTGGCTGTCACTGAGGATGGCTGGGGTTCTCTGGGCTGGGAGGAGTTGTGTGGCTCTCTGGTCCTTACCTTGAGTATCACTCCCTGGCTCCAGTGCAGATCGCTCAGCCTGCTGGCACAGATCCTTCATCCCACTGGCGCACACCTTCTGGCTTCCACCTCTCACCGTTGGGGCTTGCCAGTGCAGGTCCTTGATACAGACTTGCATGAAACATTGTCATGGGTTCTTGGCCTCCAGCTGGACTCATGGAGGACACGGCCAGGGGCTCTAAGTCTTCAGCTGAACTCATGCAGAACACTGCTGTGGGATCCAGGCCCTGAGCTGGATTCTTTAGGTCTCTCTCTAGTGTGTGGGCAGATCTTTTGCACTCTTTTGCACTGACTCTTTGAGTGAATATTATAAAATAATCCTATAAATTATGTGTCTGGTATTAAATTCTTTTCCTTGTGAACCCTGACTACAACAATCTTTCTATTTACAAAAGAAATTGAATTTTTAACTAATGTAAAACTTTTTTGAAATGTGGGTCTAAGTGGCTGCAATGATAAGTTCTGCAAAATGTTTAAAGAAGAAAATACCAGTCTTATGTAAATTCCCTCAGAGAATGCAAGAGGATCAATCCTGAATACATCATATGAGGCCAATATTACTCTGATACTGAAATCACCCAAAGGCACTACAAGAGAATACAGGACAAAAATCACTGTAAGTTTGAGTTAAGAAAATATTTTTCAGAGATGTGCTCCATAAGAGAAGATGATGGACTTCAAAGTTAAAACCTTTTGTTCTCTAAAAGGTAGTATTAAGCATAAGAAGGAAAGGGTTGGGGATGTAGCTCAGTGGTAGAGTGCTTGTAGAGCATGTGTGAGGTCCTGGGTTCAATCCCAAGCACTGAAAAAAAGCAAAGCAAAGCAAAGCACAACAAAGCACAACAAAGCACAGCAAAGCACAGCAAAGCACAACAGAACACAACACAATACTAACAGGCTGTGAGAAAATATTTGCAAATTATGTGTATGAGATAAAAGACATGTATCTAGAACATATAAAGGACTTTCAACATTCTATTATAAGCAAGCAATTGAACATAAGGAAACAGGTAACATATTTGAACAGGCATTTTACCAGATATATATGTGTATATGTGTGTGTGTATATATATATATATGGTAAAATATATACATAAACTAAAAGTAGGTATAATAGTTCATAACAAATATTAGACAATAAAACAAAAGAAGAATACAAAAGGATGCTCTGAATCCTTTTCCATAAGATTGCACTAGTTATTAAGAAAATGCAATTTCAAGCCACAACAAGGTCACCTATTAAAATGACTAAAAATAAAAAGATTCACTTTATCAAGTGTTGGTGAGAATATGAAGAACTGGAACTCTCATATATTGCTAGTGGAAATATAAAATGGTAAATTATTTGAAAACAATTTTTGAGTCTTTTACAATGTTGCCCTGTCCTACTATACAAATATTACTACTCTATACAAATATACCTACTCTAATTGTAGGTATTTATCACAGAGAAAAGAGAGTATATCTCTTTGGAAGAATTATTGATGAATATTCCCAGTATGTTTACTTGTAATAGCTCCAAACAGCAAATAACTCAAACACCCATCAAGAGATAGACTGATAAAATACATCCATATAAAATATTTCTCCATGAAATATTGATACTGTAACACTGATGAACCTCAAAATAAGGATGGGTGCAACCACTTTGGAAAACACTTTGGCAATTTCTTTTAATATTAAACATATGCTAACCACATGACCCAGCACTTCTGTTCCCACTATTTGTCTAGTAGAAATCAAAGTATGTGTTCACAAAAAGTTTTGTCAAATAGTGCAGCGTTATTCATAATACTAAGAAAATGGAAACGATGTAAATATATATCTTTAAATAAATAAATACAAATCTGTTATGCTCACATCATCATATAGTACTATGTAGCAATAAAATTAAGGAACTAGTGATGTACTTAATAACAGATAAATCACAAGAATATTTTGTTTAGTGAAGTCATATGATTCAAGGCAAATTATCTGAGCTTCAACAAAGATGAACGAAACTACAGTATGTGACTAATATGATTATACAATATTGTAAATGTACTAAATGCCACTGAATTGTTCACTTGCAAATTGCTGATTTATTTCAAATGAATTTCACCTCTTAGAAAAAATCAGTGCGAATGCTTGAGGAGACTCACTACCAATGGCAAAAAATAATCTTTTGGGGTAATTTAAATATTCTGTATCTCAACTCTGATGGTGATTAATGAGAATGTCATGTGCTAAAACTCCTTTAATTATGCTTTTAAAAATAAGTATATATTAATGCATGTAAATTATGTTACAATAAAGTTGATTTTAAAATGCGTTTCCTCTACTTATAATTACAAGTGCCTAAATGTAACTGGACCTTGCTTGTGTGTGCGAGGAGAGGGAAGCAGAAGTCGCCAGGGGAACTTCCAGGATATCTTTAACAAAAGGCACACTGCTGGCATGGGCTCTGTGGTTTAGTCTTTCCTAAAAATGCATGTGAGGCCCTTGAAATTGATATTATTTCTAATTCCCTGTCTCTGTGAGTGCTACTTGGGTTTAGCCATTAAGGCTTCCCGACAGGAGAGAATAGGGTAATGGGAATATTTATACTACTAAGGTTTTTTTTTTTGAAGGTCTTCATGTGGCTCTCTCTCAAGCTCTGTTTCATTTTTTGTATTTATTTATTTACTGTACTGGCAATTGAATCCAGTGACTTCATACTGAGCTGTATCCTCAGTCCCCTCTCCCCGCTTCTTTGTATTTCATTTTGAGCCGGTGTCTTGCTAAACTGCTAGCGCTGGATTTGAATGTGCAAACTTCCTGCTCCAGCCTTCCAGACTGCTGGCATTATAGGCATGTATCGGGACTCAACAAGACATCCGCTTTTCTACATTCCTTGTCTCCCTCCTTAAGCCTACAGGCTCAAGGCTGATAACAACTTAGCCCCCAGTTTTTACTGCCCTGTGTCTTTGTCTACATATCCAGTATTTTACTAGCCCATACAATTTTAATGGACACTTCTGTTTTCATTTGGGGATACTATGAACAGTGCTGCTATGAGCATTCCTCTACATGTCTTTTGGTGAACATATGTCTGCATTTCTTTCAGTCATATACTTAGTGGTAGAATAGCTGGGAAAAGAGTGTTTGTATGTTCTAGTGTACTTGACATTTTTCCAAAGTGATTGCAATAATTTACCCTCCCACCAGTTGTGTATAAAACTTCCAGTACAATAATGTCCACAGCAGTCCTTGGCATTGTCAGTGCTTTTAATTATAGACATTCTGGTTGCTATACATTGTAGATTTAATGTTTCTGATAACTAATAAAATTAAATATTTTGGGGCATTAACATGGTCTCTTTTAAGAAGTGCCTGTCAAATCTCTTACCTATTTTTCTACTAAGTTTCTCTTATTCATAGTTTTTTTGGTTACATGGTTTAAGTCTTTTGTTCATTATCTGCTTGGATAACATATTTTCCTACCCTGTGGCTTTTTTCTTTAGCCTCTCTTTTGTAAAAGAAAAATTTAACTTTAATGCCAATTCGTATTTCCTTTTATGGTTATTTTCACTTATTATATCTAGCTTAAAAAGTTTTTACCTACCCAAGGTCATGAATATTATCTCTGAAGTTATCATCTAGAAAACATTAGTTTATACATTTATAACAACATTTCATCCAGAATTGCTTTATGTATATTTGGTAGGGATCAAAATTACTTTTTCTCAAAATAGATTTCATATGTTCCCAACATCATTTGTTGGAAAGACTACATTTTCTTCACTGCTCTGCAATGTTACCTTTTCAGAGACTGGAAATTCATGTCAACATGAGTTTGTTTCCGGCTCGATTATATCCCACAGATCTGTTTATCTTGTATCTTACACTCAGTGTCTTAATTACTGAGCACTAGAAGAAATCTTGCTAAGTGGCGTTAGGCACTAACTCACGTAAGTTCATATGCTGAATCCCTAAACCCTAATGTGACTATACTTGAAGGTAGGGCTTTCAAGGAGGGTAAATAAAGCTAGTTAACACTAATCCAATGATACTCCTTAATCTTGGATTTCTAGCCTCCACAATTATGAGAAAATAAATTTCTGTTGTTGAAGCCACCTAGCCTCTAGCATTTTCTTATGTCAGCTCTTGCTGACTAAAATAAATGGTTAATTTCTCTACTCTTTAAAATGTGTTGGCTGACTGTTTGCCCTTGACATTTACATATAAATTTAGAATCTGCTTTTCACTTTCCACAAAGCAATTTTGGAATTTTAATTAGGATTGCATTTCTCTGTAGACAAACTAGGGAAAAATTGGTAACTTTACAATATGGAGTGTTCCAATCTGTGAAAACAATATATTTAAGTCTTTACTTTCTTTTAATAAAGTTTTTTGGTGTTGATATTTTAAGGCTTTTTTTACTTGGATATATTCTTAGATACTGGATGGTCTTCTTGCTGTTATAAAGATAATTGTAAAACAAAATCATTCTAAATGTCTGTTCTCATCAGGTGGAGATAGAAATTAATATGCAAATTAGCTACCTAAAGACCTTGCAAAATCTCCTATTTATTTTGTTTGCCTGTAGACAGTCCCACTTTTGTCTATAAAAAAATCAGTTAAAACATTTCCCTTTTCTGTGTTGAGAGAGTTTATTATGAAAATTTATGAGATAATTTCAGCCTTAGAATCTGTTTTTTGGGGAAGTTTTAGTTTATTTACCATTAATGTAACTAATGTACCATATAATTATTTCACTCTATTTTTCTACTTGTTCTCTATTTCTCATTTTCTGTATTTTTTTTTTGCCTTAGTTTGAGTTAGTAAAATATTTTTAACTTTTAAATTGTTCATTGACTTGCTACTTGTGCCTTATTTTACCCTTTTAGAATAATGGTTACACCAGAACTTATAGCATACATTTATTAAATAGTACAGTCTAATGTCAGGAAAGGTCAACCAGAGTGCTACTTTAGCACTCAACATTAGCTGGTTCTGAGAAATGTGATAAGTACCCAAAACAGTGAATATCAAACAAACCATTTTGGCTGGAAAATGTAGAAATGAGGCACCTGACCAAGTACCAAATAAATGACAAGTAAAGTACTGAGGCAAACTTTCCTATGAAAATGTGTTGAGTACCAAATTCTAGGAGTTTCAAAGCAGTCAAATATCAAGGTACGATTGTACTTCTCTCAAAAGTTAAGAATTTAATCATTTCAACTCCCTTAATCTCTTCTGTCATTTGCATTATTTTTGTCCTATTTGTAAAACTCTACATGGCTTTGTTCCTGGTAGTACTGGACATTAAACCCAGAAGCTTCACACCAAGCTCCATTGCCAGCCCATTTTTCTTTTTTCTTTTTTGTTTTGAGACAGTGTCTTGCTAAATCCCTAGGTAGCACAGCCTAGGCTTGAATTTGTAATCCTTCTGCAGCAGCCTCTCGGAGTAGTCATTATTTTTATTAGCAATTTTCTACCCACATTCAACACTTTTTAATTGTTCATTTCTATAATTGTAAATGAATATTTTCAATAAATCACCTCAAGTTTTATTCATTTGAAAATATATTTCACCTTTTAGGGAAATTTTTCTTGTGGAATTATAGACTATAAGCTTCTTTCAGCATTTAAAAGCTGCCGCTCTGTTGTCTTCCTGGTTCCACAATTTCACTGAATAATTCAATCTTATTCCAAATTCAAAGTTGTAGTATATGTTTGTCTGTCTTTTTAAGGTTTTCTTTGTTTTGTTTTCAGCAGTTCTACTGGCATGTCATGACATGATATTTTAAACATTTTTCTTTGTTATAACTAGTGCTGGAGTTATGTCCAAACCAGCCTGAACGGTCCCATCTCATCTGGTATAACTGGTGCTGGGGTCAAACACAGGTGCTCAGTGCTTTACAGTGAGCTATAACCTTCTGTTTCCTTAAAGAAAATATATCTCAGTGGAAATTAATAATGTGACTGACTCTGTAATCCAATGGTTTTCCTCAATCTTAGAAAAATCTCAACCTGTATCTCCTCAAATATTGAAATTACACATTATCTGTCTCATAATTCTTGGACTTCAATTTAAAATACACTAGAGCTTTTGCAGCAGTCACTTTTTGGTTGCTGGACAAAATACATCACCCTTACAACTTCAAGAAGGAGAAGTTTGTTTTGGTCCACAGTTTCGGTCCATGATTAGGTGGCTTCATGGCAAAACCAGAATGGGGCCTGGCAGAAGACAGGGCTCAATCCATAGCAACCAGGAAGCAGAGACAGGAGCGAGGAGCCATGGACAAGAAAACACTCTTTCAGGTCACAACCCAGTGTCCCCTCCAACCAGGCCCTGCCTGCTAACAGCAAGTCAGCTATGAACTAATGAGTGGACAAATCCACTGAGGAATGTGGCCCCATCATCCAGTCACCTTCCAAATGCATGAGGCTCTTGTAGGACATTTTATTTTTAAGCCATAGCCATGACACCTTTGACTATGTCCTACGTACCTTTTAGGCTCTTTGCTTATTGGCCATCCTATTCACTTATTGCTGCAATCTTAGTGTATACTGACTTGACTACCGGGTCAGTACTGCTGTAGTAAAGCAACTCTTCAATCCATTGGTCAAATTCTTTGTCCTGTGTTTTTTTTTTTTTTTTTTTTTTGTGTGTGTGTGTGTGGTGTGTGCTGGGGATTGAATCTAGAGCCTCATACAAGCTGGGAAAATGCTCTACCATTAGCACAGTCAAATTCTTAATTTGAGTTATTGAGTGTTTTTTTCCTGTATTCTAAGGTTTTCATCCTAGCTATGGCACAGTCTTGAAGTTCATCTTTTCTTCCAACTGTCACTGCTCTTCTTTCCTATTTGATGTTGTTCTTGTAGCACCTGTGGCTGCTGATTCAAGCAATGTCAGATTGGCTGGATTCTACAGTGTTACATTGTCCCTCCATTTGGCACTTGTGCTCCTTCAGAAAGGAACCATTATGTTGATTGCTTGGGGTAATTAGGTAATGTTTGTACAGCAGACACTTCTCTGCCAGCCTTCGAGGGCATCACTGATTCAGCTGCCTCCTGGCTTCAAAAAAGGAAGATCGAAACTGATATCAGAGACCCTCACAATGAAGGGCCTTGTCCTTCCTCCACCAGCAAAGCACTTACTCATCTAGATGACGTGGCCTGATGAATTCTGATCAAGTGGGTACCATGCTACGTCAGCTCCTACCCAAGCTACAGTAGTGCCCCTGAAGCTGTGGTTTTGTTTCTGTGCTTCCAGTTACCCATGGTAAGCCATGTACAAAAATATTAAATGGAAAATTCCAAAAATAAGAAATTTGTGACTTATAATTAACTTTTAAATAACTTTTATTGCAGATTATTGTTATAATTTTTCCATTTTATTATCATTTGTTTCTGACTATGCCTAACTTATAAATCAAGCACAGGTATGTATGTACAGGGAAAAATCCCACAGTATATGTAGGGTTTGGTCCTAGCTGCAGTTTCAGGAAGCCACTGGAGTATTGGAGTGGAAGACCCCAAGGATAGATTCACAAGGGTGAAGAAGTTCAGCTCTGGGGAAATGGGTTCAGCTCTACCACTCAGTAACATGACAGTTCTCTGTGTTTACTTCTGACTCTGGCTGTTGTAATCTCCTGTGTTGGTTCTTTACCAGTCCAATCTAAAAGTACTTGTGGACCCTAAGGTATTAGTTCTAGGCTTCCTTCTTTTTATTTTTATTTCTTTTCTTAATGGTCATCCAGGTCCCATAACATGAAACATCATTTATATCTCTAACTCTGTCCTCTTCCCAATACTCCAGACTGTGATGTCTAATGCCTATTTGATGTCATGGAAGATAACCCAAAGCTGATCTTACTCAAGCAGGGCTGATAAACTCTGAATAGAGGCCCCAGGAGACTAATTCTAAGGTAGCAATCCAACAGTTATTAATGTACCATTCTGCCCCTACTTTATCTTAGGAGGTCTATATAGCTGATATTTGTTATATTTACTTGTTTTCATTGCTGTTTGAGACAAGGTCTTGCTCTGTAATTCAGGCTGGCCTTGAACTTGCAGCAATTCTTCTGTGTCAGCCTCCCGAGTGCTCAGATTATAGGCATGTGCCGTTGCATCTGGCTTGTTACATTGCTTTTTCTATAGTCCATCTCCTCACATCGGAACACAAGTTCCATTGGAATAGAGGTGTGTCTGTCCTGCTTGCTACTGTATGAACAGTACCCGCGTCATGAGACATAGTAACAGATACGGAGTGACTTCCCGCAAGGAGTATGAGAAGATAATCCAGTTAGACTGCTTAGATGACTTTTTGCTTAGATGACTTCTGAACGGAATGGGATTGGGAGGGTTTTGGGTGGTGGGGAACCAATGCTTCCTGCCATCTACGAGCCTACATAGCTAGTCAGCCCTTCTTCAGAGGGTGTTCCTCATTTGTGTTTCACTGACCCCGCACTTCACTTTTTCCACTTCATTAGCACTGCCATCAATTTTACCTCTGGTCCATCCCAATGCACTCTTTTCTCTCCATTAGCTCTGTTGCCGCTCTCATTTAAACCAGTGTACTTCCCTTCCGGTCAAGTATGACAGGCTCCCTCTGGTATCCCACTTCCCACTCTTTTGGGCCCCTATCATTCATTCTTCACCCAGCGACCAAACATTGTAAAGCAAAAGCATATTATATCCTTGACCTGCCTTAGACCTTCAAAGCTTTCTTATTGCCCTTATAATGAAACTAGGCTCCTCATTTTAGCTTTTACAACAGTACATGGTCTGTTCCCTGCCTTCCTTTGTATCTGCGGCTTCATTATCCTCCTCTCACTAAGCTCTAGGCACACTTCCCAGCTTTCTTTTATGGTAACACAGCAAGTTCACGTGCTTAAGCTCCCTTTCACCTGCTATTCCCTCTGTCCGGGAGATTCTCTCCCCTAGTTTTTGTGTGGCAGATGATACTACATCTTTCCCGTTTCCAGCTTCTCTAACCACCCCCTCATTGTGATAGCTACTTGGCCTTTCATTATAGCACCGCCCTGTATCATTTTCTTCACAATTCTTGTTGCTAACTAAAGTAAGCTTAGGTTTTGACAACATTTTCATTTTTATTGTCTGCTGTATTCATACTCATTTTGCCAGTATCAAAAACAATATATCACACATATTAGATCCTTATTGCTTATTTGTGGAATATGTAAGTGGATGACAACTGAAGGTGGACACTTTAATTTCTCACACCATTGATCTTTTAAATATCATCTTTTTGATATGAGTTCTTGTTCATCCTTTCATTACTTAAAAAGAAATAGAGTAATGTTCAAAATCTACACTTTCCCTCTTGTCTATACTTTTTTGCCAGCAGCTCTATGACTTTCTTCTAATAATAATGGTTTAACATCTATAAATCATTTGTTTCAGTTAGATTGTGTGCTAGATCATCTCACTTATCATATCAGTCCTCTGAATTAGACTCAGTTATAATCCATGCTTTATAAATTAGTTAGCCTTGGAGTGTTTACATTACTTTTCTAAGGTCACAAAGCTAGCCACCACGTTAGTTTGCTATTTCAAGTGAACTTCATAAACAAAGAAAGCAGGTATACCAGGTATACAATAAGGAAGACTTTGAATGACTGTAACTTTTTTAAACAAACCTTTTGGTAATCAGTGGCAGTAGGTGAGGGGGGGGGGAGGCATTAGGAGACCAAGTACCAACTTCATTTCATGATACCCATGTAAAATTTAATAGCAAACTTCAGACTCAGCTCATTTAGAGCATCCCCAGAAGGAAAGACAAACCAAAGCAGGCCAGTCTCTGAGACTTTCTCCTTTTTCTTTTAGAACAAGTCTCTAATTAGTAGACTCTTAAAGCTTTGAGGTCAGGAAAATCAAAGTAGTGTGTAAATGACTTGCCCCCGAGAAAAAGCATACATGTATGTCCAAGGAAAATCACAATAATAGTGGCTATGGGATCATTGATCTGAAAGAGTATCATATTAACATCAGATCAAAGGCAGAGTGACTTCTGACACCATTGTGCAAGGGAAACAGCTCCATGTGAGCAAACTGTTAGAACAAGAAGGAATTACGATGAGGGAGTAGGATGAGAACATATCTTTGAATCCAGGGTGTGTGTATAAATGCACACACACACACATATATTCACACACACATATACTTATGTATTTATTTGTTTGAGTTCTTTGCCCCCTGACACTCTGAAATTGCCTTATTAGTTGCCTTTACCTCTTGTTTAAAAGAAAAGTTTGCCTTACAACAATCTAGGCTGTCTTTCAAATAAGCAGCTTGCAAATTGAGGGTGTGATATTTTATTGCATGCTGCAAAGAGCGATCAAGACTGGCAAATTCTTATTCATATCTACCCTGTCTTCCTGGTGTCACTTGGGGTTTTCTTTCCAATTTGTTAGGGTAGGGTTTTGATGGTTTACCAGAAATGTGTGCATGTGAGTGTACACGTATGTGTTGGGGGGAGGAGCCACTGTGTATCATGGGGAAATGTACACGGATACCATCTGCAGAGTGGTACTCAAAGCCACCAGTACCTTGGGAGTGGTGTGAGGAAGGATGAGTCAGGCTGGGAGCAGTACTTTCTGACTGCCCACTCACAGGCACAGAGCCAAATTTTATTTTATCCGTTAGCTTCTAGTCTTCAGATTCATATGAAAAAATGATATTTCTGAGCCTGGGGATGAGATGCTTTTGTAAGACTGATTAATTGTAAGACTCTACTCTCCTGAGGGCCAGAATTTAGTTTTATTTACTACTGTACACAGCATCTAATATACTACATGGCATGAAATCAAGACTCAATAAATATTTGTTGAGTGAATAACAAATAAATATGATATTTTGTATTTATTGGATCAGGCCCTGCAGAAAATCTTTGCTCTCCTGGGTCAGTGAGAAGCTGGGAGCTCAGACTGTGCTATGGATATTTTTAGAACCAAGGTTCTTTGACCTATCAGCAACCTACTTCTTGGTATATTTTTAAGGGGTATGCAGAGACATAATTTAGCCAGTAAGAACCCATTTGGCTCCATTATTTGTACATTTTTAGAGGGAACTGGAGACAGTTTGATTAAAAAGGGAACCAAGTTCTTATTTTCAAAGAGATTATAGGTTAAGCAAGAATATAAATAAGTGCTCAACATGCCTAGTGGAATATATGCTATGAAAACACAGGAAAAGGAGAAAGACAGTGATGGAGGAACAATATATAGTGTAGTCCTGCTTCTCTTGGGGAAAGGATTGGCCAGGGTCTAGAATCAATTTAGTGAAAATTTTATGAGACGTGGCTCTATTAAATTACACTGAAAACTTTTTGAGGATTTCAATGACACCCAAATTGTGGAGCTTTTGGAAAGCTATTTTCTTTTTTTTTTTTTCTAGAAATTTTCAATAAATTGCCGGCTAGATAAGGATTAACAACAAAGACTCAGAACTTGAGCTTCTAGAGGAAATAATAGAGGGGTCAGAGAAGGCAATGTTCTTTGGGCACTTAGCATGTGTTGCTAAGTTCTTTATACTCTTTATCCACTTTCACATTGAAGAGTATTAAACAATAAGAATATTCTTATCTCCTTTATGATAATAAGGCACAGAAAGATTTGGGAGAGTTGCTCAGAATCACTCTGCCATCAGTGGAAAATCCAGAAGCGAACCCAAATAGTCTGACGCTAAGATCAAATTATTTCCTTGAATATGTATGTAAACTGTCAGTAGTACATAGTTTCTAAGTTTTTAAACTTCTGAGATATGCTGCCTCTTTGAAAAATATAGTAAATATGAGGGTTTAAATATTTAATGGGCTTTTAACATCTTTTTAAACAAAATGCAGACTCTGCCACCAAAGGGCATAGTATTTCCACACAAATCTTTCTATTTCTTGGAAGGATCAAGTTAATTTCAGCCTGCAGGCCTTACTTACTGCTTGTAGGCCTTCTGCCTGGAATTCCTTTCCTTCTGCTCTTCTTGTGGCTGGCTCTTTCTGGTCCATCAAGCCTCAGCTTTGATAAATCTCTTCAGAGAGGGCTTCCCTGTCTGCCCTTCTCCAAGTTTCCCAGCATCCCACAGTCATTTTCTCCTATTTATCCTTCTTTTATTTTTTCCCCAGCCCTTATCCTTATTTGAAAGTTCATGGTGATTGATGTTCCTTCTGCCCTGTTTCTTCTGACCATTATGCAAGCTCCATGAGGTTAGGGGCAGTGGCTGCTTTATTTATTGAAATTTCTCAAGATTCACCTCTGCCTGGTGAGTCACAGAGCCTTCAGTAATACTTGGAGGAATTAACACTGTCCCTGGGGGCTGTGTGTGCCCCTATGTTTCAAAGCAGTATGTCACAGGCAGCGTCTGCCCCCTATTCTGGGCAGAATGAGAGCACCATATGGGAAAAGAGAGATCTGCAACCAAGGCCTGAAAAATACTTGCTGGTAAGCACTTAAATGAGTCACAGCTATTCAGAGGACCTCCAAAGAGAAGTCCTCAGGAGCTATTATGCTGTTTGCAGAAGGAACGTTTTGCAGGGTAGAGCTGTAGTTAGGTACATGCAAGGCCATGACTTTAGTTTTATCCGAGTCTCTTTGTTCATGTTTTGTTTTCTCTTCCACCTGAATTTAGATCTAACACTTGTCTTGGCTTATCACTTTTCTCTCTCTACTAGGACATAAGGTCTGAGAAAGCAGGCACCCACCTGTTTTTACCATCTTCTATAATCAGTGTCTAGAAGCATGCTTAGCACAGAGTACTACTCAAGATATACATAACCAGGGCACTAAGAAATGGGCCAGTACTAAATTTTGTCTGTAGACGGCAGGAGAGATAGCAGAATGGAGTCCTGATAAACCTCAGGCACAGTTCCAGATATTTTCATATATCTTAGATCATTTATTTAACATGTTGAGTTCCTGACTTTGAGAGTCCAAGTTTTAAGAACCTAAAGTCTATTTAAGGTAGAAGATAACTCTCTTCTTCCACATTGTAAAATCAGGTCTTTCTGGGCAACATTAATCCATCCACTGAGGTCTGTCCTATGACTGGACACTGCTATATCAAATAAATAACTTTGTATGATACCCAGTGCTTATCTGAAAATCAAGAGAAAATTGTAACTAAGGACTTGGCCACAGCTTTACCTATAGGATCATTTCCATTTATCATTTCAGTTTGAATTCATCTGAATGTGAGCCAAAAATATAATTTCCAAACAGAAGACTAGAAATGACTGCAAATCAAGTGGATTTGGAAGAGATGGTTTCCAGCAGGCACAGCAAGCTTAGCCTGGGTCAGCTAGATGGGAAAAATGCAAATTGGCACAGTGCCATGCAGCAGGAGAAACCGTGGGAGAATCAGTTCAGGTGATATCTGCCCGTCCCGAATCCCCAGTCCTAAGCTCTAAACGGTTAGGCTGGCCCATTTCTTAGTGAGTGTTCAGCACAGTTTGAAGAAACATGTAATATAGCCTTGCACTGAATTACCTTGTTAGGTACACAATAAGAGGAAGGTAGCACTTAGGAGAACATTTTTGCAGGTTTAATAAGAGATAATAGTCATTTTTAGCTCATTTGGTGTGTAAATAGGACCAATTTCAAAGAAAAATGAGCTTTCTCTTAAAAATTGCAAAATAAAGCACCATTACCCATACCTTGCTCAGCTATTTAAAAGTAGCTTGAAGCCAGGTCTCTCCTGAGGGCTTATCAAGATACATGCCCATGGTGCAAACGGAAGTACATCCTTCAGAGTTTATCCTTGAAATTTCCTCCCTCACTGTAGAGTTTCTACCCAGATCAGCATACTGTTGTAAGGTATTCACTGGATTGTTAGGAATAATAAAGTCCCTTTCTGTAAGATGCAGAGGCAGAAAAGCCATGGGAAGTCTACAGAGCAGGTTTCAGTGCTCCTAGTTTATATTAAAGAGCTGTGAGGTTTGGGGCAGTCTCCTCAATCCTTCTGCAAGATGGTGGGTGGGATCCACACAGGGCTTCAAGTTCTTTTCCAGCTCTGGCTGACTGGTTTGGTAAGTTTCCTGGGGACAAAAAGGGCCCCCTCTTCTACTCACAGGATGCAACAGCCATTCAGAAATTGCTCTGCACAGAAAAGCAAAGAAATTTATGTTGCCCTTTGCTTCCGAGTTCATCTCAGATGCCCATCCTTCAGCAGGACCACAACTCTGCTCTCTGCAAATGACACTTACAGAAAGGATGTTTATGAATACCACACCTCACCCCTACCTCCCTCATCATCACTCTGGTGCTAGGTCTAGAGTTTTCCCTCCCTAGACTAGATGTAGAGGGAAGAAGGATAGAATAAAAGTGGCAGGGGTGCTACTGTTTTTTCCTTGTCATCCTAGGAGAATGTTTCTTGAAGTATTACATTTGGGATTCTTTCCTCAAATGGCACTAAGGTCCTTCTTAAAAGCACAGGTTCTTGAGCACTGCTCAGGCTGTACTGATTCAGAAATTAGTTTTGTGGGGAGGAATATGGAGTTCCCCAAATTGAGCTTTAAACCAAGAACTACTGTTGCTAATTCTTTCTTTAAAATCTTATTTTTATATATACATTTGCAGTACATAATGAATACATTTGTCATAGAGAGCTGGTACCTATACATATCAAGTCCTCTTTACTTCCCTTTCCCTGTGTATATGCTCTATGTGTTGGATAAAATTTGGAAACTGCTACCCTTGAAGGGGCTAAGACCTTGTAACTCCACTTGCTGGCTACAGCGACTAACCATGATTTGCTACATTTATCTGACAAAGATATACGACCCACCTCCTGTGTGCCAGGCAAGTGAGAAAAAGCACAAAGTGTGTGCTTCCATGGTACCATGGTCTAGTAAGAGGAGACAAATGTAACTGAAAGTGAATCTGTGCTATGTGAGGCAATGAAATAATGGCAAATGATGAGGAAGACATCTTTTTCATACAAGATAGGGTGAAAGGCTTAGGCAAAGGATGGCTATTCTGCCAAGATTTGAAAGACTTGAAAGGGAAAGAACTATCAGACTGGAGGAGGAACATACCATGCGGGGGGAGCAGCAAGGAAAAAGGCCCTGACAGAGAAGGTGCCAGTGTACTTGGCAACAGCAAGAAGGCCAGAGTGGGAGGGTCAGAGTGAGTGACAGGGAAGTGGCAGCAGGCAGTAGAGGGTGCAGATCACCTGGGGCCTCACAGGCCATGGAGCAACTTCAGGTTTTCCTGAATAAAATGGCAGCTATCGGCAGGGCTTCAGTCTGAGCAGACATAACGTAATTTGGCTATAAACTCGTGGCTTGCTTGCCCTATATCTAGGCTGAAGAACACTGTGGCATCTGGATTGGTGGGAGCAAAGCAATGACTTGTGGTCATGTTCCTCCTTTAGTTGGACTCCAGTCTATTGCTCTTTATTTAAGGGGTGACTCTCTGCTCCTGGCTGACCTCCGGAGGGCGACCTAACATAGGTATTTTGTTTGAGAAGTGGAGCTAAGAGTAAGAAAGTTTAGCTAGGAAAAAGTTATGGACTGAAATGTGTCCCCCTGCCAATTCACAGGTTGAAGCCTTAACCCCTAGGGCAGTGGTGGCAAACCTATGGCACGTATGCTTCAGCAGGTTGTTTGTTATTGTTGAAAGCTCTGGAAGGTTCATCATCACTGGCCTAGGATGACTGTGCTTAGAAACGGGCGTTTAAGGAGATGAAGGTTAAGTAAATTTATTAGGATGAGGTACTAGTCCGGGAGGACTGGTGTCGTTATAGGAAGAGCAAGCGATACCAGGAGTATAACTTTACAGCAGGAAGGTCACAGATGGACTGAGGGAGAAGGTGTGCATCTGTAGGCCAAGAAAGAGCCTCTCTGGGAACCAACTCTGCTGGTATCCTGGTCTTTGACTTCCAGCCTCCAGAAATGTCAGAAAATAAATGTCTATTGTGTAAGCCATCTAGACTCTGGTATTTTGTTATGGCTGGCTTAGCAACTTAATACAGCAGAGTGAGGCCAGATACCCTTCTTTCACTTTGTCTTAGTCACTTTTCTCATTGCTGAGACAAAATACCTGGACCAAAAGTTGAAGGAGGAAAAGTTTATTTAGCTCACAGTTTATAGAGATTTCAGTCTATCACTGGCTGGCTCCAAGGTAGGGTGTCTTGGCAGAGGAGCATGGCAGAAGAGAAACAGTTAATAACAAGCTGAACAGAGCAAAAGTAAGCAATCAAGCAAGCAAAGGACAAGACAAGAGTCTTTCTGTTTCTTACATTGTATCCAGGCTACTGGGATCGGGGCAATGCCAAACCAGTCTACTGATTTAGTAATCACATACTCTTAATCCCAGCATCACACATTCTAGATTTAGCTACCACTGAAAAACCCCCACCTATGACCGCATGAGGCTTTAGGGGGACATCTAGACACAAACAATAATATTCTTCCCTGGGCCCCCAAAGACTCATGTACATTCCTTTATGCAGAAGGCATTTAGTTCATCTCTGAGAGTTGCTGAATTCCTAATAGGTTCAGCATTGTTGAAATGTCCAAGTCCCAAGTCTCCTCTGAGATCTAAGGCAAACTCTTAGCTGTGATTTTCTGAACAAATGAAAAGAAAGTTCAACACTTCCAACACTCAATGGCACAGGATAGACATTTCCATTCCAAAAGGTACAAATAGAGAGATACAAAGGAATGGGACTAAACCACATCCAAAATCCAGCAAGGGAAACATTAAATCCTGTAGTTCTATGTGCACCATCTGAGGCAGTATGTGGCAAGATGTGAACTCGTAAGGGCTTGAATGGCTTCACTCTTATGGCTCTTCTGGTGGTTATAGCTCCCATGACTTCTCCCTTGGGCCTTCTGTGCTCCCTCCTTGCAGTATTACTCAGACAATCCATGTTCCTGGTTTATCCGAATTTTGGAGTTTCCAATGCATCTTTGGCTTCACACTCACAGCTCCACACACTGCCCTCTCAGAGGCATACTGCCTAGCTACCCAAGCTTTCTTCTGAAAGCTGAGTGGAAGTCTTCCTGAACCCACAACTCTTGCATTCTTCATGCACTTAAAACCAGTGTCACGTGGATGATGCCAAGTTCTGCCACCAGCTGGAGCAGTAGCTGTGTTTCCTTCTGTCTTGGTTGTATGGCTCAAGTGTCTAGATCCCTGAGCACTCTGAACCCAATTCCAAGAAATAAATTCTCTCAGTTTCTGCCATTCTGGAACTTGGTGCTCTGGGGATCTCTTTTCAAAGCAAAGTCTTTCACTTTTGCAACTCTGAGGCTGCAAAGGCTGGAGTCCTGTTGATTCTTGTGATATCCTCAGGCCATCTTTTTATGGTCTTCTTCTGAAACACTTGGCTTTTCCTTGCTAGTCTTTTCAGAAACCAATTTCTCATCTGTTCCATCTTTGCAAGTTGCAACTTTACTGGAGCCTTTATTCTGGCCAAACCCACAATGTTTTAAATCATCCCTCTGGGCTCTTTGCTCTTGATTCTCAATTTAAGTCTGGCTAAAAGCCCCTAACAGTAGCAGTGCCACTGCCTCAACATTAGATTGGCTTGAAATTTCTGATGCAAGATTCATTAGTCTGCAATCCTTAATCTCAGTCTCAGGTAAAGTGTCTGGACAGGAGCAAAATAGAGCCAAATGCTCTGCCATGTCATAACACACATGTTGTGGAGTCCAGTGGCCAGTACAATCCTTCTTCCCAGGAGAAACCTCTTGAATTTGGTCTTCACCAGGACCATTTCTATCAGCATTCTGGTCTTCTGAGCTCTACCTGAATCCCCCATCAAGAACAGCCTAAGGCATTCCAGCTCTGCTTTTTCAGGTGGCATCTCCAACCCTTTTCTAACTCTTCCCTTTCCCACAAGTCAGCTTCAGTGGCTCCTAAACCAAATGTTCAGGTACACTTAAAGCAATGACCTCACTTCTATAGTACCAAATTCTGTTTTAGTCACTTTTCTCACTCCTGAGACAAACTACTAGCACCTAAAGGAGGAAAAATTTATTTAGCTCACAGTTTGTAGAGGTTTCAGCTTATAATTGACTGGCTCTAAGGGAAGGTGGCATGGCAGAGGAGCATGGCAGAAGAGAAACAGTTAATAGCAAGCTGAAGACAGCAAAAGCAAGCAAGCAAGCAAGGGAGAAGACAAGCCTCTTTCATCCCTTCTATTGTATCCAAGCTGCTGGGATTAGGGCAGTGCCAAACCAATCAGTGGGCTGATTTAGTAACTACACAACCTCAATCTCAGCACCATATATTCTACATTCAACTACTCCTGAAAAAGCCCCACCTATGACCACATGAAGCTTTGGGAGAACATCTAGACCCAAATCATAACACTTATTCACACATTTATTTATTTAAGCAATCTTTACTCAATGCCCAGTCCTTGTAACGCACCATGTTGCTGATTAACATACATCATTTCATATAATTTCTCAACAATGGTGAGGAAAGGCTTATGACCAACATTTTATGAAAAAAATAGCAACTTAGAGACAGTCAATTGGCTAAAGGAAGCATTGGACATTAAATATAAATGTAAGACCATATTAGGAAAGTCTCCTCTGTCAGAAGTGAGAGAACAATCCCTGAAGCCAGTTCTTCTGAGTTAAAGTCCTGCTCTTGCTGGTTGTTTACTTTGAGACATCTGGCAAGTTATCTTTCTGGGCCTCAGTGTCTATATCTTTAAAATGAGGCTAGTAAAAAATTTCTCTTTACTGGATTGTTAACAGAAATAAATGAGGTAATACATTGCAATAGTTGTTTACTGGATTGTTAACAGAAATAAATGAGGTAATACATTGCAATAGTTGGAAGAATTACATTTTGTTAAATATTACTCTCACTGAAGGTGTAGACATAGGAGGCTACTTAAAGAAATGTGAAATATTTAGGCTGTACAGGACATAAAAACCATCATGCACCTGTGCGCTTATCATGTGGAAATGCTATCTTATTCAGTATTTCTAAGAAATAGATTTAAATGCCAATTAAAGACATATAAGGTAGCAACAGTGTCCAGGGGTAGAATTGTCAGGTTTGGGAGGAATTGAGCTCTTCATCGCTATCTTGGCAGGAAATGTCATGAGGACTTCTGGGAGGCCTGTGAAGGGTTGAACTACAGGGTTGCAGAAGTCTTTTCTAAAATAGAAATTCTATGACCTTTAGCAATGGGATAGAAATAGGCAGTCTAGGTTGTCTTAGTTTCTCTCTGTGTCCCTCTCCCCCTCCCTTCTCCTCTCTCCCTTTCAACCTGAATTGTGTTCCCTTCCATTTAGGCAAGGCTTGAACCTCCAGATTCATAATAGCTACTATCATGTCTTTGAGTAATGCTATCTGCTTAGCTTTGGGAGGATTTTATAGTTGGGGATATCATCCAAATGCTTAAACATTTAGCTACTTGTGTTAAAAGACTATGAAAAGGGAGATTAATAATTAAGGTAGACACAGCCTCCTAATCTTTGCAAGTTGACTTACTTGGTCAACTCATCCCTAAGAAGGCCACCTTGCTCTTCACGTACAGTTAGATACAGCTGAGCATACATCCAAATCTATCTAGAGGCTTTGACGTAGCAGCTATATCTTGCTGAATAAACATGACATGGAAATATTCTTAGTGGTTCTATCCGAAGACAGCTTGTGTTTCCTTTCTAAATATCATGCTTTGCAAGTGCAGAGTCTGGAAAAGCAAAATCACTCCCATGCCTGGAATGCTTACTGCCTCCTCCAAACACAGCATACTCTGTTTCTGCTGTTGCTGTATTAGAATAAAAATGTCTTTGTTTGGATGTCAAGACAATGGACAGGTTTCCATGTTCATAAGACAGTTTTTTTCAGACACAGTCACAAATAGACATTCAGGAATTTGGGGCATACATACAGCCTTCTCCTACTCTATGGCAACCGTAAGAGCTCTATTGAGAGATACATCTCTGTTTTACACATCCCACTCCTTAAAATATGTCCATCTCCTCTTAGCCCCACTAATCTATTCTTTTTACAGAAATCAGAAACTCTTACTCTGCAAATATGACCAATGTTTTCTAAAATTTGTACACTGACATAATTTCTAGTTGCTTTGGTTTAATACCAAACTCTGTAATTCATGTCATACACACATGCAAGGTCACTAAAATCTTATTCTTTACAACCTTGTGTGCTCTGGTCACACAGTCTTTCCATCAGTGACCCAACTCACCTTGACCCTCTGGAAACTGGACCTGAAATCATACTTTCCTTGGTCTGGAATGTTCTCATTCTGTCTAATGAAGTTCTACAAATACCTCAGATCTTAGCTTAAGTAACACTTCCTCAGGGCAGACATCCTGATCTTTCTGAGCATAACAAAACTCTGTCAGATCTTGTCTTAATGTCAGTCCTCTCCATTACTGCATTTGTCACAGTGCACAATTAATTTATTTACCTTCTATACTGCAGAAACCACATCTGTTTTCAACTCCTGTGAACCACTGCCAGCTTCCCTTTGATATATAACAGACATTCTTTAGGTATGTGTTTGTATTTCTTGAATAATTGAATGAGTAAATGAATAATTTTTCTTGCAAGGAGGTTTGCTGACTCCTGAATTTGCTCCCACAATTTCCTGAAAAATGACATTCCTGTGTATCAACCATAGAATCCAGAGTAAGCTTTCTGCACATCTTTGAAGCTATACATTTATTTGCCTCCTGTTTGTTTTTCCTATTGCTTTTGCAGACACTTGTAAAGATAAAGGTCGTGGTCTTCTCAGTCCATCTTTTCTCCCAGCTCAATCTGCCTGTGAAGAAACAATGACTCAGAAAACTAATGAGCCCATCTCTAACGATGGCAATGACTTCACTGCTGGTGATTTTTCTATTAGATTTATAAAATTGAGTCCAAATGAAGGAATTGCCTTGGGGCACAAGTACCAAAGCCAAAAATTGGATCCAGAAACAAATCAAAACAGCAAGGACCAGTGCATGTTATAGGCAAACACTGGAAAAAAGATGGTAGAAAGAATCAAAAATGGAAACAAAAGCTTTTAATAGGGACCTGGTGAAGTGGGAGGAGCCCAGGAAATGGAATTGCACAAGCTTGGTGTTGCTATCGGTGAGACTTGAACAAAGTTTCTGCCAGAGTAAGAAAGGTGCCACCTGTTAGGTGTCTTTGTGGCATATTCCATTCAACATCTTTCATCTTTACAGCAAACATAAAATGGAAGCAGTGTTGCTCTTAAAGCTGAAAAAATAGACAAAGAGTACAACTGGAACTCTCGTTTATCTGATCCCAAGGCCAAAGTTGTTTCCAACTAAATATTTTCTCTTGCAAGATGTGGGTAATAGCATGCAGGATTGTGATACTTATCTCCATGCGAATGCTTGATGCCCAGTTGGCTTTTATTAAGCATGATTTTCTCTCCTCCCTATTTCTTATCATCTAATGAATTCTTTACAGATTTTATTAAGAACTCCCCCAAATAGGTTGTAATTCCCTGCTACAAAGAAAGACTCAAAAAAGGATAACAGTTTATGAAGCACATATCATTTCACCCAAAACCAACATTACCATGTTTATCAGCTTTCTGTTACTGTGACAAATACCAGAGTAATCAACATATAAAGGGAAAAGGGTCAGTTCAGTGTGGAATTTTGCAGGTTTCAGTGCATGACCCATTAGCTCTGTTGCTTTTGGGCCTGCAGCAGCACACACTGTCATAGTAGCAGTGCCCAGCAACAATGCACCTCACCACTGGGGAGCAAAAAGAGGAAAGAGGGGTCTTCCAGCTCCTTTCAAGGTCATCCTCTTCATGACCTGGAACCTGCCACTTGGCCTTCCCTCTTAAAGGTTCTGCCAACTCCTAATAGTGCCACAGGCAGGGGATCAAGTCTTTAGCATATGGACATTTGAGGACATTTCAGATCCAAAGTATAGTAACCAGGGTTTATTACATTCTTACTAGACTTGAAGACAGCAGAACTAACAAGCTTCCTAAAGACCATCCATGTCAGAAGAGGACCAGAATCTAGGCGTCCCTGGACTGCTGCCCCAAGATTCTTCCCATCACTGCACTGCATCTAAGCACAAGGCCAAGAGTTGATTTCTAAGGCTTCTAATGACATGAATAATAATAGCTAATTTTAACTGAGTTTTTAGTTTGCATCAGATCCTACACTATTGCTTAGTATGAATTATCACATGTACTCAAAAAACCAACTATTATATGCCTAATTTTACACTGTGGTTTATAGATGACAAAATTAAAGCCCAGGAAATTGAATGGCTTTCTCTCTGTTAGGTAGATATTTTAGTCAATACCTGAATATAAAATCTTGAAACAATTTCACAGCTCCCTTGAAACAGGCAAATGCTCAACAGAGCATCATTGGACTGCTAAGTGTATAACAGTGACCTTGATTCTTCCCAGGACAGCCACTTTTTTGCCAGACATCAGAAGCCTTGACCAAAAGCAACCTCCTTTTAGTTGCAAGATTTACTCTGTCATTTCAGAAGCATCCAACTGAGCTATCTGTTCCTCTCAGGGTGCTTCCCTTGAGCTTTAGTAGTACATTCTTTTACCCTGATGACTATTTAGTTCCCACTTCTGACTCACAAAAGATTCACCTGGGAAACCTTAACAACTAGGATTCCTGGGGTCTCTCTTCTTCCAGGGAATGTGATTCAATATGGCTGTGCAGAGACAGCCACGTATTTGCTACAGGTGCTTCTCATGCTCAGCGGGTTGGAATCCACTGCTGGAGTGGTACAGCTACGCTGCCTCCTCTCACTGTGGCTCCTTAAATGAAGAAGGGGTCTTTATCACCTTTTAATTTCCCATGTGCTGAGAATAATGCCTGGAATGACGTAGACAATAATGTGGGGCAGATCAGAGTCTGGACTCTGGTGTCAGTCAAACCTTTTTGATTTACCACATTTACCTGTATAGTCTTGAGTAAGTTACTGAACCATTCTGGGCTTTGTTTCCTCATTTATAAAATAGGGGAAAATAATAGGACTTATGACGTTTTGTAAGATTTGTGTGAGGTAGTCACTGTAAAGTCCCTAGCACAGGGTCTGGCACATGACAAGCCTCCAGTCAATGTTATTCATGTGGATAGGCAAAAAATTCAATCAACAAGGAACTTTTTTCCCCCCCTCGGTACTGATGATTGAACCCAGGGCCTTCACACTGAGCTACATCCATAGCTGTTTTTTGTTTTGTTTTTAAATTTTGAGACAGGTATCACTAAGTCACTAAGTTTCCCAGGCTGGGCTTAAACTTGCAATTCTCCTGGCTCAGCCTGTCAGAGTGTTTGGATTACATTTAACACCCCTCCCCCCACCGCAGGGCTCAACAAGGACTATCAATGCCATATGTGACTGGCACCTTGACAAGTGCAGTGGCAGATACAAATGCTGCATGATGTCCTGACACACAGGCATTTTACACGCTAGGTGTATACAACGTTTTTTTTTTTTTTCATTTTATACTAATACCTCGATATATCATTAGTGAAAGTAATACACTGGTTGGTAAATGAAAGGCTTCTGAGTAATTATTAGTGCAGAGATTGGAACTCAGATTTCAGACCTTGTTTTTTTCCACCTTATGTTACTGAAGCCTCATGTAAGCATTCACTTGTACATCTGTCCTTACAATCCACAACTATCCTGGAAAGGCTGGCTCATTATGTGCTGGAAACCATGCTAGGTTCTAGAGATATAAGAAAGAGAAAAACAAAAACCTCCATTTTTATATAATTTACTTTTTACAGTGGGGAAAGATGGGAAATCAGTAACTAAGTGGATTTACAGCAAGAAAGTGATGTGAAGTTAAAACAAAACAGAAGAAACAGCACAACCCAAACATGATGAAAATAACAGAGGACAGAGAGAAAGACAGACTGACACAGAGACTGAGACACAGAGAGATTTCAGATAGGAAGGCCAGGAAAGGATTTTTTGATAAAGAAACACTAGAGTGATGTATGTGAGAAAACATGACTGGATTCTGGGTACTGTATTTTTAGGAGGGTAAGCTCAGAGGATTTACCACAGGACTGGAAGGTGAATATGAACAAAAGAAGAAAATTGAAGGAAACTCTAGGGTTTTGGGCTTGGTAGCTAGGAGAATGGAATTTTCTTATTAAGCTGGAGAAGGATACTGGAGAAACAGCATTTTATAGGGGAAAAAGTTCTGTTTTGAGATCTCTACTATGCATCCAAATGGAACTGTTGAGTAAGCTGATAGATAGACATGATTCTGCATTTTAGACGCCAGGGCGGCGTTGGAGATGTGAATTAAATAGATGAAATTTAAGACACAGGAGTAAATGAGTTCACCTCGAAGCGAGTGTTGATTAAAGAGAAGACTGAACTTCAACATATGCAGTATTTATAGTGTGGGAAGATGAGGAGGAACCAGCTGGGGAGCTTGAGAAGAGCTGGCTAATGAAGGAGAAGGAAATTGGGTGGACCTTGTTCCAAGTCAAGGAACTCATACAGGAAAGAAGTCTGTGTGTGTCAGTGGTGCTAAGAGCTATGGCCAGGGGAGGCCAGGCAAAGGCAGACAAGGCTATCAATCTCGTGGCCTCCAGGGATGCTCCTGAGATCCACTTCGGTGGAGCAAGGAAAGAGCAGATTGGAGCAGAGGTGGGGGTGATGGTGAATGAAGATGACTTCTGGGGGCTGGGGATTTAGCTCGGCGGCCCAGCGCCTGC
>NW_004955415.1:7064819-7096253 GCF_000276665.1 Chinchilla lanigera | reverse complement strand
AAAAAAAAAAAAAAAAAAAAAGAAGACTTTTGGAACATCTTTTCTGAAAAGGCTGCAGGGAATGGGGCAGTCACTGGAACAGATACAGCTCGTGAGATGAGCCTGTAAGGTGAGTATCACAGCCCCCTGCGCTCATACAGAGAGTGGGAACAAGTCCAGTGGTGATGTACTTGAGGAGCAGAGGAGATAGGACCCACTTTAGACAAGAGGCTTGGGCTCAGGTGAGAGAGGAACAAATCATTCATGGTGCACAAGTGTTTTTTTTTTTTTTTTAATTTAAAACATAAAGCAATCTCAAATAACGTACGGTTTTACAATAACCTTATGAATGTGGAAATTTCTCTTTCCAAGTCACAGACAAACACAGCCTGCTGGAAATGCAGGTGTATGTTTGTGAAGATGAGTGAGACTGATGAGGAAGCAAGCAGTTAGGGAGGAGGGTGCACGTGCTGTGGCCTATGGAGAGGGGGCTTGTTCTAACTATGTGGAAGGGACTGAGAAGACAAGTTTTAAAATGTGACAAATAAGAATTCCATAAACATGAAAAAGGAACAAACTATCATAGTAGATCAGTTCTTAGCATGTACCTGCTACTACGCTACCTGGGATTTAATCCCAGCCCTCACACCTAACAGATCTGTGACAGATGACCCAACTTCTCTGCAACCTGGGCTTCTCATAATTAAAATGAGCATAGTAACAGTATTTATCTCCTAGGACTGTTGTGAAGAATACACACACAAACACATATACCATATCTACATTCAGAAATGTTGGTGGAATTGTACCTACTCAATAGTAAGCACCCTATGCTGACTTAATGTTGTACTACTTTCTCTGAAACAACAGTTAGAACAGCGTGCTTCTCTCCATCTCTTATATTTATAGCAAGCTTGCCTTTGGGTAGTATTGGAAGATCCTCCACTTCAAGATGTCTCCTTTTGATGAAACATTATTATTGCTAGAAAATGAATGCACCCTCTCACCCCGCCCTTCATTAATTTCTTGAGCATCTACTCAATCTAGTTCAGTGTTAAACCAGAAGGCAAAGACTGAGGGTTAGCAGATCAGCAGCCCCATGCCTACCTGACTTCTGGTCATCTGGGAGCCAGACATTTAAGGAGATTTTTCTAATATGATGCAAAGGCTGTCCTCACACCCACACTCAGACAGAGGTGTGCAGTGCAAAGTTTAAGTAAGAGCATGGATGGTGAAGTCAGGGAATTTGTCTCATTCAGTGTCCTCACCTATAACGTGAGAGAATGACGTTTAATACAAAAGACTATTGTGGAGGGTGAGGCAGAGGCTATGGGCACAGCCCTGAGCACAGAGCTGAGGTCCACAAGCTTGGGCAGCTTCTCACTGCTTCTTCCCACTGTGACTGTGGTCTGTGACTCATAACAACTGTTCTATCTTTGGATTGTTGGAGAAGTCTTCCTGGAAAGCCTTAAACTGAGTTTTCAAGGGTGAGAAGAGTTTCACAGATGGGAATGGCACAAGGACAATTCAGAGAATAGAAGGAATACCTGGTGAGGCACGTTGTCTGCGACACTGTAGGAAAAGGAATCTTTCCTGGTCACTTAGATAAGCAAAAAGCCCCACTGTCCCTGCCCTGTGCCTGCTGCCAAAGTAGGCCCACAAAAAATCCAGGCAAGGCTCCCTTGGCTTCACTCACTCTCTCATTCCTGTGGGCTTTGCTTCCCCTCTGTCCCATGTCAAATGGTTTGTTTCTTGCTGTGATTGAGACTTTATTTCTCCCACCCTGAAACCATTTTCCTGGATGAATCCTCTTCTGCCAAGGTGGGGGAAGTGATGTGGCCCCTTAATGAGGTCCACAGAAAAAGAAGGAGATCCCCACTCTTTTCTCAAGACCCAGGTCATCAATCAACATTATTTGGCTGTCCTAGTCTCTGTTTGTGTCCTCTTATTATAAGTTGAAGAAAAGCTTTGTAATAAAAGCCATCCCTTAAAGGACAACTAAAGAAAGATTCTCAGCCCTCAGTGGTTCAGATAGCTTGCACTTCTGTTAGAGTTAGAGCTTTTTGGAGTGTTTTCCACTTAAGCTTTTAAAAACTGTCCATACAACAGCCTTGGTATTTGTCATCCTTTCATTCCAAGAAAATGTATTAAGTACTTATTGTGTACCTGGCATTGTTCTAGTGCTAGAGATGCAAGAGAGTAAAGTTATGTAGCTCCTGCTCCTACAAAAGCTCTCAGTGCAGCAGGGAGAAAGATAATAACAAAAGAGTCACATCAGTTTGCTCAGAATTTTCCCCTCACAGGATAAGCGCTCCAAAGTGAAGGCATTCAATTCTTAAGGAGCTACAATCAGGTGGGGTCAAGGATAGAGTCTTTGCTGGAGTGGGGAGCCTAGGTAAAGGCTAGAATTAACAAGGCCACAGGGCAGGAGAGAGAAGCAGCCCAAAGCCTGTGATTGGAAGGAGAGTGTTGAGAAGCCAACACTGATTCCTGTGGCAGGAGGACAGACAAGATGGAGATGTTTGAACAGGGCAGGGAAGCCAGGCAGGTGTCAGAACATGCGAGGAGCTGTAGGCCATCGAAATCCACCAAGAGCTTTGTTTGTTTGTTTGTTTGTTTGTTTCTGGTACCGGGAATCAAACTCACGACCTTGCTCTTGCCAGGCAGGGGCTGTGCCGCTGAGCTAAATCCCCAGCCCCGAGCTTTTAAATGTGAATGTGTGTGTGTTTGAGGGGGTGGGTGGTAAGATGATCATTTTGTAAACATCGTTCTGACTGCTATCTGGAGAACCAAATCTGTACGTGATGGGCAAAAAAACCAGGCATGAGTGCTGAGAATGAGAAAAGAGAGTTTGAGAAGTAATACTAGCGCAGCAAATATTTTTGTTTTACCCTATGTATGAATGTGTTACTGTACATAACGTGCTTAGACAATGACTTGGACATAGTAACTTCAATGTAAGCAAAGCTTCGTCATTATCATTACATTATTAACATCCTATGTGCAGCATTCTGAATGTGTTTCTGGGCACCACCCTATTCATTATTTCTCCTGTTTTACAGGTGAGGGAACTGAGATTCAGGGATGTTAAATCACTTAGTTGGCAAGTGGCAGAGCTAGGACTCAAAACCTATGACTTTCTTATGTTTGAAAACAATGTCAAAGCAAGCTGGGAAGATGCCCCAAGTTATCAAGGTATGATGGTTCTGTCCTCTAAAAAGCCTAGAAACTACCGACAGCTCTTACAGTTCTAGAATTATTCTTAGAGAGACTCATTTGTGTTTACTTGAGTTCGACAGAGAAATACACAAATAATTTATTCTTTACTTTTTCACTAAATAAAATCCCAAATTCACAGCTGTAGCTTTCTTGAATAGACTCTTGTCCAAGGTGACATGGTTGCTAACAATACAAAAGGAAACACATACACACAAGATAAACAAACTCAGACCATAAACCTACACGTTTTTCTCCTCAAACTTTAGGGTACCTAATTTTGGGCAATACATTGTTCTGAGGAAGCTACACATTGTTTAGATAATGTAAAAAAAGGAAGAAAACTTGAGTATCTAAAAAAACCCCTAGGACATGGGGCTCAGAGATAGTACCTGTTATGTGCTGAGCTTTATGAAGAACCTTGTTTATCGCATTTAATTCTCAGTTCAATGACGTCTTTTTATTTCCATGTTACAGATGCAGCCAGACACAGAGCAATTAAGTGATAGGGCCTGCTTGCCTGGTGTCTAACTCATGTTTTATCCACTGTGCCCCAGGGGCCTCGGTCGTGAAGTTAGTTTGACAGCTGCTTTTATCTTTACCCATCGTCTTTATTAGGTTTACAACAAATTTCAATGCATGTCTCCTTACTCCTAGTCCTAAATCTGTTGACCATGTATAATGCAGAAATTATTTTGACATAAAGTAGGTTTTCCATTCTGATGGAACTAACCTGCCAAACGTGACTTTAAAAAGCAATTTTAAAAAAGTTCTTGTAGTGGCATTTTAAAAATCTATATAATGTAGGATATTTTGCTAGATTAATGTACAAAATTGCAACTGAAGAGATGGAATGTTTGGGTTTTCAAGTCTAAGCTGGTAGAAGAGGGTAGGGGAGCCAATCAGAAACACAAAAGCCAAATAGGCAGCTTCCTAATATGGCTTGAGGTCTTTTGCAGCTGGAAAGTTCTCCTGGAGATTTTGACCCAGGCCACTCCTTTTTTTTCCCCTCCCTCAGTGTACAAAGGGACTTACTAGATTTCTCTTTACAGGGAGAAGAGAATTCTAAGTGGATCATTTCCTTTAGCCACCAATGAAATATGCAATTGCAAATAAAATATATGTGATACAAGGTTTAAAAAAATGCTATGCTCAGTCTCAATTGAATATTTACCTCAAAGATCTATTCTTTTTTCTTAAGGGTGCTGACAGAAAAAAATCACTCAGTGGTGTAATGTACACCTCTCTCATTTTACATATAATGTATGCCGCTGTCAATTTACATATATAGCTTCAATCCCAAGCTCTTACTCTGAGGCTGAGAAATGGGTTTCCAGAGCAGGCTGGCCACCTTCTGTGCTCAGGAAGAGCATTGCTAGACCTGCACTTCACCATCCTCTTCCCTCTCTAGTCCAGTAGCACTTGTAGGACAGTCCCCAAGGCTGAGAAATATCCGAGCAGTTCTCTTTTTCAAGAATACATCAGATCTAAAGGAACATGTAGATCTAAGTCACACACAGAAAATGCACAACTAGCAAGAGTACTGACTAGAATGATGATCAATCCTTCAGTGCTTAGTTAAAGAGGAACTGCCAGAATGTTTACAAGGCACACATGTATGCACATGGAAGGTGCACACACATGTGCATGTTGTGCCAGGTTATAAAGGCAGAAGCGGAGGTCCCTGACAGAAACAGGAACTGGAGAACATGTACCAGACCCTGCTCACCCTCCCTCCAAAGCATTAACTTAGGCTTGCCACAAACCACATTTCCAGCAAGTGCTAAAAGTCAGCTGTGTTCTTACTGCTGTGCAACCCAAGAATGGACTCCGGGTGAACCACTCCAGCAATCAACAGTCCGTGCTCATATACGAAGCTAATTCTATTTTGCTAATTGCTTTCTTGGGCACACACCAAGTTATTAAACAGACAGTGGCAAAACAGAGAGATTGGATAAATGTCTGTGGCAGCACCCACTGAATTTTTTTTCTTAGTACGAGTTCCAATGACTTGTTTGCATGTTACATGGAGCAAGAAAAATAGGCAAAAATCTCTCTGAATTATTTTCTAATCTACTGTCAGCTTTGAGATCACCTCTGCAATATTATTTTGCTCTTTAGAAAATACTTCCCTTTCTTCGTATAAGAGAGGCTGATTTTCAGAGCAGACCTAAGCCTGTCAGACACAAGCTTCTGCCAGGAACGACAGTCATGTAGTAGCTACAGAAAACAGCGTCAGCAGAACCTGTGGGAAGTCAGACACCAGCCCACTTTGTCCCACCCACCCACTCTCCCTCTCTGGTCTGTACCTTCCGTGTGGCAGCTGGAAGAGAGGATGGTGTTCGGAGGTCTGAAGATGTAAGGCAGGTAACGAGAGAAGCATTTCATCTTCCAAATAAAAAATAAAATTCTAAATAAAAAACCAGTCTCCTGAATCCATAAGGATTCTCTCGGCCTTCAAAGCTGGCTACATCACCAATATGCTTATGTAGGTTCTCGCCCAGATCTGCAAAGCTGGGAAGCCTGAGGAATAACTGGAGCTGGGTCCCATTTTGCCATCAGCGCCAGGAAGCACTGCCTTACATTTCTGCATGCAGCTCAAACTCAGAAGCCCCCAAGCAAGCCGGGATATAGCCTCTTCATTGGCTGAAGCTCCTCGGAGCAGGATTTGCTGAGTAAGTCAGTCCTGCCTGTAAACACACACTGAAATGCTCTGCCTGAAACCTCTACCTTCTTCTGCGTGGTCAGTTTCTTTTTTAGCAGAGGAAATCCAGCAGGATATGGGAGTAGTGAGGATAAGTGACCATCTCTTATTTAGCTGAAAGATCAGATGAAACAAAGACAGCATAGTGTTCTGCCCTGGAGGGAGATAGCTGTAAAAAGGAGCCACCCGTAAAGCCATGGATCTCAGGAATATTAAAGTACAGTGCCATGAAATGGGTCTCTGTCCTCGCTTAATCTAGATTTAGTTCTATTTTTTTAATACTGCATCCCGAACAATAGAACCATTTATCACTTAGGTGAAGCCAAAAGCTGGGTTGAGCAGTCAGTGACAGGGGCAAACACAGACAGATTCTGTGCTCCGCTACAGTTTCCCTCTACCAGCCCTAACACTGAAGCAATATCTCAGTTCTGAGTTACTCTCTGTACACATACAAAGCCGCAGCCCCAGAGAAGAGATGGACCCAAGGGAATAGACACTTCACCAGTTTGTGGTCCCCGGAGGCATCTGAAACATGGGAAGAGTAAGCTGATCCAGAGATCACACAACTTTTCCAAAATGCTCACTGAGATTTCCAGGTTGGGGGTGGGGTGTGGGGGTGTGGGGGGCGCCAAAGGACAAGACAGCAAAGACGAGCGATTCAGGAAGGGGGCTGGTGTGGTTTTGGCCCATGAGATAAAGTGACTTTGGAAACCACACGGCTGGAAGCGGGCACAGAGCTTCAGTCTGGGATTTATAAATTCTGTCAAAGGCACCATTGTACGTATAATAAAGAGAAAGAGGCAAATGTCCTTTGTGCCACATTCGGAGATACAAGGAAATGATTTAAATAGTCCACAGAAGAAAACAAATCTTTCCCTGCGTGGGATTTTAAAAAATAAGTTTCAAAAATAAGTTTCAAAAATAAAAGCATAGCTTAAAAATTTGGTAGAAAGAGTTTTAAGCTTTTATAGGCTCTCCATTTTACAAAAATATTTTACTTAGCATTAGGACATGTGCTGGCCTTCTCAGGAGAAAAAGACACAAAGTCATTGTGATAAAGACCAAGCATGATAATGTAAATTGACTTCCCCACTGATCTGCCATTTTTCTGACTTGGACTACTGTGACCTGAAGATAAACTTTGGGCACAGCCAGAATATTTAGTCCCCTGATAATCATAACCTCCTTAGACCCTAGGGCCTGGCAAGCTGGGGGATCCCAACTAAAGTGCTGTTTAAATAACACCTGTGTGGTTTGGTTGTCCCATGGATGTTGAACTCAGGATAGAAAAGCATGTCCGAGGTCTTGAACCTCTCGTCCTGACACAAGTTGATCTCCAGTGCATTCACTTACTGTAGTTTGGGTACAGACAAACCAAACTTTAACACCGTGAGCCTTAATAAAATGGGAACTATAGTAAAATTTTTCTCAAGTATTTTTGAAAGAAGTGAGACAATTAAAATAAAACATCAAGCACGCAGTAGGCAATCGATGCACTAAGTTGCCGCTTGTCACTGTTGGCTTTCTCTGAGCTTCTATGGCCATACACCACCCTAAGAGCAGGCGAAGAACAGGTATGGTTAAGAGGATGGTACTGGGGTTAGACAGGCAAGGTTAAATCCTACTTTTGACATCGACTTACTGTGTGATCTCGGGCAACTATAAGCCTCACCACGTGCTAATAAGGATAATAGCAGAATCTCATACAATGTTGCAGAGACAAAATAGGATGGTTGCTATAGGGCAGTGATGGCGAACCTTTTAGAGACCAAATGCCAAACTGCAACCCAAACTGCACTGATTTATTGCAAAGTGCCAACACTGCAATGAAACTTGAATACAAAAGTTTTAGTTTAGAAAAGACAACTCATATATTAATATCTTTTGTCTTAAAAGCAGAACACAATAACATGTGCAATAGGTTTTCTACCACTGCTACGCAGGGTTTAGCACAGCTCTTACAACATTTTAAATGTTTCCTAAGTTTAATTACTATTGTCTATAATAGTACTATCAGCTCTTTGACACAGGATATCACCGTCTGTTACTTACCAGTCTTACCTAACAATAAAACTGTAAACTTCATGAAGGAGAGATCAATGTCCACTTCATCTTTGTATCACTAAAGCTTAGCCCAGTATCTGGCACAAAGTAGATACTAAATAAATATGTAAGTGAATGGATGAATGGGTAAACCAATGTTTATGGTGAAAGGTTTTAAAAGATTCTTTATTTTCAGGGGAAAGAAGTCCTTTTCAGCCTGAATGAAGTGAATTTGAGCCCATCAGAAAGCTGGAATAGATGATTCAAGCAAAGGCATTTATGAATAGGCAAGCTCCAACTCTGTATATTATAGTCTTGGATAAGCGGTAGGCACTCATGAAATATCTTCTGAGTCAATAGTAGGAATTTCTGAAAAAGTGTTTCCTGGGTGGACAAATGCTCACTGATGATGTTGCCCATAATTATCCTCAGTAGATGAAACAGACACAAAAGGAAACAAATGAGGAACTATTTCTTTCATTAGAACCAGAATAATAATGGGGCTGGTGCCCAACTCAGATGTTCCTTCCAAAGTACCAGTGCCTTTGACTGTAACTGAGGACATCTTCTCCAATCCAAATTTAAATGGATTGATTTAATGCCAAGCCCATGTACCCCATCTACTCATGTGCAGAACAGGGAAAGGGCAGAAAAAGCAAATAAAAAATTTCACTGGACAGGTAAACTATGAGACGGTTGGGTTGCACTGCATCATTTGAACTGTTTCAGTGTGTTTTCTGCCTTTTTTTGTTCTTTGATCTTCTCAATAACCCCATTTTACAGAAGAGAAAACAAATTGAGAAGATATAGTATATTATTCAAAGGAGGTCCTGTGTTTCCATGCTGGAATCATCTGGTGAACTTGCAAAAGAATGCAGATCTCAAAGCCCTGAGGGTAGCTGATTCAGACCCTGGAAATAAAGAAAGTTTTCTTTTTCAACTTTTCTTTAAAGTTTAAGAACTTTGCTGGGTGTGGTACACATACCTGCACCCCAGTTACTCTGGAGGCTGAGGCAGGGGGATCCTCAGTTACAGGACAGCCTGTCTCAAACAAAATAATTTAATTGTTTCTCAATTGGGTCTCATTTTAAAAACACCATATCTGAAATAAAATAAAATAAAACAAAACCTCTGGATTAAGGTGTTCCATTTTGTGTTTTGTCCTGATGAAGAAAACTTTCCACATATCCTTGTCCTAAATCATATACCTCACCATTTTTATCTAGTAATTTGTTGGTACCTACATAATTTATCAGGTATTAGGCCGAATGATGTGGATATAGGCTATAAGATACCATCTTTGCTCTAAAAAGTGCATATTCTAGGAAAAGAAGACTAACAAATTATCTTAATGCAGCCTCATAGAGCTATTAGAAGTAGAAGAGGTTCTGAAAAGATTGCTTGGGATTAGGAAGCCCCAGAGGTCAATCATAGAGATTCACACTTTTGTCTTCAGTATTATTTATAAATGGTTCCTATCAAAAGCCAATTAATTATTTTATTGAAAGGCACAACAAATCAACAGCCGTTAACCTTGTCCGTGGGACTATCTTCTGATGTTCCTCATGTCTTCACAGAAAAGAGCAGGGTCACCAGGAGAGGGCCAAGGTCTTTTATAAAGAGAGAGAAAGCCCAAAGCCAGTGGCAGAAGTGCCTGGAGGGAGGGCGCAAAGGCAGAAAGGGAAATGTGGAGGAGGAAAGGATAAAAGTGACCCATTTTAGATGCCACGTGAGCAGATTCCTTAAGTTTGACCGAGCAGAGTTAGGAGATAAGGAACCCTCGTGTGATTCCAAGCCTCAGGTTCTGATAGCAAACGGCAAAAAAGTGACTGATTCAGGGGTTTCTGCATGATGTGCTCTGGGACAGGCTGCACTAAATTGCTCTGGACTGACCTCCGGGGAGATCGCAGCAGTCACTCCTGTCCTGTGAAGTCCCGGCCACAGCCCCTGCTATGGGCCTCCCAACCGCTGGTGCTATCTCTGCCACCCCCTCCCACGGAAGCCTGAGCTTTATAGGAAAGTTGCTGTGGTAATTCTCTCCCAGCATGTTTACAACCTCCTTTGGGGGAAGGTTCGCCATTACAGTTTTTCATTTTGCTAAGGAGAAATCGAAATCCCGTGAAAAAAATGTAGCTTATGTAAGGCCAGTCAGGATGAGCCTTTCTGTGTTTCCACTTTCAAGTTCAGTTCCTGTGCTTTCTTCAGATCTTAAACAAAATGTCACATCTTCAGGGACAGGTTTCTTGATACTTCAGACAGAGGTGTGATCCCATTTCCTACAGATTCTCAAGTACCATCCACCTCTTTCAGAGCACTCCTTCATTACTGAATGTATTTATTGAGCATCTATTTATATTAGGCACTGGGCAAGGTCCTAAAGAATCAGGAGTAAAAAACACAGATAAAATGCCTACCCTCTTGACCAGGTATACTAATCATTCCTCCCACAGATGACTGCTCAGCATAAAATGAGGCAATTCAGGGACCTGCTTACAATTTTACCTAGCACAAAGTAAGCGCTATTCAATTATACTGATAATTGTTATTAATTATCTGAGGCTAGCCAGACTCCAATTCCCAGGAAGGTAGGAATTTGACTTTTCTCTGATGCATCCTGAGTTCCAGGTTTACTGCCTAGAGCACAACAAGAGTTCAATAAAGCTGTGCTGGATTGATTGAGTTGAACTAAATAAAGAAAAATTGACAATTTTTATCACAGTTCCCACACCCTCTAGCCAGTATGTGAAATACACAACTCAGTGGACTCTGATCTGAAAAAAAAGAGGCCCACCCTGGCTAGTTCATGTATCCAGTTGTTCCTGCAAGTACAGTCTTTTCAGCAGGTATTAGATGCTCAGCCTTTTTGTATGTGTTGGAGAGACAGCAAATGACATACTGGGGTTTAGCTCTTTGAGTTAATATTCGCAGAGTGAGACAGTGAACTAGGAGACATTCCTCCCATCATGCTGTGTATTTCAGATGGTGTGAAGTAGAATAAGGAAATGAAGCCGGGAGAGTGGTGGCGAGTGGCTGATCTATTCAGAGAATGCTTCTCCGAGGAGGTGGCACCCGAGCCACCCTTAAAAAACCAGTTGCAGGCCAGGGAGGGCTTTGGCTCTCTCGTCCACCCAACCATAGCTGCAACTTGGCTGCACAGCAATTTTATCTCTTAATTTCAAAAACGGCTTAATTATTTTTCAAATAACAGTGTTCATTGCCCTGCTTTCACATAAGCTGCGTGAGCTCACAGGTCATAGCCATGCCCTCCCTCTGATATCCCCTGGATCTACCAGAGTGGTCAGGATTGACTTGACTCACATTTTTGCGTCCATCTGGACCAGTTTTTCAGCTGCTGTCTTGGCTTCTGATGACAGCCATCGAGAGGTGGGCCAGTATGGATAAGACTAGGGAGGGTGTGAGCAGGAAGGGCAGGCTCAGTTGAGAACAGATGCTACCAGGCAGCAAATGAAAAAATGAAACCCATTTGGTTATAACTGGAGATTTTGGTTCTTGTTAAAAACACTATAGGAGGGAAAGCAGGATAAAACAAAGCATGCTTTCCACCAAGTTTTATGCATAGTACAAACTCTCACAGTACCTGTAAAAAGTAGAAAAATAGCCTCTCTTAATTTATAAAGAGATGTCAGAGCAAATAGTTCTGAACCATGGAAATATGATTTGATTTTAATAGATAATGCTAATAGTAGTAATAAGAGCAACCACCAGTCTGAGTTCCTCTGAGGTCTTACTAGATTGTTCTCATGTTAGAGAATGCAGGATGAAGCAAATACTATTATTTCACCTGCTTATGTATAAGGGTTTATACACTGAGAAGTTGGGAAACTTGCAAGCTTCAACCAGGTGGAGGAACTAAGATTCACTCCAGTGCAGGCCTCTCATTCATGCCTACCCCAGGGTCTGTGATGCTTTCTGGGTTACTTGATCTCAACATTCTCTCCCTTGAGCTCCAGTGTGGGACAGAACACAAGAATTAGATTAAACTTCTGTATCTACTTATCTACAACTTGTGAGCCTTTGATCAAGGCTGGCTGAATTTGTATTCTGATCTATTTGAATGAAAGGGTTTGTTAATCACTGTGATAATCACATTTGGAAATCTAACCAAATCCACACCTTCCCATGAACACCACTAGCATTCAGTACATGCACTATTTGCAAGGCCAGGGTATGCGATTATGTAAGGTACAGAATGTAGAGGTGGGTAAGAAGAATGAAAGCAAAGAATCGGGTAATAAAAATGAACATATGACAAGTTATAGAAAACTGTAAGTCAGTAACAGATAAAACACTGAGTAGAAAATTGCCCCACCTAGTTGGCACATTGCAGGGAGAATTTGTGTGGAGCTATAAATGGGAAGAACATTCTGGTGAGGTAATAGTAAGAGCAATAGCTTGACTAAAACAACTTGAATTCACCTTTTCCAATTTACCCTAAATTAACGGTCTCATGAAACATTTTAAATATGTTAAGCAGATTCCAACTGCTATGTTTGAGGTTTGCATGAATCAGCTCTCATTTGGAAATAGTGCACTTCAATAATGCACCTTTTCAAGCTAGATACAAATAGCGCAGTTATTTGCCCTATATAATGCCTCGAAGCCTTCCCAAGAAGATAGTATTGCAGAATAAATTCAGAATGTATTTCCAGTTTCTCAGAAGGACTTGTCCTGTCTACATCCTTCTTGCACATTAATTAAACAAAGAATAATATGAAGAAGCATCACTATGCTGATACAACAATGTTATTTTGCAAGTACTTCTCTGACTATGGTATCTATTTTGGCCTTTGATTATAACCTAGGAGTAGCAACCTAGTTCTTTTTGGACAGATGAGAAGATTTGGAGACTGTAAGACAACTCTGCATGTGAGTCCAGGTGACAAAATCTTAGCTTTCTGGTCTGTCAGCCAAACTTTCTTTCTTTTTTTAATTTTTAAATTTTTTTGTTTTTTTTCCAGTACCAGGGATTGAACTCACAACCTCACGCTTGCCAGGCAAGCGCTGTGCCACTGAGCTAAATCCTCAGCCCCTGTCAGCCAAACTTTAGAGGTACAGAAAAGGCACCTTGATCAAGTTCAATGTCTTTTCTAGAAAACACTTTAATCTAATTTTTCCTTAGATTCTGTGAAGCCATGATAGTTAATCTTTCAGGAGGCCACAAAGGAGGAAATGTTCTAGTTGTTGTTCTTCAAGTAAAGAGCAAGACTTTCCTCCTCTGGGAAAATCACACTGCCAGTGCAGCCTGAAGAAGAGTTCTGTTTGGCTGCAGAGTACTTTATATTTAAATCAAACTTTGTGCCTTTACAGAGGGTATGCACTCACAAGTCTTTCTTCACCAGGAGAGATTTACACACTTCTGCTCCTTCTGTCATTTCTGTCTATGAGTTTTGCTTTTCAACGGTGTTTATGGACACGGCACTATGGACGTGGGCTCAGGAAATTGTGTGCATGGGGAGAGAGCTGTCCTATGCATGGTAGGATGCTTCATACTGTGTCTGTCCTCTGTCCACTATAGTAGTGTTTGACAAATATTTACTGAATATATGCAGAAGTGACTCAGTGAATACCAGTTTTCCAATGAGAAAGACCAATAAGACAGGAGGCTCAAAAATGTTTCCCTCTCCCACCCTAGACTGAGAATCACTGCTTTATAGTAATAAACCCTTTGAGACCTGGGCTGAGGTAATGACCAAATTTATTCTATGTAAGGCATCAAAAGGTGGGCAGATAATATGGAACACTATGATCTGATACTAATTCACCACACTTTAGTTTCTTCACCTCACTTTCCCAGATATTTTGTACATAAATTCTATGAAACAATACCTGTAAAAGAGTTTTGAAATTTTAAAAATGTAAGGTTGTTGGCATTTGGTCTAATCTGGCTCTTTTGGCAACTACTGATGCTGGTACACTGAAAACTGTCAGCTTTGTTCTACAATAAATCACTTAAATTTGAAGGAAACTCATTAATCAAGTACATTGTCAAGGAATTGAACGTAGCAGTAAGAAACATCACTTTTTCCACTAGAAAGAACTTTTGTAGCATCTCCTATCTTATTTCTTACTGACCAGAAAGACGGTATCCATTCACTCATGCCTCCATTTATACAATAAATATTGCTCAGCATGTATCAGACATTGTTCTGGACACCAGGAATATTCACATAATCTGTAGCTGATCGTAAGCAAGTAACTTAATCAAGTTAGATATGGCTTTGCCTTCATGGGGAGTACAGTTCAGTACGATGGGAGGCATCATATGAAGAGCATGAAAATTAGAATGCATCTGGCAAGTGTATGATGAATGATATCCAGGACCTTCTCCAAGAAGGACAACCAGGCTCAGGATTAAGGACATGGGAGACTTATTAGGGAAAATAGAACCAAAATTGAGAGCTAACCAGAGGAGTTCCAGGAAAAGAGGGTAAAAATATTTTTGTCAAAGGAGACAACATGTGTGTAGTGCTAGAAAGGAGGGCATATAACATTGGGGCAAGCCAGGCATGGGGGTGCACACCTGTAATCCCAGCACTCGGGAGGCTGAGGCGGGAGGATCGCTCTGAGTTCAAGACCAGCCTGGGCTACAAAGTGAGCTCAAGGCCAGCCTGAACTGCATAGTGAGGCCCTGTCTAAAAAAAAAAAAAAAAAAAGAAGACAAAAGAAAACATTGGGGCAAATAAGTAGAGAATATGCAGAGACTTGGAGTGAGGCTGGGGCGTTTTAAGAACATGAACTCTACCAGAAATTTTAGGAGGCAATGATGTATGTGTATACTGGTAATATTCGTCTAGTTAGAGCATGAGGAACAGACCAGAGGTGACCGAGAGAAAGCACAGAGGCTTCTCCAGCACCCAAGGACAAGAACGTGGCATCCCAACTGGGATGGTGACATTGAAATTGGAGAGAAGCTGAGGGATTTGAGAGACTGATATACTGAGATGGAAGAATGGCAAGTGACAGTGACAGAGCGACAAGTATGTGTGTTGAGGAAAGTTAAGAAAGTACAGCCAAGGATGAGCTTCAGTTTTTTGGGTCAGCTTTTGGAGGAAGTAACCAGAGCTGACCACAGCCACTGCTGCCAGAAACAAAATCAGGGAATACTGTGAGGGTGCTGCTGGCCCCTGAATGGAGTGCTGAGAAGCGTTATCTCACGGAAAGCTTGTGACCTCACTTTGGGATATGACCTCTTATCCTCAGGAAATGATGACTCAGAATAACCTGCTCAAGGACACACTGGGTGACAGATACAAACCCAGCAGTCTGATTCCAGAGCCCGATCACCTAACGCCCACATAGAGTCATAATGAATTTACTTGTGTTTGCCCCTGGGTTTCAAAGTTAAGGGTGATAGTTTTGGTTTCCCAAGTTAAGGGTGATAGTTTTGAAGGGAATATTTAATCATTTACATTCTTTGCAGTTCTATTTCCTTAGCCAAAACATCAGTATTTAAAACCCTCCTTTATAGGGTGAATAGAGTGATTAAATAAGTGTTACTACAAAGAATAAGGCATGAGACATTTATGAAATGTTAACTATATTCCATGCTGCACTCTAAATGCTTCATATGTATTACCTTATTTAATCCTCACAAGGTCCTTGGAGTAATTTCAATTATTGTCCCTATGTTACAGCTAAGGAAACAGAGTCACAGAGAGATGAGGTGTCAGACTCAGAGTTACAGGGATTCTATGCAAACCTGGGTGAGGAATTTTGGACCCTCTACTTTTTCCCTGCCACGGCATCAGACCTCAGAAGGTACTGGTGTCAGGAATGGTGTACATGCTAAGGGCTGATGACAAGTTGTCCTCCATGTGAGATTTCCTGAGTTTGCAGTAAATGCCATGCACTGTAGTAGGTGCACAGAATAGAGTTAGCACTGTCCTAATGTCTTCCTTGGGCTTCTGGAAAACCATTTCTAGTCAAGAGTTTTTCCCCTATTATTAAGCCTCCTCTGTCCACAATAAGTCAAGAAATGTCAGTGGTTTCTGAGGAATTATAAAGGTTGATAAGGTTTATGAGGGCTGCTTCAGAGGAGACCCAGGGCCGGGCTTCATTTGAAGCCAAATATATAGCACTGAGCTGTCCTATGAATGAGATTAACCTCAGGCTCTGCTGAAAGATCACACTTGACCCTTAGAGATTTGTGGCTTCCCCTTCTTTCATATTTGTGCGTCTGATGACCACCTAGGGGAAACACAGACTGACTGAAACAAGGGACACAGAAAAGTCTGATATTGTGTGGTGACCAGGAGATTAAGGACCACAGAATCATTTTTTAAATCAGCAAAATACTATGTACTTGATTTGAAATCTATATCCATTACAGAGTGGTTAAATTGAGAATATAGATATTATTTACACATATTTATTTATTTATTTGTGATGGGACACTTAAAATCTATCCTCTAAGCAAAAATCTATCCTCCAGTATGTAATAAACTGTTAATTCTAATCATCATTCTGTACAATAGATCTCTTGAACTTATTCTTGTTGTATAACTAAAATCTTGTATTCTTTAAACATTTCCTCAAGCCCTTAAAATCCATCATTCTATTCATTGCTTCAAGCTTTGTTTCTTTTTTAAAGGATGAATAGTATTTCATTATTTTTTAATTGGAAAGGACATGAGAGAGGCAATCTAACTCCAAATGTCACAGGAGAACCAGAGAGATGGAAATATTAGGTGAACATGTGGAAATATAAACCTCTAGGTTTGGAAGTGTCCTTCTTCTTCTCTGCACCAAGGGTCCTCCATCTACCTCCATCCATTAAATGGGGAGATTAGAAATGATCTGATTTCCTTCAAACTCCTTCCAACTCCAATATGAATCTATGTGTTCAAATCACATACTCATTTGCTTATTAACATCATGTACTTATTAACATCGCATGCCTACTGTGAGTAGGCCTAAGAATAACTGCTTAATTGCTCATGTTTGCTGGTGATGCAGGACTACCAGCTTCTTTGACATCGTGTCCATAGACCCTTTGCCTAGAATCACTTACAGATGTTTCCCAAAGATGAGGTTGGCTTTTTTCAGCCAGATAGATAATGGTTTTAGTAAAGGTATAGGTCTAATGGCTATTATGAAAGCTCATTTAGAACAAAATTTAATTAATTTACCAATTACTAGACATGAAAACCAAATAGAGTGGTGCCTTAGTACTCATTATTAATTGGTTCCCATATACACAACGAGTTCCAAAATTGACGAGTCCCAAGCAAGCTGTTTCGGCTGGAAAGGGTAGTGAGTCATTAACACATCAGGCATGAGCATCGGGTACCAAATAAATGACTAGCACCGGGACAAAATTTTTTGCATCAAAATGCCTTGAGTTCCAAATTTAATGCATTTTAAGGCAATGAGTACCAAGGTATGACCATAATGACCTAGGTATTAGCATGACAGGTTCTTTTTATTTTCTTGAGTTCTATGCTTTCATCCACATCACAGGCAACATTTACTTAGCATTTTCTGTTTTTTTGTGAATTGTTTTACTTGCTCTTCAAAACAAGCCTCTGAAGGAGAAAAGATTGTTTTCCCATTTTACAGAAGGGGAAAGTGAAATTAAAACAAAATAAGGATATGGAACCCATTCAAAGGAACATGGCTTCCACTGGGATTCAGAATATCTGTCCATAGGTCATGCTCTGAATTATGGCAAACATTTCCCCCATGTTCTCAAATTTCTATCAGGAGTACAGATTATTACTTTATGCATGAAGGGATGCAACTAATTAAAAATGGTATCTAAATGGGTTTTTAAAATAAAGTTTGTGAATTTTTTTTCTATTTTAGTTTCACAAATTAGTTTTAGTTGCTATTAAATAACTATATTTTTAAAAGACAGCTTGTCTTCAGCAAACTATGAATTACTTAAAAGCCAGTATATCTGATGATGAGCTGCACTTTACATGAATCACAGATTGGAAAAAAACAAGGAGATAAATTCTGAAGTGTGTAAATGGTAAATTATTAAAATTGTTAGTATTTTTCCTTGAACAATAGATGCTTAATATCAATATTCATAAAACATTACTGCCTGAATATCATTCATATGGACCTGTCAACATTGAAATTACCTGTATGCTTGATTAATTGTGTACCATGAGAAGCACATACTAAGAAATGACATGTTATAACTTGGGGAAAGTTTGCTTTACATTGCAAAAAGAAGAATCACTCCTGAAACAATATATAATAATGCCTTTAACATCAGCTGAAAAATTCTGGAAATACCATGCTTAGTAAAACTTAAACTAAAAGTTCATCCTCACAGAATAATCATCTCATGCAACATCCCCTAACTCATTGCGTTGTATATTCTTTGAAACACATGTTCATCTGTGTCTCTTAAGATTCACTTTCTTTTGTCTATGCCCCCACTAGAATGTAAACTCCATGAACAGCAGAGAGCTATTTCAATTGCTGCTATGTTACCACCACCTACCATCCAATCTACATTTACTGAATAAACAGATGAACGAAATTCAGTATATTACCTCTAACTTTACTGGCATAAACTTAGTTTCTCTGTCTCTGTCTCTCTGTCTCTCTTTCTCAGCACTACTTAATAGATTAAAAATAAGCATCTTAAAGGAAAAAGGGATTATACTTGAAATCTTGAATACAAATGCAAGAACCACTCCACAGTGTCCATGTGCTTAATAATTTTTTCTTGATTTTTGAATCCCATTAACAAATAACATAGGCAATAAGTAGGATAATGCTGAGGCTGCTCAATTAGTAACATTTTAAAGAAAGACAAAGACTCTCCGCATATATCTCATAGCACAGTTTTAAGAGAAGTCAGTCTAGCATTAGATTGGCATTTAGATTTGCCTGAGCCAAGAGTTCTGAAAAGAACAAGCCAATGACCTACCTCCTTTTCCCAGAGTTGGCAATAGAATTGTTTAAGTTACATCTGCCTCTTGCGGTGCTTGACACTATTGTTACCATCAAATTGCACCCCTGCTGTGTGATGGTACCCTTTGCTCAGGGGAAGAGGATCCTACACCAAACTCAGATGCAAGCCTACCTGTGCAAACCACTTAGGCCAGTTCCATTGTCCTTGCCAGTGGTTGGCTTAGAAGTGGGCAGATGACTCCAATGATGGCCAAAGGGACATCAAAATAAATTTGAAAAGGTTCCTTGCTTTGAAAAGAAAGTAAGTGAGAGAAACATGGCTGAATAGAGGAGGAACCATGTTCAAATCTACTCAGAAAAATATCAACTAAAAGCACAGGTAATTGGAAGAAAGGGAGGGACCTACATCCTGAAGCCAAAACCAATCTGAAATAAGAGACTTGTAGATCAAACAAAACAGATATAGGACTTTAAAAAACAGCAACTCAGCCCACAGGGCTGCTGGTGGGTTGCCCAACAACGGTGGGCAGAGCAGGACTGCCATACCAGGAAGTTTAAAAGAAGAAAAGAAAAGTAAAATATCCTCTCATTGAATATTGTTGGGTCTATGTGACTGTGATATCCAGAGTTGACACAGTCGTCTTGGGACAAAGCTGACATTTCAAGGACAGCAAGGCTGGGAGATGGAGACAGTATGAGTTTTCCATGCTGTGCTCAGCTAGGGAATTTGTCAGCTCTGGCTGCCGCCTGCCTCAGAACTTATTATGTGAAAATAATAAAACTTGATTATAGCTAAAACCTCCTAATCGGGCTCCCTGCTTCTGACACTGGCCCCATACAGTCTACTATTTACCTGCGGCTAGAGAGAGCTTCTTATAACCAGTGCCTCTATCTTACTTAGGCAGATGTTCAAGTCTTTAGAGTAGCTTGTAAGATTCCCCCTGCCGGTCATCATAGCCCTCTCTCCATCTTTCACGATTTCTCCCTTTGCTCACCCAGTGTCAGCTACACTGGCCTCAAGTTTAGTAATTCAGCATGCCAGACAAACTCTTGCACAGTCTGTTCCTTCTTCTCCTCAGATATCACATGACTCAATCTCTTGTCTTCTTCAGATGATTGTTCTTTTGTTTTGTTTTGTTTTTTTCTCTTTTTGAGACAGGGTCTCGCTATGCAGTTCAGGCTGGCCTTGAGCTCACTTTGTAGCCCCGGCTGGTCTCGAACTCGCAATAGTCCTGCTGCCTCAGCCTCCTGAGTGCTGGCATTACAGGTGTGCGCCACCACACCTGGCTCAGATGATTGTTCAAATGGAATATTTTGCATAAAGTCTCACCTATATATAACCATACCCCCATTGCTTTATTTTTCTCTATTGCATTCACAATCTTATATTTTATATTCTACTTATTTCTCTTGTCTATTATCTGTCTTTTTAATTACTGAATCTTCAATGGCTATAATGCCTAGCATGTGTAGCATATAGTAGGTGCTTAGTAGGTATTTATAGAACTAAAGGAGATATTCTTTTGCTGTTCCAAATATTTTGATAGAGTTTTCTGTTATAATTAAAAGCATCATTTGAATAATGATTTCCTTTGAGTTGCCTGTGTTCAGTGCCCTGCCTCTTCAAGATAGTTAACTATGTCTTAAATTCTTAGCCAGTGCCTCTAGAACAGGGTACCCCACATCCTAAGCCATCACTCCTTATTGTGCAGTAGAAGATGAGCCGTAGAAGAACAATGCTGATTTAGCATGGGCCTCTATAAGACTTTGGGGAATTTACAACTTACTGCTGTTTGGTTTAATTTCCTCATAGCTATGAAGAATAATGTTATTGCTTATATCTAGATGTCCCCTCAAAGCCTTGTGTGCTCATAGGTAGGGCTTTGGGGAGGTGGCTGGATCATGGGTGTGATATGCTCTGTTAGTCCACTGATTGGTTTAACATCATTGGATGTGGATGATGGATTTACTGAAGAGTGAAGACCCTCCTGGGTGTGGGTGGCACCAATCAACACAGTCTTGATGGAATAGAAAGGTACAGAAGAAGTGTCTCTGCTTTCTGCTTGCCATGCCATATCCCTCTGCCATGCTGTCCTGCCTTGGAACCAGCCCACTATTTACTGAAACCCCTACAAAGTGGGGTTTGAACTAAAATAAAGTTTTTAGTTTAAAATAAAGTTCTTAGTTTGAACTAAAATAAAGTTTTACTCCTTTAACTTGTGGATGTTGGGTATTTTGTGGTAGCAATGAGAAGACAACTAAGCCAAATAATCGATATACTGCCTATAATATCTGAACTATCTTTCTGTATTTACAATTTGAGATTATAAAACTGACTGTAGTTATCATCTCTTCTGGGCTATAAGAAATAAAATAAGACATATACTTTAAAAAGTAGAAAAGTGCTATGTATCTGTAATGGATTGCTTTAAATGAGCTCTTTTATTCTCCTAGAATATTCAGTATCATTATATGAATGGTAATATTGATCTTTTTGGTTAGTTGACATGGATTAGTTATGGTTATACAGTAGCATTATTCATACGGGGTGTGTTCTAAGAGGCCAGGTGGTTATGTGAAACTGGGGCTAGTACTCCTGTTCTGGGGTGTTGTCACCTAGTAGCAGGGTTGATCTGTCTTTCTATAGTCTATGCCCTGGTACCTTCATTCAGTCATGCCTCTTAGACTTTAGGGCCATGAGTAAGTAAAATAAGGATTATTTGAGCACTGAGATACCGTGACAATCATCCTGATATGTGAGATGCCTACCAAGTGCCAAAAGGGCAGGTGGAGTGTATATAATGAGATGTGCCAGACAGAGGGGTGATTCATGTCTGGGTAGACTAAAGCAGTATGGCATGAAATGTCACCTTATTATTCAGAATAGTGAGCAATTAACTGAAAATTTATGGATTAGATTTCTAGAAGTTTCCATTTAATGTTTTTTGATCATGATTGGCTGGGGGTAACTGGAACCATGGAATTAGTGAAAGTGCAGATAAGAAGACAAACTATGTCCATTTAACAAATACTCCTGGAACCCGTACTTGATGCTAGGTTGCTTCTCAGGGCAGCTCTGTCTCAGGAGTTAAGAGCACCAACTCTGTGGTCAGCTGGGTGTGTGACTGGGGAAAGTGGTTAAACTTTCTGAGCCTCAATTTCCTTCACTGTAAAATTTGTAAAAACCAGACGGCTTTTCATCTTATTATCATGGTAGGGATGCAATGAGATAATATATGAAAAGCTATTATGATGGTTTGACTTCTGAAGCCTGGTTAAATGGAATTGCCATTATTAATACTCTACCTTGTCCAGGTATTGTGAAATGTTTTCCTATTAACACAGTCTCTCATCCTCTCAAGATAGCCCTGCAAAGCTGAGTTGTTACCCCAAAGGAATGACAAACATGCATCCATGTGCATAAAAATCCTGCTGAATTCCTACTCCTTCGCTAGGTCTCAGACAGGCTCCCAGTTGCTCCATACCCTTTCCTTGCTGTCCTCTCTACTCCACTGTGGGTTGTGTAACTTGTTCTAGCACTTTTCAGATGAGATGGTAATGAAAAACCACTTGTTGATATCCTCAAGAGAGTTTAAACTGCTTGAAGGAGAAGGTCAGCAGGGTCTTGTCCATGATTATGGGCTCATGGATCTTCCATACGCTGGATGTTCCATAAATAGTATTTGATGATTTAACTTGATTGGTTTTAGGGAAGGGATGCAATAAACAGCCATGGAGATTTTTTTCCTTATTGGCTTTGAAATATTTAATTATCTAATGCATAAAAAAACAAACAGCATGTTTGGCTTCAGTGTTGTACACAGAGCCTGCTTCCCTTCCGCCACGGAGTCCACTTCTCACCAGGCCACCTGCAGAGCCCTGCAGCCCTCTCCCATCAGGACTTCCTCATCACAACTGAGCAAAAGCGCTTTCATCTCACAGTAACTTGTTCCTAATCAGACCAGTTTTGCTTCCAGCAGACTACAGCTCCATGCCAAGTAAAATTGTACAGGAAATTCCTTTGTAGACTACAGGATGCAGAGAGGAGGTTCCTGGCTTCCTTTTGATACTCAAAGGCGAAGTTTTCACTGCCTTCAATGCCTGGGGCAGAGATCGTGGCTGCACAGTGACCCCTCTTATTTACTACCACTCTGCTTTCTTTTAAAAGCACTCAAAATACATCTAGGTTTTCTATCTGCTCTGCTCTCAAAGTAGCCCCCTGATCTAAGGAAAGAAAGAATAGAATTTCTCAGTGCATCTTTCGGATCACGCTATGTTAGAATTAGTAGGGATGCTTGAGAAATATGCATTTCTTTGGCCTTGTTCCAGACCTACTGAATCAGAATCGCTAGGTGTAGGACCTAGAGGTATGTGCTCAACAACCTTCCCAGGTGATTTAAATGCAACAATAGGTTGGAATTCATAAGTCTTTATACTGCTTTGAAACAGCCCAATTGGTATTTCTCATTCTTGGTGTCAGACAAGAGTCACAATCACTGAAGGGAAGCTGAAAAGAATGCTCCTATGATCCTCAAATATCTTAAACATCAGTGCAAAAATAAGAGCTTGCAAACGTTACCAGTAGGGAACTCTGCTCAGAACTCACAGTCATCAGCTTTTACTTTAAGGAGTGTAGAATGCACCTCTCGCTGACAGCCAAATTGATATTTTTCTCTCATTAGAAATCTGAATCGATACAATGCCTCATCTTTCCCTCCACATGAATGATTTTTTCAGAGGATGGGGAAGGAAAAAGGTCACTTCCATGAAGCAAAACAAAAACAAATACCATAATCATTTCCCATGAATAAGGTGAGATGACCTATGCTGACAGATGCTGAAGAAATGAGAAACAAGGAACAAGCAAAAGACCCTGGAACCCTCGTATCAGAATGAAAATGGCTATGTGCTATAGCTGGGAAAAAACCAGAAACTGACTTTTTCCCATTCAGAAAATCAGACACCAAATCTTAAGAAATTACCCAATGTCTAGAGTACACAATTTCCAGTATGCAAATTTCTCCTAATAATGTAATAATGTAAATCTTTATGTGATGAAATCATACAGTATATGAAATGTGCATGCTAGGCAAATCAAATACAAGAATTGCACAGAATCAGAAACTCAGTGTGTGTCTTCCAAGAACTAAACTAAGTGGCTCATGCTCAGAAGGTGTCCTAGTCATCAGGAAAACAATGAAAGTTTCAGGCCATCATCGAGGTGCTTGGTGACTGTATGTCAATACGTCCTCCACATTAAGTGTCTACATCCAGTTCACTTGTTCCAGATGCTATCAGTGTGCTGAGCACACCCGTCTCTACCTCCATCTCAGATTCTCTCTGAGATACATATACACAATTTCCTTTTTTGGCATTAAGCCTGGGTATGTTCTAGTCACTTCATGTATAATATGTTCAAAGTGAAGCTCATGATTTCCCTAACTCAAAAAGAAGCTAAATAGCTTCTTTTCCAGGTTTCCTACGGTAATAGTCAGTGCCTAGCACCCAGTTGTTCAAGGGTAACATCAGTGAGCTATCTTAATACCTCACTTTGCCACCCCCCTAGAATCCTTTCTATTGCCTTGAACTTTATCTGGAGCCTATTCCAATCTCTTTATCTGCTCCTTCCATAACGAAGCCATAATGTCTCCCAGAATTCCTCTGAGCACATATGCTACCAGAATACATTTATCTTTAAACTCCTTCAGGGGAAACAAGTCCTGCAATTCTAAAATAAAATCCAGGCGCTGTAAGATGACCTCACGGGCTGCTTGATGGAGCCCTATGTTACCAACCCTGCTGACACACAGTTTCCTCTCACACAACATGAGCTAGAAGAGTTCTTCCACGTGCTTTGAAAATATCCTTCCTTTCCTGGTGCTGGGCCTATACATCAGCTCATTGATTACTCCCTCCACCAGTTAAGACATCATTCTTCAGATGCTGGCACAGCCCTCCTTCCTCTGATAGCCTTGCCCGGTGTCCCATTCCAAAGTGACTTCCTTCAGGAACTCACATGCCACCGTGTCTATACCTTTCCCAGTTTCTGTTTTGTTTTGTTTTTTTGGGTTTTTCTCCGGTACCGGGAACCGAACTCACGGCCTTGCACTTGCCAGGCAGGTGCTTTTGCCGCTGAGCTAAGTCCCCAGCCCCACCTTTCCCAGTTTCATTACAACCTCAAAGATTATATTCACTTGAGCAGTACCTACCACAGAGCAGCCACTTGATAAATAGTTATTGAATATTTGAGAGTGAACTAATTAACTCAAACTAATTAATGAATACAGTAGAATTCCCACTTTACCAGTAAATTGATTAAATCCCATTGTCTAAAGTGAGCTCATCTGAATTCAGTTATGTCAATATGGCCCAGCAACGCATTGTTCAACCCTCAGCACTATCAACTGGCGACACAAGGCTCTAGATCTACAGTATTACTTAATGTCATTCAACACCTTACATCCTGGGTCCCACTTACCTTTTGAGTTCAGTCTTTCAGGTTTGATTCTGCAAGTACTCTATGCCCCAGCAAAATAGAAGCCATCCTCTTTCTGAGTTTACAAAACTTAGGATCTTTGCACACACGGTGCTCTCTAATTCATATTTCATGAATTCTGCTTTCTGAAATCCTCTGAGAGGTTTGGTAGTGAAAGTATGGATCAAATGGCTACTGCAACACTAATTTTTAAATGCTTCAAATTATAGAATTTGGGAAATAGCCAATATTAAATATTGCTAGTGGATTTGTAAGTCATCAGCATTTCTCTAAAGGACCTGGACTAGTGTAAATTAAAAAAAAAAACTTAAAATAGCTGTGTGGATCAAGGGGTTCTATTTTTGAGAATGTATCCTAATGACAGCCATAGTAACTAAATGTCATTACTGAAAATTGTTGATGGGCTGTGTTGTTTAAAATATATTATTTCAATAGTTCTTATAAGATAGGATTTGTTATCCCAATTTTACACTTTAGGAAAAGGATCATAAAAATTTGAGGTGACTTGCTCCATGCCAATAAACTGAGAAGCCAAATACATTTAACTATGAAAAATATACTTTTCTCCACTGTACTGCCCAGTTTTTCCTGGATAAATGTGAAGACTTAGCTATTAGATTTTCATAGCACTGTTATAAAAATGGAAACTTTTGGTAAATAAATTAGGAGATACCTACTTCTTATAATATTAAAGATGATCATTATATTACATGAAAACATCAAATTATAAGGTAGTATTCCCATTATGATTTTGTTTGGTGTAAACCAAGCTGTTTGTTGCACTGTATCTGGCATGTGTGCCTGTTGGTTGACTGAATCAGTTGATGAATATATATGCACAATCAAAAGGTTAGAAAAATATACCATAAACTTTTAACAGTATTGATCTGTGGGTTGTGGGGTTATGAGTGAAATTTAGTTTCTGACTTATGTTTTAGTTACATTTAAATCTTTCCTCTCTGAGAATATTTTGTTTTAGTAATCAGAAAAGGACAGGAATAAATGTTATATTTTTAAATATTAGTTAGGGTCTATGTTAAATGTTTTTTTCTCATTGTATATCTGCCCCCTCCCCACCATGTATATGATTTCTACCTTTTTTGTACTCAAACATTTCATTCTTTAGCCAAAGCACTTTTCTACTATGTTTACTGATTTAATACTGCATTCTCTCATGGCATATTTTATCTCCTCTTGAATGGTACATTGGTGTTTTATGTGTTTATTTGATACTTGAGATCAGACAAATACCCTGTGTGTGTTAGGCTATACTCCCAGCCCTCAGTGGTAAATTTCTTGAGATCTTGGACTACGTTTTACTTATTTTTACAATGCTTTTACATTCTGGAACAGTATTCTAGATGTAGTAAGCACTCACTAAATGTTTATTGTCCAACTCATAGTATCTATCATTCATCTGAAGTCCTAGTGAATGACATGGAATGTGAAAAACTTCAAGCCTATTGTCTGCCACGCATTTAACTAAATTAGTAGTAACAGTACCTTGCTGAGCTGTATTTGAAAAAAATCAATACTAAATGTGTCTTTATTTAATATTTGATATTTTGCTCATCATAGATTCTTTGAATTAATTTTTATGTTGAAAATATTGCATTAAAATGTTTATCCTTATTTTTGTCACTTCATCTGGTTAGTCTTAGTTCAGTAATATGACAGTAGTCATGATAATTTAAGTATCATATAGATAATAATTAAATAGATTTTTTATTTACCTATACCTATAGTCATCATAATGAATAGCTATATTAATATTCCCATTTTGCAAGTAAGGAAATCAGAGCATAGAGACATTACATAAATTGGCTAACACTGTCAGTTAGAAAGTGATAGAACTGGAGTGGAAAAAGCTATTAATAAGAACAAGTAAAGTTGAATAATTTTCATTGAGTTTGATTGGTATAGAAAAGCAACTTGGAAAGATTAGGCCAGTTTAAGAAAAAGAACCTGATTTTCAACCAATAGAAAACAAGGGTTATTCACTTCTTTACTCAAAAATTATTCAACTAACATTGAGGTAGTATTAGTGCAGGTTAAATGGCATCTGAGATATGCTTGCCGGGGAGCTTTGATGTCAGTGGCTCACTATTAGGGTTCAGATTATATTTCTTAAAATATATTTCTGCCTTAGTTCACAATTTGAAGTGTATTTTTCAAAGCTAGGAATTTATTATGATTTTGATCTTCATTCTATGATCGAATTAACAGTCAGTTCATGCAGATTGTCTATTTATTACACACAGTAAACATTTAAAATCTATCCTTAGTTTACCTAAATCCATGATGATCAGCTGAAAACATGTGAGGAAAAAGTATAGATTTCTAGACCTTATTACAAACTGTAAAATCATAATCTCTGATTTCCAGACAGTGTTTAAAAAGCAGGGGCTTTGGAATCCCTTTTTGTTTTTTGAACTTCACTATCCTCATAGGTAAAGTAGGAATAAAAAATTCTTGCCTCTTATAGCATTTTGATGAGGATTAAATTAAAATAAATACCTAAATATCATGATATTCTTTAAGAAATAACTTACAAATACTGAGTATTTTCAAAGTATCAGTATCTTATTTACTTGTCTTAGGCATTTAGTAGAGTGCTTATCACATAGTAAGTCCTTAGTTGATAAGAGCTATAGATAGATAGTCCTTATAACTGGTGGTGAGTCAGTCAAAAAGAATTTTAGACCAGAGTGTGAGAACAATGGCAATGGATAACCTGGAATAAGTCATTCATCTCTGTGATCTTCAAATGCCAGTCAACTCCGCCAGGGCCATCTGGGTGAGCTCATTAATACCTTGCATCACCCTGGTCCTCAAGCCTCTAATTCAGCAGTGCCTGAGGACCTGAAAGTCTTTATTGTTTAAAAAGCATAAGAGATTTTTTTTGTCAGGGCCAAGCTTGAAAATAACTGATTAGATTGAGCTTTAATGTCTTAAAATCCATGAGCCTAGGAGTTAAGGCATTGTTTTCCATTCTTCTCTTCCTCTTCCTCCTCCACCACCTTTCTTTTTCTTATTATCCACTGCCTAGCATAATGCTTTTATGTAGAAGATACTCAATACATTTTTTATTAGATGGGCATAAAGCTTGTTTAATAATGCCTGCTTTGTCTTCATAGGGGCTTTAGAGGGATCTTTCTAATGCTCTATTTGACAATGCATTTCAAAAAAATGTTATAGTACATGAAAATGTAATTGTATAGATTAATTTATTTCAGTGTTCTTTCCCACTCCTTAAACATTCTTCATTTGCTCAGGTTATCCACCGTTGCATTGAGTTTATAATAACAAATTATAGAAAGATTTCAAATAAACCATTTCCTTCAAAGTATTCACATTAGCTGAATACTTTCACTCACTTTTTATTCAGAAATGAAGTGCTACAGAATGACCCGAAGTCCACATGCATTTATGTATATTCGGTTTGACACTAAAGTTCAACCTTGTCAACTGTTCACCCTTCCTTCATTAAAATGAGTTTCAGACCAGTGTTATTTCACACTGGGAGTCTATCCCTGCCATCAATTCAGGAAAACTTGTTTCAGGCAACCCTTACTGCATCCTGCTAGAACCTCTCATTTGATTTAAAACACCCAGAAGGGCTATTCTAGTTCCTTCTGATTGCTAATCATTCAGCCGCTTTGAAATGCAGACTTCCTAAGGCAGCATCACCACGGTCCTCAGACCCAGGTTTACAAGGGAATGAAAAGAACAAGATTAAAAACAAGTTTTTCAAGGAGGAAAACACACACACATTAACCCAGGTAAAAGAGCCCGGGATGAGAAAATCTCTTGAGAACCAGAAAGGCAATTATATGCCAGTATTGGGAGTCAATGTTCCCATAATTCAAATGACTAGACTTGAATGCTTCAGGCTCCCTGTGTGCTTCATGGGTAATCAGTGACCCTCAGCTCTGACTGGCCAGGAGAGCTTAAAGTCTGACCATCTGGAAACATCTGGACCCAGAACTCTGCAGAGCCAAGAGACCATCCTCAAATAAGCCTTGCTTCATTCTGCCTCCTTCTCTGCAAATCTACTCATGTCACTGAAAGTGCATCTCCACACCGTCTGATTGGTGGGACTAAACCAAATTTCACCAGAAAAAGGAAAAGGGGTCAAGAGAAATGGTGGAATTAATTTCTAACTCAGAAAAGACTTCTGGATGCGTGGGGACCTATACTGAAAAAGCAAAGATGAAAGTTTCCAAATATGAACCCGCACAAAGGAGATGAGGATAAAGGGCCTAGAAACTTTATCCTACCTTCTGTAGTTCCAATCTCGATAGTACCTTTCACTTGGCTGAAGCACCATAGTGTGTCCTGGGTGAGCGTCCCAATTCCTGGAAGCGACACAAGGAGACACTTCAGTAGAGGTGAGAGCACCCAGCTGTTCTTGAAAGGCAACAAAAGAATGCATAGTTATACTATGCATTTCTAAAAGGAGATTTGCACACCAGGTATCATCTCGGAGAAGAAACCCTACTGAGTCCTGGGAGGATGATCAGCAAGTACCACGTCCTGTGGGAATTACTGTTCTGTCTCTTCCTGCTGCCCCTGCCAGGACTGGTTTGAACTGGAGCAATTGGAGTTCGTCCCTTCTCAGGCTCTGGCAGCATCCTCAAGCAATTGTGAAGGGCCTGCAGTGCACCCTGTGTGACTGGCCCTTTTCATGGGAATACTAATGCTGTCAATTGTTTCCCTTGGTGGTGGTGGTGGGGAAGAAAAAGAGGCAGTGCCTTACAGGGGTAAGAGGAGAAGAAAGAAAACATTTTTCAAAAAAACAAAAAAAAAACAAAAAAAACCCGAGTTACACAGTTTGCATGATTGAATGGCCAGGGAGGGGTCAGACACCCAGAGAACTTCCATCCCTCTTGTTCACTTCTTGACCACTTGCCAAAGTCAGAGCTGACTAGAGAGAAGAGGAAAGTAGGGAAAAAAAGCTGTTAATGGGAGTGAGGGGAGTGGAGGCTGCTGACACAGGATTGGGGAGTCCATTTCTGACAAATGTGGCCTATTTTTTCATGGAGGTTTCTGTTTCAAATTTGAATTTGACATTTGGTGTGGACATTTTTTCTGCCTTATGACGACTCCTGGTTTCTCTAAACATATGTACCCAGTACTAACACATGCACTGTATATATTCTAATGCATTTACTAATATATACACATTCAGTCCAATGGATCTTTTTCAGAACACTAGCAGGTAGCAGTGGTGACAGCTTTCTTCTCAGCAGCATAAACATTCTCTTTGATTATACTGTTGTTTTTTTTTTTTTTTTTTAAATTGAGGGGCTAGCACATTGCCAAATATTGAGAGAGGGTATAAATTGAAGAATGACTAATTCAATAGGAAAAAAATACCATAAAATATCAAAACCAAATTGACCCTTTGCAAATATACACACAATGGAGTAGTCATTCTTAAAGTCACCATCTGATTCTTGTTGAATTTCCTGATGGAAATCTGCACTTACTCCACCAGACAAGAATACAGTGGTTTCTCACTGCTAGCGAAGTCAACTCCAGCTGTCTGAATCCCAGCATTCTGAGGATGCAGAAGTCAGCTGCCTACTGAACCTTTATGGCGCTCAGGCCCAGAGATGCTTCACCGCTTAACATGAGTCTCCTTTAAAGTTACACTGGAATACAGCTTTGGATGTCAAGTAGTAAAGTGTCAATGTTGCCTCTAAGTCTACACAAGGCTAAAGCTTTCCCCAAAAATTATCCCCTGGGAGAAGAGAAGGCAGGACTTTGATAGCATTTAATGATGCATAGAAAGACTATGGTCTATGACTGACCCTTTTTCATAATTCAGCTATGATCTTGCTTGGACTTCCGCACTAGGCATCTTTTGATCGGTTCTGTTCTTCCTTGAGAATCATCACAGGCCTTTTCTAAACTGTGCCAGCTGCCACTGAGGTCTGAGAATGATCTATCCCTTAGGGAACATTAGCTACAGGTGAGATTCCCCCACTCAGTTTTTGTCCTGGCTCAGTTGCTGTGTTATTGTTTATCACAGTATTCCTATTATCATAAAACATGCACTTCAAAGCAAGCAGATATGTTCTGCTCTGAAACAAACACT
>NW_004955415.1:7056434-7064605 GCF_000276665.1 Chinchilla lanigera | reverse complement strand
TAGAATTTTATTTTTAGGAGGAACCCTATTCATACATGAAATCAACTTATGAAAAAGCAAATAATATTTATGCACCCACTGACAGTCACAGAGCAAGGGGTCCTGTGACCAGCTCACCTGCCAATGGCAGTTCCTATTGATTACCTATGGCTGTGGTTGCCTGGGGCTATCAGCTTAGTTGATTAGCATTAGCTGTCTAGTGGGAGTCCTGGAAGCCAATGTATTATTGGTTATCTTGCCTAGGGCAGGGTTTGATTGGTCCAATTTTTGTCTCCTCAGGCAATTATTGTCAAATGACCATGGAGTCGGTAATGTGGAGTTTGGACCATGCCACCTCTATCCTGAAAACACAAATGCCTGGGTGTGGTAGGATGTTAGAAGAAAAGCTGAGAAGATATGGGATACTTAATGCCTTGATGTTTGACTTGAGGCTGTGATCAGGCCAAGACTGGTGGCTACAGAAGGACCTGGAGAACTGAGGTTATGTCTCCAGAGGAGGACACTACCCCACTCTGGCTGAGGGTTGCTGTGGAGGATTTCAGCTCCGTATTATCAGAATGGTTTTTTTTGTTGTTGTTGTTTTTAATTTTTCAGGAAAAGCTAGAGTTGTGGATTATGGTACAAATAATCCAAACATTCAAATAACTCCAAATTGCTAAATGCTATCAGTAAGTTCAGATTGGAACACTCAAACAGCATGGGCCCCACGGCAGAGAGCAAACACAGCCCCGCTGCAGGCTGACTGTGTTCTCTGAGCCACTACTTTGTACTTCCGCAGTTAGAATATTTGTGCTGACACGCACCTTAGATGACATAGTTCCTCCTCACCATTTTGCAGATTAGGAAGGGAGGCCCTAACAGGGGAAAGAATTTACAACAATATTAGCTTAGTAGCACACCTAGGACAGCAATCCTTTACCACCACACTACCTCTCATGATGGTTTGGGGAGATTTAACGAATGCTCTTTAGGGCAGTGTATTCAATTGCTAAAATGGATGATTGGGAGAATTAAGCCAAGATACTGCAAAGGGAAAATTTGTTTTTCTTAAATTATAGACCTTGACAGCTTCCCTAAACCCCGGTGCTATATGACACTCCAGTTGCTATGGTAACTGTGTCAATAAGCAACAATCTCTACCAGGAGGCTGGCACCGATCTAGTGACTAAACATTCTAGAAGATGCTCATTCTTTTCTCCTGATCTATGGCTCAAACAGACCCTGAGTCTCGTCTCATAAATAGCCAGGAAATCAGCTCACTGGTACAAACCTCTCTTTTTTCTAGCGTTACTGCTAGTCTGTATCTGAATCTGGTCAGTGCTTGGAGATCACCTCATTTAGAAGCAGAGGACACTGAAGCCCGGAGGGCATGGCCGCACAGGGAGTTAACAGCAGAGCTGGAGTGAGCCCAGGGCTCTGATGTCCTGCCCAGAGCCCTTCCGAATGGAGGCTGGCCTTTGTGCTGCTGTTTTCATGCCAAGTCAGCTTTGTGAGTACAATGAACAGAGGGTGTGATACGCAACAGCAAATAAAGCTCCTTATTGATTGGGAGGCCACAGTAAAGAGTTATTTTCATGGTTTTAGTGCCAGCAGTGTGTTTCTCTCCACAGAGAGGGAGGGAGCAGAGTGGGGGCCGAGGACAATCCTTGCCCATAGAAACTCTCTCCAAGAATAATCTATCTTGAAACTTCTTATGTGTATTCAGCTACACAGAAAGAGCCTATGATTGTACAATCCTGTGAGTGTGTTGTTATGATGATAGCACAAAAACTTAGTGTAAGCATTCAACGTGAAGTGAATGGGTATCTGGCTAAGGCACCGGCCGAGACTTGGTATACAAATCCTCCCACCTAGGATGCCAGACCCCTAAGCAGTGAGACTCAGGGGGTCCCGGGACAGTTAAAAATAGGACTTCAAATTTCAGCAATAGAACAAAGGCTTTTAAATATTTTTTCTACCTCAGTACTCTGCGTATCACTTAATTTTAACAATTGCCACTGGTTTATAAGAGACAGACCACATCTACGTCCCTAACTTGCCAGTGAGCTCAAAAAGAACAGGCACAAGCAGAGAAGGTATAGATGTGGGATTTTAAAATCTAACTTTTGCTTGCTCAGAATTTTATCAGTCATTTGAGAGATTATGGTGAAACCATCATTGGATTGATTTTTTCTTGAGTTTAATTCTCTGGATGATTTCAGTCAACAATCAATCAATGAAAATTGTTAATTGACTGAACTGACCATCACACCAGTCCATCTGGTGGAAGAAAGGGAAGGTAGGTGGAAGGAAGTGACTACATTTGACTGATTATTAAGAAGGCAGAATCAATTAGGAATTTATGGTGTTTGATATACCAGGAGGAAGGGAAGAGAGGAAAAGTTCTTGGGCTGCTAATGAAACAGTAGAGCTACTCGTTCTGTGTTGCTCTTTTGATATTGCCTCTTAAGTGTTCATCTATTGAACAAAGGAAAGAAGTATTTGTATTCTCAGAGAAATTTTTAGGCTGCAATCTGCCTCACTGGAAACCTCACCTTATTTTACAACTCAAAAGAAATGACAGGATTTAACATCCTCAAAAAGATTGATGTGAATATTTTTATGTTATGAAGAAAGTAAGAAGACATTTCAACTTCTTGTCATGTCAACATGTCATTTTGGAGTATAGTTACAAAGTAGCCTAAATCAAAACATTATTTTTTGTTTATCTTTTCCATATATACAATAATTACTTTGTAACAGTTTTCTAATATCTACAGTAACATTTTAATATATGATTAATGTAGTCCGTTCCACTCTTAAAGAGCATCTGAAGGCATAATTAGTACATAATAAACTGGAGATATTTAAATTTTTCACTTTGGTAAATTGGGACACGTGTATACTGTAACCTTAAAACCATAAATCCAATGTAATAAATACAGCAAAAATGAATCTTCATGACTTTTTGTACTATTTTCCAGCCCTTTGCTTCCCATACCTCCCCTGACCCCCAACCTCCAGCACCTCTGCTTTGCCTTCTGTTACAATATATTAGTCTATATTATCTAAAATCTTATATAAATGTAATCTAGGGTATGTGCTCTTTCATTATGACTTTCTTTACTCAGCATATTATTTTAAAATTAATTTATGTTTTCACAAGTATCAATAGCTTATTCTTTGGGTACTAACATTTCATTATATGGATATACCATAGTTTCCTCATTCATTCACCTAAATATAGGTTGTTTTCAACTTGTGGCTATTAGAAGTAAAATTAGAAGCATTTATATATTTGTATCTGTGTGTGCTTTTATTTTCCTTGGGCAAATAGCAAAGAGTAGAATGACCAGACCACACGGTAAATATGAGTATGACATTTTAAGAAATACCAAGGTATCTTTAAAGTGACTGTGCCTCCAGTGTGTTTGACAATTTTAGCTTCTCTATACCTGCCCTAATATACTGCGCTGTCAGAATTTTGAATATTAGCCACTCAAATGGGGAAGTTGTAGTATCTTGCTTAAAATACACATTTTCTAAATAAGTATTCTGTCTCATGTTATCAACATATCTTTTTTCCTTGCCTTGTTCAACTAGCTAAAGCCTCCTGTGAAAAATTTAAATAAAAGTAGTAAAATTAGGCATTTTTGTCTTGTTCTTGTTCTGAGTGGAAAACCATTAAGTTTTCACCACCGAGTAGGATGTTTACTGTAGATTTTTCATGGATGGGTCTAACTGTTTGTCAGATTAAGGAAGCTCAGTTCTATTCCTAGTCCCCTGAAAGTTTTTTTATTTTTAACCAGGAATGCTTGCTAGACTATGTCAAATATTGTTCTTCACATATTAAGATAATATAATTTTCTTTTAAAAGATTTTTTATGTGATATTATGGTTTGGGATTTATTTTGCAAGGGGAAACAATACAATAGAGGACACATAGTTTATAAGATTATTTATAGTAGTCACCCAAAGAATGATGCACAAGAGTGCAGGAAACTGGTCCACACACTAAGACCAAGGAATCTAGCTGAGGGCCTGGATCCCATGGAAATGTCCTGCATGTGTCCAGCTGAAGGACTGGAGCTCATAACAATGCCTCCCATGAGTCCAACTGGAGGCCCAGAGCCCATAACAACATCTCATCCAGGCCTATTTCATGGATCTGTGCTGGGAAGGCCCAAAGGTCAGTGGTGGAATTTAGAAAGTCTGTGCTGGTGGGATGAAGGATTTGTGCCAGCAGGCTGAGGGATCTGCACTGGAGCTAGGAAATGATGTGTAAGTAAGAACCAGAGCTCACCCAAAAGGCACCACAGCCATCCTCAGCAACACTGAGGTCCCGAGCTCCTCCCATGATCAAGACGGTCGAGTTCCCATCAGGAAAGCCAACGCAGCGAGCTTCTTCAGGAGACTGAGCTGTGCACCTTCTTCCCCACCAGAGCCAGGAAGCGATGCTCAGAGTGACGACCAGAGCTCTCCCAAAGTGAACTGAAGCTATTCTCAGTGCCAACAAGATCCTGAGCTCCTCGGAGGATGAAAACAGCCAACTTCATCAGGAAAGCCAGCATGACGAGCTCCTCCAAAACAACCAACAGCTCCTTACAGCTTCTACCAGCTCCAAACAGCCTTTCAGTTCCCAACAGCATCCTCCTTCTCCGGTTCTGCCTCTTATGCTGTTGGCAACAGTCCCTAGGTGGGCCTCCCACACCCAGCACCACGCTTACTCAGTTCAGCTGGGGGTTAAAAGTTGACCACCACTTGTCAATCCACTATATGTGGTAAAATACATTAATTGATTTCTGAAGATTGTATTTTGTCATGGCATATTATCGTTTTGTATATTATTGATTTGATTTGATAAAATTTATACTTGTGAGAGAAACTGGCTTTAAAGAAGGTTAACCTCCTAGCATATGTTGGGCGAGTAATTCACTTCTCTACAAATTTTTGGAAAGTTTGTGTAGAATTGACACGATTTCTCCCTGAAATATGTGAAAGAATTCACCTGTGGCAATCTAGGTTTAGTGTTTTTGTGTACGGTTTTTAATGATCAATTCAACTTTTTTAAAAGATGTAGTGTTCATCAAATTGTCTATTCCTTCCTGGGTGGCTTTGGTAATTAGTGTCCTTTCAAGAAACTTCTCTATTTCATCTTAATTTTCAAGTTTATTGGCATACTTCTGTTCATAATAGTCTCTCATTATACTTTTAATATCTGAAGAGCCTGTAGAGTCATACCTCTTTCCTTCCTGATAGTGGTATTTTGTGTCTTCTTTTTTCCCTGATCATTCTGGCTGGATCTTCTTTGTCTGGTTAATTGAAGAGGAAACCAAAGTCATCAACCTAACAAACTTCTTTCCTAATATCGTGCTTGCTACCGCTTGGGTGTGGTTTGTCTTCCAAGGGTTGGTATTTTGGAATTTTGGAAATGTGAGAAGTGGTGGGACATTTAAGGGATGGAGTTCAGTGCAAGCTGCTTGGGTCACCAGAGGCATCGCCCTTGGAAATAATTAAGTCCTTCTCATGGGACTACAGTCTGTTTCCACAACAGAGGTATTATAGAAGGGCAAGCCTGAACTGTCTCAGTTTCACTCTAGGTTCCTGTATCACCACTTCTCCCACCGCTCTGTCATCTACCATGAAGTGACATAGTCACAGGCCCTTTGTCAGAGCTAGTGCTGTGCAATTTGGAATTTCAGCCTTCAAACTATTAGCTAAATAAATTATTTTTAATACATTACCTAGCCTTGGGTATTTGGTTACAGCAATGGAAGATGGACTGATAATACTGTATTTTTTATAAGCACTATTTTAGTGGCATGCTGCAAATTTTGGTATATTGGGTTTTCACTTTCATTCATTCAAAATAATTTTAATTTTCTTTTTGATTTTTTTTCTTTGACTCTTGACTTATTGACTTGCCTATTTTTTAAAATCTTTGGGAGATTTCCCAGAGATCATAATCATATTGGTCTCTAATTTAATTCCACATTTGCCAGAGAATATACTTTCTTTTATTTAAATCCATTTAATTTTATTGAGAGCTATTTTATGACCTAACTTAGTAGGTATACTTGGAAAGAAGATATAGTTGGCTGCTGTGGAGTGCTTACAAATATCAGTTTGGTCAAGTGCACCAACTGTGTTGCTTGAGTCTTCTGAGTGCTTACTAATTTCCTGTTCTATTAATTGTTGAGAGCAAAGTGTTGAAATCTCAACATATAATTGTGGGTTTCTTTTTTTTTGTTTTGTTTTGTTTTAATTGTGGGTTTCCTTGTTCCTTTTTCTCCTTCCATTTCTGCTAGGTTTGTTTTGCTTTGTGTTTTTAAGTTCCGTGGATATATACATTAATATTTGCGATTGTTATTTCCTCCTGATAAATTGGTTTCATTATTATTTTGTAACAACCTTCATTACTGTTGGTAATATCTTTTGCTTTGATACCTATTTTGATAGTAATATAGCTCCTTCAGCTGTAATTTGATTAGCATTAGCATGGCATGCATTTTTCCATACCTTTAATTTTTAACCAAATATTGTCTATATTCCAGACGTGATAATGTCTTAACACAAGTATTAAGGTATGTCTTTTAGGAAGCATAAAATTGGATTTTTTTTTTTTTTGCAGTGCTGAGGATTGAACCCAGGGCCTTCACATTGATCTACATCCCCACCCCCTTTTTATATTTTTTAAATTTAAGATAGAATTTCACTAAGTTGCTCAGGTTGGATTGGTACTTGTGATTCTCCTGTTTCTGCCTCCTACAGCACTAGAATGGCAGGTGTGTACCACTATGCCTGGCTTCATTTATTAATTTAGTTTGAAATGAGGTTTGCTATATTGCCCTTGGTGGTTCTGGACCCATGTAGTTGGGTTTCATTGAACAATCAAACCTGAAAATCTTAAACATTTAACTGAAGGGTTTATCCTATTCTTATTGTAGATCTTATTGGTTTAGTTAGGTTTAAATCTATTATCTTATGTTTTATTCATCTCATCTGCTTTTTGTTCTTCATTTTTACTGCATTCTTTTGATTTGCTGGATGCATTAAATCATTTTATTTCATCTACCTTTTGAGTATTGAGCTATAATTCTTTATTTTGCTGTTTTAGTGGTTGCTATAGGGTTCACAGTATGTATCTTTAAATTATGACAGCTTGCCTTTTAGTGATTTTATATTTGATATGTAATAAAAAATCTACACTAATATATTCCCATTTTCCTCCTCCTAATCACTGTGGCATTGTTTTTAGACATTTTCATGCTTTGACCCCATACTATTTTTTCTTTTGTTAATTATGAAAATCACTTATGTAGCTCTGTCTTATAGTACAATTATTATTTCTAGATCAAAGCACATAATTGACCCCCAGTTAATTACCTGTTAAAGGTATTTAAGTAATATGAAAAAGAATTTCATATTTACCCATATGGGTACCATTTTTGGTGCCCTGAATTTCCTACTATGGATCCATACTTCTGTTATCATTTTCCCTGTCTAAAGAAATGCCCCTTAATATTTCTTACAGAGCAGGTCTGCTGGACATAAATTCTTTCAACTTTTGTATGACTGAAAAGCTTTGAAAGGATATTTTCTGTAGGTATAGAATTCTACCTTCACGTACATTTCAGTACCTTAGAGGTGCTGCTCCATTGCTTTTGAGAAGAAATGTCAAAGGGGGTCCTGGTGCTTCCTTCACAGTTACATGGAAAAATAATCAGTACAAAATAATTTATGTGCAAAAAATTCAGCATTCTACCAAACAGTCAACAGAAACCTTTTAAACATCTGGAGTGCTGTCTGCAGGAAAGTCTCTTTTCTCCCGTTCCCTATTTTTCAAACTCTAGCTGGCGTGGTCTCTTAGTGATGTATCTGCCAGCCTCCATCCCATCCCTTCAACTCAGGGAGTCTGATGGGATCCTCCTGAGTCTCCTTCCTTGTGTAACAGCCTGGAAACTTTCTTCAGGCCATAACTGGGATGTTATGACCCTGGTTCCTCTCACCCCATCTCTTAGGAGTCACACTCCTTTGTCTGAGATCCAGTGTCTTGAAAAACACTGCTTCCCATCTCTTATCTTTTTGTTTAATTGTTTCAGGCAGGAGGGTATATAGTCCCTGTTATTCCTTCTTGGCCAGAAAGAGAACTAAAATCACCTTTTTACAAACTCACTCTTTCTTTCTTTCTT
>NW_004955415.1:7024130-7056334 GCF_000276665.1 Chinchilla lanigera | reverse complement strand
TTTCTTTCTTTCTTTCTTTCTTTCTTTCTTTCTTTCTTTCTTTCTTTCTTTCTTTCTTTCTCTCTCTCTCTCTCTCTCTCTCTCTCTCTCTCTCGCTCTCTCTCTTTCTCTCTCTTTCTTTCTTTCCTTCTTTCTTTCTTTTCCTTTTAATTTTTATTTTTGTAGAGCATGTTCAGGTCCCAGAATCTCTATTCAGTAGCTCTTCAGTGAACATGGAAATCTGGACTGGGTTTATCTGTTCTTTCCACTTCTATTGGAAATTTATTGCTTACCATCAGTTTGTGGTAAAAAAGATACACAAGGCTCTGTTTACATTTTCTATTTCTGTGTCCTTGTGTCAGGGCCTTTCAAAATTACTTTTCTGCTTATATTTTCATTCAGTTTCAACGCCCATCATTATACAGTTTCTAGTCATTCCTGGATTCCCACCAAAACAGCCTGTCATTCCTGCGATTGACTTACTAATGTGACTGTCCTCTGTCCCACTCCCTTAGATCATGCTTCCTGTAAAAACAACTACTCTAAGCCATGAGTTACTGTTTTATTACTTCTATTAACAGACATATAAGTGATTATTTACTTAGGAAATTAACTTTGAAATTACATGCACAATCAACATCATTTACATAGCTTTTGTTTATAATACAATGGCTCTTTCTAGCTCAAACCCCATTTCTGGCAGCACACTTTAGCTCCTCAGAAAGTTAATCATTCTTCCTGCTATGTTGCATTGTCTTTTTACTTTGTACCTACAGTAAAATGGTGTGTCAGGCATACCTGTTTGCTTATGCAGTATCCGTACTCTGTCTTCTATCTGAAGAGACTTCTTATTTTGCTCAGGGCTAAGCATTGCCCGACCACCCTTGTCCAAATAACCCCAGCCTTCCTTGCAGCTAAGGTGGACTATGTGACTCAAACCTACTTCTTCAAAAAGTATGAGAAACATTTTTGGCTTCACAATACAGATGCTGCTTTTCCTCCTGTGTAGTAGTGTTCTTTTTCCTGTTCCTGAAACCGTACATGAAGACAGTGGCCACTGCAGTCTCCTGGCAAACCAAAGAAAAAAAACAGATCTTCACCCCGGACATCAAGTCACTGAACCAAACCCGCATTTGGCTGCCTCTGGCTTTCCGTAGCACACATACATATATCCAATAAACAACAAAACCGAACTCGTTGAAGCCACTATTTATAATCCACTACAGCTAAAGCCAATCCCCATATATAAATGGAGAAAGAGGATATTACGTCTACACTATTTAGGAGTCATTTTTAGTTCTTGCAAAAGAAAAAGTAAATAAAAGGAAAAGAATCACTTTTAGACTTTTAAGGGGTATGTCAGTTCAGAACAATCCATTTTGCTTAGTCTCTGGCTCAGTACTTTCAACTTTTAACCAAAATGTCAAGTATCAGAGCAAATACAGCATTGTTATAATTTCTGTAAAATGTATTTATATGTCTGCTTACAGACACTGAGTTCTTTGAGTGGATGTCCCATGTCTTATTTATCCTTTTGCCTGTAGAGCCTGGAACTCCTACCGGGACCTGTGAAAAGATCAGTAAGTTATTGTTTACTCAAATTACAGCAGAAAGACAAGGAGTCCTTTAATCCCATGGTGGATGCTGTTCCCACAAGATAAAAACGATTGCTCAGACACATGACATGCTAGGTAAGCAGACGGGAGCCAGGACAGGGTGCGAGCACTTTACCCCACACCCTGTAATACAGAAGATTCCTGTGGTTCTCCAAGGACAAAAGCGTCTTCTAGCATCCAGAAGCAAAACAACTTACAAAAGAACTTGATAGCTGCTTTAGCAAACATACCTCCATTTTCAGTATTTTTCTGCCTGTCATTACATTTTGCTGAGAAAGGCAATCATATTAAACACTAGATATCATACTTACTACATTGCTTCACTTACATAAAGCATAAGTGGCAAGAAGGGGAAGGGTAGTCTGCTTGTTTAATGTTGTTTTCTCTGATGCCTTGGATCTGGTAGGTATTCTCTGGCCCAGAGCTTCTGAAACCAAAAGGAATCAGCAGCAGAGCTCAAATTAGATTTCTTCTCATGCTTGTAGATAAAGGTTAGATAAGCCGTCAGGGCATTAACAGCCCAAGGCCTGAGTCACTGACAACCGAAATTGCCTAAGTGTGAGGTCATACTTCTGCCTGAAGGCTTGCATGAACATTCTGAGATGGTGTCACTGCAGCGGACAGATAGGATGCAGCCAATGGGATCAGGCAATTTTGTTACTGAAAATGATTTTGTATTGTGTGATTTTATATACTGAAGCCATTCTTTTAAAATACAGAGACCTGTGATCCTCAGAAATGTCACTCAGCAAGGAGCCTAGAGTATTTTGATAAGACTAGGAAAAGAGAGGCAGAGAAACCTAGTTTCCCTGCAAGCTGAAGGGACAGATTTATGAGGACTTTTAGATGAAGGTTGAATTTACAATCATCCTTTTTTACAGGCATGCCTAGACCACCTGATAAATAATACATCTGTATTATGTTTATGAAATATGCAAATGGTGTCCAATTTGCAAATAAACGCCTTGAAGAATTTTTAAAACTTCAGAGGCAGCCTAATCCTAGGATTTGCAGATTTCTTATTTTATGAACTTTTCATTTTATTTTGTGACAGCTGCCATAAATTCAATTAAACTATAGGGAAAATGAAGTCTGGGTGGTTTTTGTTTTTTCTTGCTAAAAGAAGAAAATGATGAAAAAACTGGCAAGATGGGAAACAATGAGCACATTTGCAAACAGGGAAATCAAACAGTGTCACATCAAAATACGAGGAGAGCCAGCCAGCTAGCACAGAAGGTCTTACTTGCTATCCCTGTCCTTTGTGCTCGTTCTCAACGTTCTCTCCTTGCTGTGGACAAAAAGTGAATCCAATTAGAATCTCTAAATTTAGAAGCTAAAGTAATGCTCTCACAGCAAACAGAAGCAGGAAGTAAAAATGCAGAATCTGCAGACATAGAAAACAGTGTAAGAGATGGTGATTTCAATTGCTTTCCAAGACCCTAAGGCAGCCTCTGGCAGCCACGCTAGAGCAGTGGGTAAGCACGGCTAATATTACAAAACTCCCTGATGTATGTACTCACAGAGGTAACGAAGAGTCAGAACATGGACACAAAAGTCCGTGAACTTCCTTTACTCAGGACACGTCCTCTAGAACAAGGGCTACTCTGTAGAGGGCTTGCTTTATGCGGGGCACCAAGACAAGACAACTCACCCAGAGCTCTGAGGCTTAGATGGTTTTAAACAAAGAGGTAAATATGGAGAAATTATAAAGGGCTTGCTCAAGGTCAGATGACTAAGGGTAGAAAACCTGAAACTGGAACTCAGGTCACATTCTTGAATGCAGGCTTTCCTGCTTCTGACATACCCAGCAGGTGCTTCTGTTTGAAATAACACAAGAACAGCAACAATAAAAAACAAAAAACAAAAAAACCCTCAAATAACAACAACAAAAACAAATGGATTTCTTCTACTCAGTTTCTGTCCTACATGTCTGAGGCAACCTTACTGGTTAAAAGAAATCTCAGGAAACTTTTGGTAAATGAAGTAGTCATTAATCATAGTAAATTAGTAAATGGAGATTTTTCTGAAAACTCTATACACACACTAAGTACAAGATGTGGCAGTCAAGAGGGGATTGTGTTGGACATGCCTGGGGTTCATTTTTGGTGATCTGAATTTCTTCTGCCTCATAATTCTTTCAAATCTCACACTTCCCACATAAAAGAAAACCTCTTTCACTACAGTCCTGGTAGCTGGAAAGTGTCTCCTCAAACAACCAGGGGTGAGGGAGCTCCAAAATGACTAGGCATACCTGGCTTAACTGCTACTTAGCTTCAGGGAGCCAGATTCAGGAAAGGGAACAGGGGAATAGCTGCCAAGGCAGATGCCACTCTGTAGGATGTAAAGTCTTTTCTGCTTCCTTTGGTGTTGTTAAGCAATATGCAAACAACAAATAATAGAGAGGGAAATTACAATGGCAAGAGAGAAGAAGTGGGCTGAATGTCATTGAAATTGTGCCATTTCCCCAAACTCCTAGGCAGGTGTAGTGTCATAACTTATCGTATCATGTACGTATGTAAAACATTTGCCAACAAATATTTATCAAGGGCTAACAATGTTCATGGTCATGGCAACAAGCAAGGCTGCCCTTCTCATGAAACTTTCATTCTATGAGAGGAGAAGATAGACAAGAACAAAGTAAATTCAAGTTATTGGGCAGTGATAAGGTCTATAAAGCAAAAGAACCCAGTTATAGGAAATAAAGAGCTATTAGGAAGGTCAAATAAGACCTTCTGAACATGGACATTTAGGTAGAGACCAAAAGGAGTAGGCTAGACAGCAAGGAGAAATTCTTCCAGAGAGAGGGAACAGCCACAGTAAAATCTCTGTGGCAGGTCCATGCTTGTGTCCCTGTGTCCTGAGGACAGTGAGAGGGCTGGACTAGAAACCGAAGGGTGGAGAGCAACAGTAGATATGAAGGTTGGACAGGGAGCAGGCAGCAACCACTGTGACAGCTGGTGTTTTAAGAAAATCTCCAGCTTCTACCTAGAAGAAGGTCATAGAGATAAAGGCATTGCCTGTGATTAACACATTGGGCAATCTTTATCTGAAAAACAAAACAAAACAATCCCATGATCAAGTTGGAGACAATCTGTTTATCGCCTCCCTTTCTTAGATATTTACAATGGACCTTAGCAAGTTAAACGCTGGAAGAAGTCTTAGGTTTTAGGAATCAATTTAATCTCATTTAAAATAGTACTTATATATACTTATTTTTAATTTGTCACTAAACAACTTAAATATATGATATTCTATTAATTTATAAGAGTCTAAGATAACTTGCTTTGTCTGGAAGTTACTACTATACCATGAAATGTGGTGGTACACATCTGTAGTCTCAGCTACCCTGGACCCTAATGCAAGAAGATCATAGAAGCCCACAAGTTTGGGATCAGCCTGAACAACGTAGCAAGATTCTGACTTTTAAAAAAAATGTATGAAAGAAAGGAGACCATATAACATACGGAAAAGCATCATCTTTGACTGGGTTCAGAGAATTGGATTTAAGTCCTCGCTAACATATTTAATAGCTGTGGTTTTAAATGAGTTCCTTAACCTTTCTGTGCTTCGGTAAACTGAGGTTCTGACTTGGTTTTAACTCTAAGCACTTTACTTTCCATGCATGTAAACTTTCCTGACAGTTCTATGATAACCAGGGCTTTATAATTGGGCTCTCTGCACTTTTACCCTCTCTAGAACTCTGCTTTACCTCCAGTGAGCTCCCCTGGTACAGAGTGGCCAGGATCCATGTCTAAAAGCAATGGCTTTGGATTAAGATACACTCATGTTCAAATTTTGGCTATGCCATTGACCAGCTGTGTGGTTCTGGGTAAATTATTTCATTTCTGTGAGCCTCAGTTTCCTTATCCGTAAAATAAAGATGGTGGGAGGATGAAAATAGGAACACAGTGTTTAGCCAAGGGTCTAACTCAGAGTTCATGGCACAGTAAATGCTACTACAGGTTTCTGGTTTTCATTTCCTGTCTGGCTGGGCTATGATCTCTCTACTTAATCCATCGCTAAACACATTTGATTTGGGGAGCCGACGCTCCTGACAGCGAGGTCTACCAAGTCCTTCCCCCACTCCCATTCCCATTCCCAAACAGTAGCTTCCTCCCTGGGGCAACTGGTGCTTATAATTGACTTCCAGATCCCTGGCCCAGCTGCAGGGAGGGAGAACAAACACCAATTTCTCTTCCCACAGCCTTCCACACATTAGTTTTCCCTGCATGTCTGACGTTTGACTTCTAAGTGCCCTCTGGCTGTGATTACTCAGGCAAAGTGAAGCGGACAGATGGAACAATTATTTGGAAAGCTCAGCCAATGGAAAACAAAACAAAAAGACAGAAAAAGAAAACCCGAGCCCAAGCCCTGCAGTTGAAGGGAAAGAGTTTATTTGGTTTAAATTATCCTTATTGCCTTCTGGCATTGATTGTATTTTCCAAGTAATTGCCCAGCTCTTCCCAGTAGTTTGCCCATGTGGAGAAATAGTATCTCCGTAGATATTGGCACTCCAGGTAGCGCCCTCTTGTGGCTCGTGTGGCTCTGCCACACTCCTGCTGTGCAACCCAGCATCAATGGTTTCATCTCTGAATTTCAGTTTCCAGGTCTCTCTGCTGGCCATGATAAGAGTACTTATTCATGGAGTGCAGGTGACATGAAGCCAGTGTGTGTAGGACTCAGTGTGGCACCTGACAACAAGTAAACTCCCAGTAATTGTACTAATGAATTATTAATAAATAGCCTTATGTTTCAAATTGTAAAATTTAAAGAATGAAGTGCCTGGTGCTCCTGATCACGGAAGAGCAGGGTCTCACACTCGGTGTGGTTGGAGCACTTATTTGGCAGGCTCGATTCCTAGACTGCTGCAGATTTAAATTCTCTGGGGCACATTTCTGCTCAGTGAGAGATATGTGTATGGCAGCTGACCACGGTGTTTGAAGTCTGCTCACTGTTCACAAACTTCAGTGAGCATGTGGCTTAAAGCCAGCCAAGCGGTGTGCAGATGCATTGTGGAAGCCGCAGGCCTAGATGGACCTCTGGGCTGGACCAGTTGGCTGGGCAGGAGAGCGGGGCACTCACCCTATCTTCATCTGGATGCCCCTCTGCCTGGTATCAGGAGGAAATGTACAGAATCTAAGGTGGTATGAAGTATTTTCCAGACTCTCTACCCTTCTAGAACAGATATGAAAGGGAAAGGTGGATGCCCCTGACTCTGAACTTCCATTGTCTATGGAAAGGGTAGGCTGAAGGGGTCAAAGAGCTTTCTTCAAGGCTAATAAGAAACATTAACAATAACCACATACCCAGCAGCTCACCTATCAGACACCTGTCTGGATGTTTTATAGAAATTATTTGATTTAATTCCTACCACCACCTTCTGAGGATGAAATTATTATTAAGCCTGTGTTCTGAGGCACAGAGCGCTTGAGGGATTTGACTAGATCACACTGCGTGATCTGGTGCCACGGACGCATGTATTAAACTGTTCCAGGTACCATGGTGTGTGCATATGAAAATTATGAATCCTCACCGAAATCACAGCTCTAGTGTCTAATAAACCTGTGTGTTCATCTAACTTTGTCGTTTAACATCTGCCTTATTTCCTGGACATTTAGTCCTTGTTTGTGTCTCTTCTTTCCTCCCCTCCTCTCTTCCTATTGCTTACCTCTCTAATTTTCCTCACTTGAAAGTAATTTTCTATGAAAATTCAATGTGATAAAAGTGCGATAGATACTTAGTGCTTAGAAGTGGGCAGGCCCCAACAAATGTTAGCATTACTATTGTTACTTTTCTACAAACTAAGGATCCTAGGTCTTTCTAAGAAGGTACGTGATTTTAGTTAAACTCTGTAAAATCTGGGTCAGTTTTACTCCAAAGCCGGACATCTCTTTCCACCTGACCCATTCCTCTCCCATTAGAGCAGATGTCAGCAAAGGGTGACTCCTTTACAATCCAAGATCTTTGTCCCCATCCTGGAAGAGTTAACAGGATGGGGCCCTGGGGCCAGGTTGCAATGCACTACTGCAGGTCTTGCCTCCACTACAGTCTCTGGATCCTCCCTCCCTCTCCACAGATCCTCCCTACCTCTCCACAGAGGGAGCATCTTTATCATCAGTTTGCAGAGCTCCCATCTTGGGTCAGGCTGCTACACCAAAATACCATCCGTGGGGTGGATGAAACAACAGAAACCTATTTTCTTACAGTTTTAGAAGCTAGAGGTAATGATTACGGTGTCAGCAGTTTAGGCTCTGGTGAGGTCTCTCAACTGGTTTCTGGCAAGCCTGACTTCTCCTGGGTTCTCACTTGGTGAAGGGGCTGGAGAGTGACCAAGCTCTTCACTGTCCCTTCTTACACTGCACTGAGGGCCCTGCCCTTGTGACCCAACCATCTTTCAAAGACCCCATCTCTAAGTATCAATACGCATTGGTTTTAGGACTTCCAACAGGTGAATTTTAAAAGCACGTAATTTAGTGCATAGCGCCTTTCTAATTAATTAAAGATATTCTTTTCCATTCCATTTCATTAGCAATAGTCTTTAAAATGATTAAAAGATATTGGCTGAGCACTTGTTTGCTGGGCACCATACTCTGGGGACTATTTATTTATTACTATATTTACTTGATCTGCTTTCAAAAGAAATTTACGATGTCTCTGGGAGTTGTAGTGCTCACAGAAATCACTGACAAGGACTCATCTATTCATACCATACAGGACAAGACAGTCATTTCCTGGGTGGGTGTTTTCACTGCTCTGTTGTAATCACTTATTCACAATAAATGTGGGCATTTGCCCCGTGGTTCTATATTTCACTCCTCCAGTGACTCTTCTCTGTCCTCCCAAATTCGTGGCTGGGTCAACGACTGAGTCATCATTTGGCTCTGACTTCCAAGTGCCTCAGCAGAAACATGAGGCAGCATCTTTGTCTGAAGTGATTATCTGAGCGACAGACGACCCCACATTCCTGGGATACAGTGATAGTGATGACAGCAAAGAGCCTTCCTTCACCAACCCCTGTGTGTGTGTGCTCGGCACCATTTCCCTCAGTCTTCATTGCATGCTACAAGATGGGGGATATTATCTCTCTCCTTGTCCAGAAGTGGAAACTGAGGCTCAGAAGGCAAGATGTGTTGCTCCAAGTCCTGCACAGCCAACAAACCCAGAATCCATAGAAGCATGTGCGTCCTGCCTCTGTCACTCAGAATGTTTTGTCTCCTGAAATGTAATCTCCTGTCTGCCTGATACCTCAGGTTACAAATAAGGTGTCCCACGGGCCAAGTTTTCTGACATAAATATATAGAGGCTAGAGAGTAGGTCTCAGTCAACATCAAAACTCAGCCACCACCAGTCTAGAGAGACAGTAGAGTGAAATGGTCCTTAGTCTCATTACTGACATTTAATATTAAAACTCAGTCCAACAGAAAACCACTATCCCAACTAAATAATTATAATCCAATTTAATAAAGTCTGATTTCACATGTGACATTCTAGACATAGATTTAGAACTTAAAACTATTAAGTTGGAAAATCTAAGTAAGCTAGTGGTCTAAAATAAGTCGGATGCAATTCAATTGCATTTTAATATTATGGTTTGGTGAGAGATGTTTCAAAACACCATTTCCATATCCAATGGGTATTTACTGAGTAAGATGCATAAACTGCACCCCACAAGGCATTTAAAGAAAAAACAACAAAGCAATATAATATTTCTCTGGCATTTGTAGCCGAACGTCCACATAAACAGTTTCCATAAGATATTAAGGATGTATGTTAAAAGAAGGAATTAAAACTGAAAACCAGTTCTCTAAAAGAGACTGGCATGATTTTCCCTCAAAAGCATGTCCGCGTTCATAGGGCCATTGCTTAGGACTGGCAGCTGTTTCTCTCAGGCTCAGATGTAGCAGTTGGAAGCCATAGCAGAAGATTTTAATTTGAGGGCTAAAATATTTTATGCACCTTTACAGATATCTACATATGTACTGATATTAAGTTTTGGGAATTAAAAACAGAGTAGTATATTGCGTTGATTAAATATACAAGTTCTAAGATTAGATAGGTAGGAGTTTAAATCTAGTCTTGTGACCCCAGCAAGTCTTCCCTTTATGCCTTGGTCTTCTTATACAGAATGAAGACTGTGATATTTATTTCCTAGGGCAATTGTGAGGGTTATATAAGAAAATGCAGAGGCACTTTGTATCCCTTAGCAAAGCCACTGGACAGTGAGAACTAAATAATTAACAAGAATCAATACTATTATTACCATGCTGGTCACTGCCAATACTACCATATCACCATCACTATCATTACCATCTCTATTGCTACTGTTACCTTTACTCTTCCTTCTCTCCACTACCGCCCCCACTACCCCTACTATCACAACGATACTGTTACTACTACTGTTGCATCTTCATACATTTTTAAAAATGTCTTTTCCATCCTCATTTTCTCCTGCCTCCTTTACTCCTCCTATTTATAATGAGGAATGAGATTGTTTTACCTGTCAAATGAGTCACTTGAGATTGGAACATTAATTTATTTGAGCAGATGTGTGCAAGTGATGCTCTGAATAACAGGTCCCAATATACTCTGATGACATATCTCCTGGAAAAATGAAGTGTGGATGATATATAAATTTATTTTTTAGCTCAGGTCCCAGCTCCTTTGAAAGCCTTTGGTCAACATTGATGTTCCCCTTCTCTGATGGTCATGATCACATTCTCTATTCCTCCAGGCTTGTAAGAAGCATCTCTCCAATGATAAGAGACCTGCAGACAGGACTTACTAGCATAAACACCATAGACATTTTTAAAAATTGATATATAAAGATGGTATTTCCTAAACCAAGGCTTTGTGCCTTACAGGTATATTTAATTGCTTATGTCACCCCAAGTTCAGCATTGGGTCATAGGAGCCCAAGAATCTCTACATCTTTCAGATCTGTTTCCCTTTCTGCAGTTACCAAGCAGGTTTATCTCTCATGTCAGAGGACTCTGCTCACATCCTCACACCAATCAGTCCACAGGACAGTACCACCTTTCTCTGGCCAGACACCCAGGGCAGGTGGTCTTGCACTGAGCAGGCTTCTGTCATGTGGTCATCTTGGAGCTTCAGGGATGCAGTCGATCCCATCCAAACACCTGTGCCAACTAAAGATGGGAAATGTCTCCCAAAACACTAGGATAAAGGGGATGAGCTTTCTCTGGGTTCAAAAGCCATTAGAGAGATCTTGCTTTTTTTTTTTTTATTACCACCTTGGCTCTAAATTCAGTAAAAAAAAAAAAAAAAAAAAAAAATACAAGCAACTCACAGTAAATTCCAAAGTGGATATATATTTCAATGCATTAAGCCCCTGTTTTTCCTTCAATATCACTTCAAAATTTAGATTATTCCAGGGGAAGTAAGCCCATAAAGGACTAGCATCACCCTGTTCTGTTTTGGTGCCCTGTCATCCCAAATCCCCAGGAAAAAGCAGTGCCTGCTCTCTGAAATTTTGCCTTACTTAGCTCACGTATCTGCTCACGCAGTTTCTATAGGGCCTCTTTGTCCTTATGTTATGGTCTGTGTCTGGGTGTCCCCCCAAAGCCTCATGCGGCCATGGGGCAGGCTTTTAGAGTTGATTGATTATGGGTGTGAGAGCTACACCCACTCTGGGGTGGATAGTTTGCATATGTAAGGGAGAGGAAAAGGGTGCTTGAGGCCATTTCTGGTTTTTGTGTTTGTTGCTTTGGCTGCATTCTGCCGCCATCAGCTGTAGTTCTCTGCCATGTGCCACTCTGCCTTATAATCTGCCAAGTACAGACTGAAACCGCCACAAACTGTAAGCGAAATAAACCTTTCCTTCCTTAATTTTGGGCGTCAAGTATTCTGTCCCAGCAGCGAGAAAAAAAGTAACCAAGACACCTTACTTACATTATTTAGACTTGTTTTAATGACAAAAATCATCACTTCAAAAAAGAAAAAGACAGAGAAAAGAAAAAGAAAAACTAAAGACTCATCAGCTCAAAAAACTGCTTAGTCAAGGACTAGTGCACTATTAGAAGTGGTTCTTAAATGTCAATAGAATATTTTTTTTTTTCGATTTCTTTGACCATGTGTTTAACACTATTCTCAGTCCCATTGGTTGCAAGGCCCTAGACTTTATCTTTTGTTCACTTCTAATGGGAAGAGAAACATGTCTTTCTTATCATCCCCAGACAATCTCCATGTTTTCATGGGCTCTAATTGAAGCTTATTAGTGAACCAATCACTGCTCACAGCAGTGAAGCACATTGTTTTGTTTAGGCCTAGGATGCACTTGCATCCCAGAGAAGCCTAAAAAATGGAAGGGCGCCATTCCCAGAGGAATATCCACTCTGGGATTGGGCAGAAAACTATATATTGGGTCCAATGAGAAAACTAATGTGAAACCTGGCATGGCTATTTCTTTAGACAATATATTCAGTCATTATATTGGCCACAATGCTGGATGAAGTATATGACACATGCTGAGGAACTTCTAGAAGAAGCAAAGTGCTGACCAGGATTTTAGTGGATGAACCACTAATTTGATACTTCTACCATTTTCACAGTGCATCCATCATTCAGGACCATCTTCCTTTATTTGAAATGGGATTTGGAACTCGGAAATATGAAGTTGCTCATCAGTTTGATTAGCTTCAGTCAGTGCCAACTAAAAGTTTTCCACAGGCATTAGGTGTCTGATTCCTTACTTAAAATGTTTCTTAGTAAAAGCACCAGGGAAGAAATAACTCATGTCTAAATGAGGCAAAATCCTTACCTTCAGGCCCCTGAAATTATTCATAGAGCCCTGGAGCCATATGAAGAAAGAAATACCACCCATTTTGGAAAGAATGTTGAGTTGCACTTATAGAACTGGTTGGAGAACTAGCTAGCAGAGTCTGCCTTGATGAGGTAATTCATCCCACTCCACTGTTCTACTTACCCAGTGAGGGTATAATGATAATTGTCGCCACACAGAGTTAATTATAGGATGAAAAAAGAATTTAAACCAGCTTCAGGGTCACTTCTTGTAGGGAGATGTCATTGTATGATATGGGGCTCAGTCTCTTCTCACCTATCTTCTAAGAAGCCTACTCTCTGGAAATGAATGAGGGAAATGGAAATTACAGATTCAGAGCCATTGATTATTTTCTTATGCTCCTTCCTATTGAAGCTGCCTAGCTCTCTTTGGCCCTTCACTTTCTGGCTCATCTCTTCCATTCACTGGAAAGGAGAGGTGAGCTTGGGATTCTGTGAAGAGGATTAATGAATCAATAACTGCAAATTCCTTCAAAGACTGAATTCTCATAGGTCATCTTTTTTTTTTTTTTTTTCTAAAAAAATGCCTAACTTCAGTATAATTTTTAAAAACTTATCTTGAATGAAGTCTGTCTACTTCATGGAGTTGGAAGGCAAGAGAAGCTAAGCTACACAGTGGAAAATTCAGCAAAGATGTCTTCCCAGTTGTAACATCACAGGCAGTCAATCTATTCCTGTAGTGAAAACTCATCCATAGAATCTCAGTGAGGGAAATATCAAAAATTTATGTATTTTTACTTTCAGACAGCTATCAAATTGTTATGAGTCACTGTTTGGCTTGGTGAAAGGATTGGAAGTACAGGGGTTGACCTATTTATGTGGTGACAAAAAAGAGGTATATAAGAACTGGGAGTGATTCAGAAAAGGGCCCAAACTGATGTTATTGGATGATAATTTATTTCTTAGTTTACTTAACTCCATTAAACATGGGATATCGCCCTGTGGTAAAATATTTTCTGTGATGATAATTTTAAGAAAGATACAAAACTGTTAGTCAATGTTAAGGCACAAAAGCCTAGACCAAACAGCAGTAATTCATTTTCGAGACCCAGGGTTTATTTCTGGCTTGATGTGCAGAACTTAGAAGAAGAGTAATGTGTACCACGACATGTCTATTGGAACAGAAAAAAAAAAGTAATAAATTTTGTACAAAGCAAGAAGCTTCAAGATTCAATAGGAAAAATAAGCTTTTTCTAGAGTATCAGATTCAGGAAAATTGCTATAAGCAGATCTATAGAAAAATGGAAACTAAATATCTGAGTTATATGAAAACAATTTCACCATTTTAAACAGATGAACATACTTTCCTAATATTCAGAATAGTAAGTGCTCAAGGAGTATATTTAAAAGGCTAAAGACTGAAAATATTATCAGTACTCAGAAATAACTACTTTACATATTTTAATAGTTTCCTTCCATTCAGCTCAGCTTTTCTTTCTTGCTTTTTTATAAAAATCTTCTGTCTTTAGAAAAATTTGGAAATTACAGAAAAGTATAAAAATATTTTGAGATTATTCAGAATTATATCCACAAGAAGTAACCACTGTTAATAGTTTGAATGTATTTGCTTCCAAAATTTTATTATAATTCTTATATAGCTATCATAGATGCTGTTTCCCTGCTTAAAATTACATACATGCCACTGAAAAAGTCCTCTGTTGGGCATTTATCTCAGAGAAATGAAAACTTTTATTGATACAAAAACCTATATATGAGTGTTCACAGCAGCCTTATTTGTAATAGTCTAAGCTGTAAACAACCAAAATATCTTTCAACAGCTGACATATCTTTCTTCTCAGGCATCAGGCTGTGGTATGTCCATGCTATAGAGCACTACTCAGCAATTAAAGGGGAGAAATATAAGTATATTATATTTCAGTGAACAAACATTCAGTGAATCTCAAACATTCAGTGAATCTCAAGAGAATTATTCCTAATGAAAAAGCCAATCTTAAAAGGTTTCCTTTGTAATTGTATGTACAACATACATGAAATGATAAAATTGTAGAGATGGAACACACACCAGTGGTGGCCAAGAGAGGTGGGGTAGGGAGGGGTTCATACCTATAAAAGGGAGGCAGGAAGACATCATTGTATCTATTTTATTTTTACCAGAATTATTCTGGAGCAAGTATCTTGGAACTGAAATAATAATTGTGCTTCCTTAACATCTACTGCATGGTTTTGGATCTTGGGATACCACATGTGGGGCTCACTGATATCTTGATTGTCATAGGTATTCTCGAATTTCCAGAGGTAAGCCCTATCTAGACAGAAAATCGTTAATGCAGGAAAGGAATCAGTCTCATCCATATCAAGCCCTGACAAATAGACCAGAGGAATAAAGGTAACATGTGCCACTTGACTTTTCTATCATTACTTTTTCCAATCAAGAAAGTAAATCAATTCATGTCAGATTGTTTCTATTTATACTAGCTAGATAGTTTATACCTCTTCCTATGTAAGGGAGTAAATAAAAGGTGGGGACTGGAGGTAGGAGTTTCACTGGTATGTTTTCTTTCCTGGAGTAAAAGTTCTTTCATGGAAACTTGATGGCACAAGAGTAGAGTTCCCTCTTAACTTCCTTCAAATCACTATCATAACTCAAATCTTCTCCATTTCAAAAATACATGAAATATTTTCCCACATAACAATACCCCCACTATGATAGCCTGCTTACCATTCTTTCCTTTTTTATTGTTGCTAACTCATAAATTGTACAAATTAATGTGTTTCAGGGCTGGAGATTTAGCTCAGCGTCACAGTGCCTGCCTGGCAAGCATGAGGCCATGAGTTCGATTCCCAGTACTGGAAAAAAAAAAATTAATGTGTTTCACTGTGACATTTCCACACATGCATGCGTCATGCTTTATGTGTATCCATAGAGAATCTTGTGATAGAACTGTACCTTAACCGTGGTGGTGGTCACTTGAAAGGAATGTACACATTATAAAATCACATGGAGGTAAAATGACATACAATGAGTATATGTAAAACTGATGAAAGTTCAATAGGATATGGAATTGTATCAATGTCAATTTCTTTGTTGTGATATTAAACTGGGAAGAGCCAGATGAAGATTGAAGGATGTACATTATACAGCAACTCTCTGTCTCTTCTTTACAGCTACAAGTGAATCTATAATTATTATAAAAGAAAAAGATAAGGCAAATAAAAAACAAAATCAACCCAAAATACTGTGTAGCAGAAGCATTTTACTCTGTAAACATAATTTTAGATGGGGAAATTATGTGTAAACATAATTTTAGTGCTTACATAATAACTGGTTATGAAAATATTATTTACCCAACTATCTCTCTAATATTGGATATTTAATATGAGCTGTGAGCAAGGTTAGCACATCACAGTGCAAAGTTTTGTGCATGAAACCTTATCTCATTTCACAGTACTTCCTTAGAAAAGTATTTCATAAAGTACAAGATAAACAATTGTAATGCAAAAATACCGATACTACTGTATTACTACTGTTTCTGTAGTTAAGTAATCTGGGAAACAGCTTTGTTCATTCTGGTAATTCTGTCCATAATAGACAAATTTACATTATGAATCACACCAGAGTGATAAACAACCTTACTAAAACTGCTTGCTCTCTGACACTCCATTACAGATTAAAGATGACTGCCAATTCTTTGATTCTACTCCCCCTACTGCTACAACTGCTTGAATCAGTAGATTATTAGGGGAGTGACACTTTATCAGTTTCTGGGCTCAAACCTCAAAACACTGACAGTTTCCCTTTTCTGTCTCTTAAAATAGTCCTTTTTGTGGACCCATCACCCATATAAGATAGCATCTCTGTATCCTGAAACTGCTACAGTAGCCCATACTACCCTGTGGAGAGCTGATGTCAACAGCCAGTCCTACTTGTTCCAATATCACCACCCCCCAGGCCTTTAGACAATGCTGTCATCTTGGGTATTTTAGTTCCAGCAGAAGCAAGTGGAGTAAAACCAGACAAGTGAGTAGCCAGAACCAGGACTCCAGATATGTACCAGTGGAGCCTTCCCAGGTATCACCAGACATTTGAGGTAAGCCAGCTGAAGCCTGACTCATGAAAGAGCATAAACAAACCATTTCAACTTCTCTCTGTCCAAATTCTCAAGCCATAAAGTCATAAGCACAGTAAAATGATGGTATACATCACTAAATTTAGGGATATTTGTTACACAGCTTAGTGATAACTGTTATACTTCTTTTGTATGTGTGTGTGTATCCATGGTAAAACATAGTATTCTAGTGCATTTGGCTTTAGAATTAGGGTATCAAAGTAGTCAGTAGTTTATTAGTGGTGTGACTTTAGTGGTTAAATTTTTCAAAACAGAGTCACCTTGGTAATATGGAAATAATAATAGCTATTATCTTACATAGCTGTGATGTTAAAATGAGATTTGATACCTGGGGTATAGCTTAGTGGTGGAGTGTACACTTAGCATGCACAAGCTCTGGGTATAATACCCTGCACCAAAAATAAATGAACAAAAAGATTATACCCTCAAGTATTTAGTGCCATTCCTTTCATGTATTAAGAACTCAGCAATAATTTTATTCACCTTACCACTGGTCAACTAGAGCCATGTTATACAGAAGAGGTATTACTATATTAAAGAGTATATATACTTTTCACTTTATTTTTATTATGTTTTCTAATACAGATAGTCAAGTTGTTTTAAATAAACTATGCAACAATTTATACTCATTTGTGTGGGGTAAAAGATTAAGCAAATTTTCTATTCTAGAAGGTTTGACAAGCTTACTGAATTGGATCAGATAGTATACTTCAGGTTTTTTATCTATCTCTACCATTGGAGTCATGTTGGAGTCAGAAAGAAACTGCAGACAATTTGTAGAAGAATGCATATGGAGGCTTCAAATAAAATTTCATTTAAAAAAATCCAACCAAACTGAATATGGATTGCAGGATTTCTCTTGCTAATCTCTGTTCAGGCGATTGGAAAAATGGTTTGTTTTTTTTTTTTACCTTGGAGGTAGATGTACTAGAGAGAGTGTTGAGAGTATGCACCTCTCTCTAGGATTTACTCTATTGCATGCTCTTGTGGGCCCTTTTTCCTTCAAGACAAACTGGCTGCTTTGTTAGACACACATCTGAGCACCCAAAACACTGCAGCTCCAGTTGTACTGTATTACTTCCTGCATGATTAGCTACATCAGCTGCTTCTACAAACTTTAATTGGAAATGATCTATGCATAAGGCATATGTACTGTAGTACTTGGTTAGGCTTGGAATTAGGAAAGTCAGCTTCTTTTTCTTGAAGCAAAAGTAATTTAGATTCTTTTTAAAGCACAACGTAGATATTCAAAGTTAACTAAAGCAATAGGCGTAATCACTAAATATAGACGGTAGGCTTTCACAGGAAAAAGCCTGGCTTAGCAAGGAAAAGCCCTGAGTTCTTCTTCTACTTTTAGCTTGTAACCAGCTATGTGACTCTGGAGAAGTTACATCCCTAGGCTTCACTGTGCTATAAATTTACAAAACAGGACTAGTAATTTCTTCCCTGCTGCCTCATAATATTTAGAAAAATATAAAATGCCACATAAAATTTATAGATCTCATATAGTAACATACTTAACTATGTGTCATCTCTCCAGTAGAATACGAATTCCTTGGGGACAGAATTTATGTCTTATGAATTTTAAAATTCCCATTAATTGATACAGTACTTTAGCATACTGAGTACTCCATAAATGTTTGCAAGATGAATACCTAAGTGGATGGATGAGTGAAGCTTTTGTAAACTTAATGATTAGGAACAAAAAGTACAATGAAGTTTATTACTAGGAAGCAAACTGATACCTTTTGAAAAAAAAATTTGAAACAGAGTTCCCATTATTCACACCAGTAATTTCAGTGGACCATCTTCTCTGAATCTCTAAGATATGAAAATATTCATGTATCTGATGATTCACTGAATCTAGTTGTTAATTTTTGTTCTACATGCATAATATGTATAAATGTTGGCCTTTGTGGAATATGTATAAATTGGCCTTACTTTTAAACTAAAAATGACTGATTTTTCCAAATATCATAAATATAATTGTCATTTGCAGTCCTTGAAACAGCAATAACTAATTTTTCTACAGAGCATAGACAGAAGTGTCATATGCACTCTTTGAAACTGCAGTGACAGAAAAGTCCTCCTTGTGTTTCATTCTTGTATCAGCATTAAAGAAATTTTCCTTTGGGAAACTAAGGTGAAATTAAAACAGATAGATAGGTCAAATAAACAGCTGTAAAGTTAACACCATACAATTGATAGTTTAAGGCAATACTATTTAGAGGAAAATACTTTTTTTTTTAGCCCTTTAAGCAACAGTGACACATTTTTTTGCCTTCATTGGTCAAGGTGGCCTCCCTTGAGAGAAATTCAAAGCCTCAGAAAGCTTTGTAATTTTCCACTTCTTGGCAAATCCACAGTACTGAAATACTGTTGCCATGATATTTAATATCCAGTATGATGAACTGATCAACAACTTGCAAATAAATGTTTCTCCCAAAAGGTCTTTATAAGGAAAATATCTCCATGGGGTGTAACTGTTGAATAATAATAATCGTGCATGTACTTAATGGATTAGATGCTAATTTTAATGCTTCCTTGTTGTGGATTTTAGTGATTTCAAGTGAGAAGATTGCATTAGCCTTCTCTATAGGGCTACCTACGGCTATACTGATGTTACTGTGGGAAGAGTAAGTAGCCAAGATCTAGATGAGAGCAAAGGATCTGTAGTGATTGCTCTTCAACTTGCAATGTGGGTTGCACACTGATAAGTCAAAATGCACCTTATCTATCAGTATCCTAGTTCCATAGCACCGTCTATCATAGATGTTTATTTTTATGATCATGTGGCTGACCGGCACCTGTAGCTCACTGCTGCTGACCAGCATTGAGAAAGAGTACAATATGATGTATCTAACCCAGGAAAAGGTCAAATTCAAAATAAGGTTTCTATATATGTTTCATTTTACACTATCATAATGTCAAAAAATTCTAAGTCAAACCATCTAAAGTCTAGGACCAACTGCTCTAAGCTCTTTTGGAAATTCTATGACAGACATAACCCAGAAATAACATTTTATCAGTTTTCTGGATATTTCTTAGCCTGGTCAGACTGACATATAAAATTAACCATGACTTACCCACATATTAACTCATCTATCATTAACATTTTGCTACATTTATTTAACATATCTATTCAGCTATATGTCTCTATATGCATTCATCTAATCATTTCAGTTTTGACACATTTTAAAGTAAATTGCACACATTGGAATACTTCTTTTTAAAAACTTCACTATGCATATCATTCAGTACAGTTTAATACTTGTTTATAGTTTTTTATGCAAACTTTAAATGTAATAACTTCTACAATCTAAATCTATACATTCATAAAGTTTTGAGAAATCATACGACTGTACAATACAAATCCCTATACAATACAGAACATTATCTTTTGCCGGAACTAGAATTACTATCCCAGAATATTTCCTCATGCTTGTTTCAATCAAAAGTCTCTTCCACTTCCCATTACCAGAGTCAATCACTCTTCCAATTTTTTCCAATTTAGAGTAGATGCCAGCACTTTCATCAATACATGTGTTTGCAGTATGTTCCCTGGGTGTGTGACTTTTCTATCCATTTTCTTAATGGTACCTTTTGACAGGCCAAAATTTTTAATATTGAAGAACTAATTTATCTTTTTAATTCTGGTCTAGAAATTCACATCCATCTAAACAGTTAGCATGTATTCCTCTATATAAATTTTATTTCATATAGTTTAATGTCCTGAGAGTCATCTGACCTATTTGATGTATTAGCAATTTGTTTTTCTTTTCATCGCCGGCCAGTACTGTATTTTATGACAATACCGACATTCATTTATTCATTCTCCTTTTGATTAGCCGCTTGGCTACTTCATTCTGTCTGGGTTATTAAGTATAATGCTGCTAAAATGTTTTCTGCAACTCTTTTGAGAACTTCAATTTTGCTTTCTTTGGGGTCCATGTTGAGTTATATAAGAGGTAGTATAAGCATTTCCAAAATAGCCATACCATTTACATCACCACCGACAGCATATGACAGATTGACTGCTCTTCTGCTGAATTAAAATGTAGTGTCAGACATCTTAATTTTAGCCACTCTAGAGGGTATAGAGTCATTTCATAGGGTTGTAACTTGCATTTTGCTCAAGACGAATGATGCTGAACACATTCCCATGTGCTTTTGGCCATTAGTGTGTCTTCTTTTGTGAAGTGTTTGTTTGGATCTTTCAACAAGTTTGCAGAGACAATCACTTAAAGATCCAAGATACAAGCTCTTCGTTCCATATATGTTTGACAGTATTTTCTCCTAGCTTGCAGATTTCCTATTTATTTTCTTTTTTGTTTTTTGGTACTGGGAATCGAACTCATGACCTCATGCTTGCCAGGCAGGCACTGTGCTGCTAAGCTATATCGCCGACCCCCTATTTACTTTCTGAAGTGTGTCTTTTGACAAGCAGAAATTTTTACTATTGAAGAACACTAAATTGTCTATATTTTCTCTCATGATAAGATAAATAAATTGTCTATATTTTCTCTCATGATAAGGGGATGTACCCTTGAGTCTAGAAGATACACTGGTATGTTACACTGTAAAGTTTCATACCATTTATACAAGCCTTAGAGTTCATTTTTTCTAATGAGTAGTCAGTTGCTCCCACATGATTTACTGAAAAGTCGTCTTCTTCCATTTGTTTCCTTTAAAGCCTTTACTGGAAAAAAAAATAAGTATAATTGTGGATTTGTTTCTAGAGTCTCTATTCTGTTCTGTTGATGTATTTGTTGTATTACACTGTCTTGGCTCCTGTGTATTTTATGTGAGAAAGTCCCCCAGTGTAACTGTCTAATATATTTCTTTTCAAGGTTGATTGAGACTATTTACACTCACTGCTTTTCTATATAAAATTTAGGGGGCTGGGGATTTAGCTCAGCGGCAAAGCGCCTGCCTGGCAAGCGCAAGGTCATGAGTTCGGTTCCTGGTACCAGAGAAAAACCAAAAAAAAAAAAAAAAAAAAATTTAGAATATCTTATCAATTTTCTCAAAAGTAGCTACCATGATTATGATTGGCATTACATTGATCTACAGGTCAATTTGGAAAAAATTAGCGTTATAACAATACGGAATGTTTAAATCCAGGAACATTTAAACCTCACTTTCAGCAGTGTTCTTCAGGTTACAGCATAGAAGTCTTGCATATGATTTTTCCCAAGTATTTTATATATGTTTTGTTTCAATATAAACAAAATTGCTTTAAAAATTTTATTTTCAATGTTTTGTTGCTACTGTACAAACTTACAAATGATTTTCATACATCTGCTTTGCATCCTACAACGTGTCAAATTCACTTATTTCTTCTGGTTGCTTTTTTTTTTTATTCTTTGGCAATTTCAATGTAACCACTTCAATTTTGAAGAAATAGTATTAATTTTTTCTTTCAAAATTTTAAACCTTGTATTCCCTTTTCTTGAATTATTGTAACATTTAGGACCTATATTATAAATAGAAGTAGTTAAAATGGGCATCTTTTCATTCTTCCTGATTTGGAGGAATGTTGTCATGGTTTGGGGTTTTTGAGCAAGGAGAAACAATACAATACAGGACACATATTTTATAAGATTATTTATAATCGTCACCCAAAGAATCATATACAAGAGTGTGCAGAAAATCTGTCCACACACTAGACCAAAGAATCCAGCTTAGGACCTGGATCCCACAGTAATGTCCTGCATGAGTTCAGCTGAAGACCTGGAGCCCATAACAATGTCTCATGCAGGCCTGTTTCATGGATCTGTGCTGGGAAGGCCCAAAGGTCAGTGGTAGAATTTAGAAAGTCTGTGCCAGTGGGATGAAGGATCTGTGCCAGCAGTCTGAGGGATCTTCACTCGAGCCAGGAAGCGATGTGCAAAGTGAGAACCAGAGCTCCCTTGAAAAGTACCACAGGCACCCTCAGCAACAGTAGGGCCTGAGCTTCTCTGATGATCAGGACAGCCAAGTTCCTATCAGGAGTGCCAATGAGACAAACTTCTCCAGAGACTGAGCAGTGCACCATCTTCCCCTCTGGAACCAGGAAGTGATGCTCAAAGTGAGGACCAGAGCTCCCCCAAAGTGAACCGAAGCCATTCTCAGCGACAAGGTCCAGAGTTTCTTGGAGGATGAAAACAGCCTTCATCAGGAAAGACAGCATGATAAGCTCCTCTAAGAGAACCAACACCTCCTCACAACTTCTCTCAGCTTCCAACATCTCCCAACAGCTTCTATCAGCTCCCAACAGCCTTTCTTTTTCTTCTTCTCCAGTTCTGCCCCTTATGCTGCTGACCACAATCCTCAGGTGGGCCTCCCACACCTAGCACCAGGCTTACTCCATTCAGTTGGAGGTTATAAGTTGATCAGCAGTTGTTAATCCACTAAAATGTGTTTAATATTTCAGCAAATGATGAAGTTAGTTGTGGATTTTTTTTTTTTTGGTAAATTCCCTTTACAAGAATGAAGAAGTTTCATCCTTTTTTAATTTACTTAGAATTTTTATAATAAATAGATTTTTAATCTTGTCAATTTTTTTCATTTATTCAAAACCATAATATTTCTCCTTTTATTGTGCTACTTTAATGAATTATACAGAACGATTTTAGAATATTAAGCCAAGCTTGTATTTCTGAGAGAAGTCTTGGAGAGTTATATTATCATTTTTATATATTTGATTCAATTTGCTAATATTTTATGAAATATTTGTGCTTTTATTCATAAAGGCTTTTGGCCAGTGATTTTCCCCCTACCATCACCAGTATTCTTTTATTAAAGAGTTTTCTTGGCCATACAGAGTTGCAAATATTCTTCTGGTATTTTCTGAAAGATTTTGTATAAATATTATGCTTTTTCACCTTAAATATCTGTTAAAATTTTCTGATAAAATCATCTGGCCCTGGAATTTCCTTTGTGGGAGTAATTTTGCTGACAAATTTAAATTCTTAACTAGATATAAAGTTATTCAATTTTCAGTTTCATCTTGTGTCAGCAGGATTAAACTTTTTTTTTTTTTTGGTTTTTCTCCGGTACCGGGAACCGAACTCACGACCTTGCACTTGCCAGGCAGGTGCTTTTGCTGCTGAGCTAAATCCCCAGCCCCTGTCAGCAGGATTAAATTTTATGGTTTAAGAAATTGGCCAGTTTGATCTAGGTGGTGGTTGAATTTGCTGCAAAGGTCGTTTGTATTACTTTTTGACATCAAAATTTCTCCAGAATCTTCACAGTGTTAGTAATTTGTTCCTTCTCTCCTACCATCAGTCTAGTTTTAATTTATTGATCTTTTCAGTGGCCCAATATTTTAAAATTTTTTTCATGTCTATTTTATTGACTTCTGCTTGTATCCTTTCTTCTTTCTTCTTTCTTAATTTGGATTTATTTTGCTTCTTTTGCTAGCTTTCTAACCTTCAGTCATTGGATTTGTGTTTTTTAATAAGCATTAAAATTTTAAATTTCAGTCTGATTTGCATCGTTTATATTTTAACATGTTGTTGTGGTGAGTTGACAACTGGTGGTCAACTTGTAGCACCCAGCCGAACTGAGCCAGCGTAGTGCTGGGTGTGGGGGGCCCACCGGAGGATTGTTGCCAACAACATAAAAAGAAGAACTGGAGAAGAAGAAAAGCTGTTAGGAAGTTGTTAGGGAGGTGTTGTTTCTCCTGGAGGAGCTTGTCATGCTGGCTTTCCTGATGAATTCAGCTGTTCTCATCATGGAAGGAGTTCGGGACCTTGCTATTCTGAGGATGGCTACAGTTCACTGTGAGGGAGCTCTGGTCTTTACTTTGAACATCACTTCCTGGCTCTGGAGGGGAAGATGGTACACTGTTCAATGTCCTGGAGAAGCTTGTTGTGCTGGCTTTCCTGATATAGACTTGGCTGTTATCATCAGAGGCTCTCAGGACTTTGTTGTGGTACTTTTTGGGAGAGCTCTGGTCCTTGCTTTGAGCATTGCTTCCTGGCTCCAGTGCAGACTCCTCAACCTGCTAGCACAGACTATTCTGCTGGCACAGACTTTCTAGCTTCCACTACTGACCTTGGGGCCTTCTTAGCGCAGATCATTGAAAGAGGCCTACATGAGACACTGTAGGGCTCTAGGCCTCCAGGTGGACTCGTGGGGAGCATTGTCATGGGCTCTAGGTCTTCAGCTGGACTTCAGCTGGCTCTAGATCTTCAGCAGGACATTACGGTGGGATCCAGGCCCTCAGCTGGATTCTTTGGATTTTTAGTGTGTAGACAGATTTCCTGCATTCTGTTTGTGTATGACTCTCAGTGACTATTATAAAATAACCTTATAAATTATGTGTCCTGGATATAACTGTTTCCCTTGTACACCGCTGACTACAACAGTTGTCTTTCTCTTAATGATTCACTTACAAATAGTCTTTCTTATGTTTCTTCTTTGACACATAGAGTATATAGAATTTTATTGCCTAATTTCCAAATATTTGTGATTTTACTATACACCTAATGGTTTTAAATTTTTATTTTAAATCTATTGTGGCCAGAAAACATTCTCTATTTGATGCCAGTTGTTCAAATTTATTGAGATGTATCTTATTGCCTAAGATACGTATACATTGGCAAAAGTACTATGTGTACTTGAAAAGAATATCACATTCTGCATTATAGGATGGAACGCTATATGAAACTAGCCCCAAGGTATTTAACAGAATTACATAGGGGTTTTTTTGTGTTTACTGATTTTTTTGGCCCAATTTTTCTATCAGTTATTTGGAAAGGTGTTAAAATCTTTGACTATGTAGAATTAATCATTTCTCCTATTAAATCTGTACATTGTTGCTTTGTATACTTGAAGCTCTTCATATGTTCTGAAGCCAGCATGTGGTGGCTGTGTCTTCAAGGCAGACTGAACTTTTAAATCAGTATTATCAATCCTTCACCTCTGATGAAATCTGTCTTGAAGTCTTGAATTTCTAGTACTAATATAATCTCTCCAGCCTTTACTCATGGAAAATTTCAAATAGCTTTGTGTGTCTTGTATATATTATGTAGGTGGATTTTTTGTTTTTGATGATAAGCTCTGCTTTTAATTATAGTGTTGTATAATGATTTCTATGGTTGGATTCAGATATTCCACATCATTTATTTTGTTTTATATTTGTTTCCCTTTTATTGTTTTTCCCTTGATTTTGTATTCTGTTTTCTTTAGGATTATTTGAATGGTTTTTAAGAATTACATTTTAATTTATCCATTTTATCTATTTGATTTTTTATTAGACCAACATTTAATTTATACTTGTTAAAAGAAAGAATGATGGAGTATTTAGGCTTTAATAGCGTGTGGTATGTTTTTCTGCTTACTCAAATCATTCTTTATTTCTATGTTAATGTAGCTTATTTACCCACAGCTTACACAATTTTTAGAGTTACTGTTTATTTTTTTATTTTCCATATAATTTTAAATAAGATTTTAAAAGTTATGTTTTTTTTGTTCTTTTTAACATTAAAGTTAATGGTTTCTGTATATTTATTTATTTTGATATGTTCTGCTTTATGACAGCTGTTTTGTCTGGTGGCATCATTATTTCTGTGTCATATCTAATTGCACTGACAAAAACATAACTCTTAATTAGTGCTATAGTAAGCATTTCTGTTTTGTTCCCTATTATATTAAAAATGATTATGTCTAGCCATTTGAAATTTCCTTCATTGTATCAACTTTAGGCTTTTATCTGTTGAAGCATGACATTGAAATTTGAAGATGCCGATGCATTTGCATGTCCATTTTCTCTTTTGTGCCTTTTATTTCCTTATTAATTGTATACTATGGAGGTTTAAAATGATTGCTTTCTATTCTATAACCTCAGCTTTCATAGCTGTTTAGCCTTAGGATTCAGTGTTCACTCTTACACACATGTGTGGGCAACTCTGGTTCCTTCTGAGGGCAGCGAGAAAGGGATTGGTGCCAGTCCCCTCTCCTTCACTTTTACATGGCCATCTTCTTGTTTCTCTTCACATCATCTTTCCTCCATGTGTGTCCACTTCTTAGTTCAAATTCCCGTTTTTATTAGGACCCCAGTTATACTGATTTAGGGGTCCATTCTATTACAATATAATTTCATATTAATTACACCTGAAATAACTTATTTACAAAAAAGGTCATATCCTAAGGAAAGAATGGGTTTAGACTTTCAATATATAAATTTTAGTGAGGGACATAATTCAAGCCATAAGACAGCTCCACTGCCCAAGGCCATGCATATTTTAAAATGCTTTCCTCTTGGCCACACATAAATGGCGACTTGATTCATCTTAAATTCTTGAATAGCATTTTTTTATTCATCTCAGTACATCACAGATATTATTCTACTGTCTTCAGAGCTGAGCACTGTCATGAATGATGTGGGCTGAAGATGTACAATTCATATTTCCCTAATTTACTGGATCATGTCCTCATAGTGGTAATTTTCTATCCAATTTCTCCCAGAATAAGACAAACTCTCTTAATGTAAATATCTTTACATTATCTTTTTCTCTTCCAGATATTTTTTAAAAATTTTACTTTGTTGCCATGAATTGGCATGGCTTTTGATGTTCCTAGGGAAAAATAGCGAGAGGATGAAGAAATAAAGATAAGAGATGAAAGCGGAACCATCTCTCTCTTGATGGGAAGAAAGGAACTGCTCACCCACTGTAGGGGCATTCATTTACACATTTGACAAAGTTAGTCTCACAATACACAGGGTTGCCTAGCGACTAATGACTGGAATTATCTCGGGCAAGGTGTTTCTCAGAACTGAAGCAGCTTGATTGCTTTAGGCACTCTTCATTCTTCCACAGGCCTTGCCTTGCCCTCACACATGTGACCAATTTCCAGCTTCAGCCACTCCCTATACTTTGTTTTTTACAGATCAAATGGACTTAATGGATGTCCAAAGAGCATTTAATCCAACAGCTATAGGGTATACATTCTTCTCAGCAGTTCATGGAATGTTCTCCAGAACAGATAATATTTTAGTCCATAAGGCAATCCTTAATAAATATGAAAATGGTAAAATAATTTCTTGCATCTTATCAGATTATAATGGTATAAAACTAGAAATGAACAGCAAAAGGAAACTATTTAAATACACAGAGACCAACAATTTACGTTTGGGTCATTGAATAAATCAAGGAGAAAAATTAGAAATTCCTAGAATCAAATGAAAAGTGCAAATACAAAATACCAGAACTTCTGGGATACAGTAAGGGCAGTTCTAAAGGGAACGTTTATAGCTATGAGTGCGTACATCAAATACTCAGATCTCAAATAACCAAACAGAACATTTCAAGGTTCTGGAAAAACAAGGACAAATTAAAATCAAAACTAAAAGATGGAAAGAAATAATAAAGATAAGAATTGAAATTAATGACATAGAGAGTAAAAGAACAATGTATAGGATCAATGAAACAAATAGTAGTTGGATAAATCCTTAGTCAAACAGAGAGAAAGAGAGGGAGGGAGAGAAAGACAGAGAGGGAGAGAGAGAGAGAGGAAGGAAAGAGAGAGAGAGAGAGAAAGAGAGAGAGGATTCCAACAGATATCCTAAAATCCAGAGAATTACTGGGTACTATTTTAAAAACCTATGTTCTAACAAATTAGAGAATTTGGAAGAAATGGACAAATTTCTACACATACAACCTACCAAAACTGAACCAAGAAAGTATCAAAAACCTAAACAGATCAATAATAAGCAATGAGACTGAAGAAGTAATAATAATAAAAAAAGTCTCCCAACAAAGAAAATCTCAGGACCAGATGGGTTCATTGCTGAATTTTGCCAGATATGTAAATACTGAAGCTCCTTAACTATTCTATGAAATAGAAAGGGAAAGAATGCTTCCAAACTCAGCTACATGGCCAACATCACCCTGATACCAAAAGTGAACAAAGACAACAGAAAAAAAAACCCACAACTATAAGCCAGTACTCTTGAGAAACAGATGCAAAAATCCTTAATAAAATACTTGAAAATCAAATTCAACAACACATTAAAAAGATCATACACTGTGATCAAGTTGGCTTCTTTCCAGGAATGCAAAAATAGTTCAACATGCACAGATCAATAAACATAAAAAATACATAAATAGCATCACAGCCAAAAAAGTCACCTGGTCATATCATCTGATGTAGGAAAAGTATCAAACAAAATTCAACCTCCGTTCATGATAAACTAGTTACTAAAGGATCAGTGTTCAGTATAGTAAAGGCCATACATGACAACTCCACAGCTTGTATCACTCAGAACGGGGCAAACTGAAGATAGCATTTTCCCTAAAATTACTAATGAGTTAAAGATGTCCACTCTCCCTCCTTCTATTTAGTATAGTTCTTGAAGTTTCAGCTAGAGCAATTGGATAAGAAAAAGGAATAAATGGATACAAATAGCAAAGAATTCACATTATCTTTATTTGTGTATGATATTATTCTATACTTAGAAGACCCTGAAGATTCGATAATTAGAAGACCAAGAATTTTAGAGCTAATAAACAAATTTAGGAAAGTAGCAGTGTATAAAACCAACATTAAAATCCATAGCTTTTCTTTTTTTTTTTTTTTTTTTTTTTTTCCATAGCTTTTCTACGTACCAATAATGTACTGAGAAAGAAATTAGAAAACATTGCCATTCACAGTAGCTTCATAAAAATACCTAGGGCTTAACTGAAGAAAGGAACTGAAAGACCTCTACAATGAAAATTCCAATAAACTGAAGGAAAAAATTGAAGAAGACACTAGAAGACAATCCACATTCATGGATTGGCAGAATTAAAATTGTTAAAATGACTGCACTACCAAAAGCAATCTACAGGGGGCTGGGGATTTAGCTCAGCGGCAAAGCGCCTGCCTGGCAGGAGCAAGGTCGTGAGTTCGGTTCCCGGTACCGGAGAAAAACCAAAACCAAAAAAAAAAAAGAATTGGCCAAAAGCAATCTACAGATTCAATGTAAACCCTATTAAAATACCTGTGGTATTCTTCACAGAACTTGAAAAAAACCCTAAAATTTACAGTAAGACATAAAAGACCCAGAATAACAGAAGCATTCCCAAAGATGAGCAAGCTGGTTTCCTCTTTCTCCTCCTCCTCCTTTTTTAGTACATGTTTGCAATACATAATGATTATATTCTTTGTGGGAAGATAGGTTGCACACATAATATCTTAATTACCTAAACCTTTTCTTTTCCCCATTCTTCCCTTCTCCCTCCATCTCTTGGTCCCCTTCCTATCTGCATCCTCAAATTATATTACAAAGCCACGTTTTCCATCATACCTTTGGATGTCTTTTCTACTTTGTATTTCAACAAGCTCCACTCTTTCTGGTTACCCCCTAAACCTATCATCTTCTCTTGGACGCAGCCCCAAACCCTCCATTTTTTAAGCTTTATATATTTATTTTTTTCCCCATGCAACTTGTCTTTTAGGAGACTAAGTTTTTTAGCAGTACTGCATTTGTACAATTTCTTGCTGTTCTAATTGGCAGGGTCTTGCTTTTCTAAAGATTTTATTACTTTCCACTTTTTTCTTAGCTCTGCTAGCTCACCTTTATCTCCTGTTATCTTTGTTCTTTGAGCTCTTTTCTTTGTATTTATTTTGAATTTTGTATTTTTAAGTACACAAAAAAGTTTTATCGCAAGTTTTTTTTTGTTTGCTACGGCTACTTCCTGTTTTAAATGTAGTCTTCCGCTATTTATTTGTGGTCCTCTTTTTATTCTTTTTTAAGTGGCTTTACAAAGTTTTATATTGGCTCCTGATTATTATGCAATGGGAGGTTACACTGCCAGTGTCCCTTCCTGGGTTGTGTGCCACATGTGAACTGCCCTAAAATTTCCCATGTCACTGGCCTGGTCTATATTGGCTTTGAAGCTATGTATTTTGCATTATTTTCACTGGTTTGTGTAAAATGTAACCTACATTCTTAAAACTTTAGATTCTACTATATTTGTGTCAATTCACATAAAATGTAGAAGTCTTTCTACCACATAGGTTCATTTTCAAGTCCTTTCTTATCTTTCATATCAAGGTCTGGCCTATTATAACCATGGGTCATATTTGACCTGCATATAAAGTTTTATGGGGAACAGTCAAGTATATTTGTTTGATGCACATTGTGCATTTTGAAGAATTAATATGAAAAAGGCTATGAATACAGAATATCAATAATTTTTTATATTGAATGCATGTCAATATATGTTGGAGATTTTTGTTCAAATGAAATATAAAATTAATTAAGTGCATTTAGTTTTTTGTAGAATGGCTGTGAGATAATTTAAAGTGATATATATTATATGTGTTTGTGCAATAATGCTCTAGTGCTCTGCCATACAGAAGGTACTTGGTATATCTTTGCTTAGTAAATACATTAAATGTTTTGAAGGAATAGTACAAAGTCATTCTTGGTTTGCTGTTTTGGCTTTCTCTATTATCTTTAGATAAGCTATTATTGTGTGTGTGGTGAATTACCTAGTTTGGGCTTCTATGTGAGTGCAGAATATTGATGAGCCGAGGACATGGCCAATGTATAGCCATCTTGCTTGCTCTGTAACTATAGGCAAGGGACTACTCAGTGCTTCATTTTCCCAAATACAAAGCAAAGAAGATAATAGAGTGTTAAAAGGAAGAAATGAGTTAATTTTATGAGCTATTTCACAGGTCAAATGCTAGTGTTCACAGAGTGAAAAATCAGCATAATAACTTTATTACTTGTGCCCTAGCTGTGTGGCTCATTGGTGGTGAAATGTAGACAGAACGCCTCATTCAGGGCTCTGTCACAATCTATGGGAGGCCCAGAGTGTGGAACTGCTGTCTGTGTGCTCGGGACAGCTACAGGTCCCTTAGTGACCAGCTGTGGGGATAGTGCAAGTCGCAGGAAGCCAGACATCCTGTAGATGAATAGCAGTCTGATGACTTCCTGTCTGCACTGGGCCCTTCAGACTCAGATGGCATCCCTTCCAAGGGCGCTGGGAACTGAGCATCTGGAGAGCAGCAGACTTAATTACCTTTAAGGAAGGGGAGCGCAACAGAAGAAATAATGGTCATAAGCTCCAAACCTGCAAGTTAACACCTGGAAGGCACTATGTGTCGCACATTCAACTCATCCTTGGACTATGTCTTCCAGTTGAGTTTCCACAGTGTATCTGTGCAAAAGTGATCCTCAATCCCAAAAAAGAAATCAAAGGAAAGGGAGCTAGATTTGGCTCTGTGTGCATTTAATGCATCTTCAATCACACTGGGGGACTCCTTCTTCCTTTGATCTCCTGAAATTTGGCCCAGACTTGCTAATTAAATGCTTTTCCATTCAGATCTGTTCAAAGATGAAGTATCCCTGAACACTTGATTGTTCCAGGGGACTAATGGGGTTTTAATGGTATTTTCTGGCATTCTTCGCTAGCTGAGACTCCTGAAAGCAGCCTTCAGGCATGTCGAATAGCAGAAATGGTTGGGTATTTTTAGTCTTTCTGCCTTCCTACAGATGTTTCAGTTCTGGATGCCACTAGCATATAGAATAGGCTTAGTAAACAGGCAGAAGGACCATGGTAATCCTGTAAGGAACAGGGACTTGACTTAGAATGCCAGCCTAGTACTCGCCAGCCTAGTACTCAACTAGTAGAACCATAGAGACCACTGTGCTTTGAGGTTTAGTTTTTTTACCTGTAAAATGGAGAGGACTAAGTTTATATCTATCTATCTATCTATCTAT
>NW_004955415.1:7020003-7023970 GCF_000276665.1 Chinchilla lanigera | reverse complement strand
AGATACTAATGCTCATATAATTTCTAGTTCCTCCAGAGAATTATAGCAAGCATGGAATATTTTACACTGCCTAATTAGGCACCAATATGCTTTTATTGGAAATTAACATGGTCTTTATGCAGTTCTTTGGCTAAAATGTCTGTCTTTATACATTTACCAAGCTTCTTTAGAATGCAGCAATCTGTCCACCTCCAGATAAAGGGAAGAGAGACAATGCGAGGCCTTTCCTTAGGGAGCTTAACATTCTGTTGAGGAGCAAATAATATGCTTCTAATGTTTCTTACATATTCTGAGCCATTAACGCTTTTACAGTTGAGGCATAAATTTCCATTCTGTTTGTTTAATTTTGAGATACACAAAATGAAATATATAAAAAATCTCCAGTCCATCACTCTTTAAAAATGCTACATTATGGAACTAATAAGGAAATACAGAGATGAGAAAATATCCACATGTTATGTTATTCTATTCACATTGGAAGGTAATTTAGTCTGAGAGAGCCTAAACATGACTACAGAAGCACTTCAGCAGGATTTAAATGTTAAAAAGAGGGAGCGATGGGATGTATTTTAGGAAGTTTAAAGCTACTCAAACAGTAGCACTTGCCTACTTTGAATGGTTTCATTTTCTTTTTTAGATTATACTCATCTAGACAAAGGAGGAGTGAGGATTGTACAATTCAATAATTTCATCTGCTGCCTCATACAAAAATTTTTATAATTGTAACAACACATAATGATGATGATATTAACAACTAAAATACTAAATATTCCTATGATCCAAATACCTTCTCTCCATTTTCTTTTAAATACCAACTGCAACCTTTATGATAAATAATTGCCAAAAGCAAATGAATAAAAAGTGCTGGAGGAGGAAAGTGGTAGTTGCCTGTGTGATGTCTTTTATGTACTAATGGCTTCAATGTAAACACAAGTACTCAGTAAATAAACACTGAAAAGTCAAGTATTAAAACTGATGGAGGACAATGTCCAATGTGGGCTTATTATTTTTGTAAGTGTGCTTCTTTGCTGAAGATCTTTGAAGTTCCTGAAGGAGGAGTAGTAGGGATCAGCTGATGGCTTTATTTAAGCATCTCATGTTTGGTAGCAGTAGGACACGTCCGTACCCAGCATTCCTCCTTATCATGAAAACCACAGGCATGTTCACAAGTCTTGAATGGTTAGATGACAACAAGCCAAAGAAAGGGATGTAGCTGACATTAGCAAAGGAGGACAACCAAGAGGCTGCGGGGTCACTCCTAGTGCAGAATGAGTTGTCAGGAATCTCATCTGCTTGCTCCCAGCATCTTTTCTCTTGTTAATAGGCAAAAAGTAATGCTGTCAGCAAACAGAGAAGAAAGTAAGCCCAGTGCAAAAATAATGATTCCATTCTGCTCCTAAAGGCTCTTGACAGTCATTATGTACCACATTCTTTGAGGCTGGAAGTTGATATGTAACTTCAGAGGGAAGAAAAAAATGAATTCATTTGCTTAGTCTGGACAGAGAGTGAGAATCTAAGCTGTGGTAACAGCTCAGTTGCAAAATCAAGACATAATGTAGTATAATAGTCCCTTCATCCCTGAGCCTTGACCTCAGATCCCTCACCTTTGAGATTAAGGGGTTCCAAAGAGCAGCTGAGCTCCATGAAGGCAGGGACTGCTGAATTGACAGTATCTGCAGCAGTGCCAGAGACAAAGTCAATGTAAAATAAATATCTACTAAATAAAATACCTGTTAATAAAACACAGACAAGATGTTGTTAAAATAGGAAAGCTGGGAAGAGCCTTTACTTTACCAAAGAGATTCTGCTATATGAGAATATCCAAGAAGCTATGATTTAAAACCCTCCAAGTGACTCTTTAAATGGTGCTGTCTCACTGAAGCCAGGCTTGTACCACATGCTGAGCTCACAAGTGAAAGATACCGAACTCAGAGTTGAGTGAGCTTATCTCAGAATGGTGGGGTTGTGAAGTCTTCATTTGCTCCATCCTCATCGCAGTAGCTCCACTGAAGGACAAAGAAAAGGTATTTGGAGGAAGCCTGACTATCTGGGAGACAGCAATAACAACAGCCTAGCACTTCATCATTGAGTAAGCACCTGTTCCTTTTATTTGGTAGCTGCAGGAGTTCCGTGGTGATGAGAAGTAGTAGATTATCCAGTGCAAGTTGTTGTAATGAAAACTGCTTGACCGAAGTGAATTCACTGGTGAGTCAAACAGCCAGATATTTAACCTGGGACTTTGAACTCTGAAGTCCAGTCACTCTGCAGGTAGCAAGAGACAGACCATGGATCTCCATCCACTCCCAAACCATTCTTAAAGATTCCATGTAAAGTGCAGAATAGCTATCAACAAGAACTAGTATTCATTGCTATTAATATTATAGGTTACAGTGTTACAGGTTTTATTCTCAGCACGTTATATAAGTTAATACATTGAATTACTACAGCATGTGTTATGAAGCAGACAGTTTTGCATTCCTGTATTAGTGATGAATGAGGCACATGGATATTAGAGTAACCCACCCAAATTTAGTGATGCAGGGATGCTACAGATAGTCAAGGTGTCATTAAGTCTTCTCTTTCTCCCAGTGCCAAGAGATGCAGAAATGGTGGGAGGACCTGGTTAGAAAGGGCCCTGTGTCTTCACCTCACGAGAATATCCCTGGAGAGTCCAAAGAGTTCTGCCTGTGGTTTGGGATTTTTTAAAAATCTATTATTTTAGGTTTGCAGTTGCCAGCACCAAAGGAATATTTTCCCTCTCCTCCAGGGAAAGATATGTCATGGACCTCTTTCCGTACACAGCCGCTATACTCTCCTATTTTGCATTTTTATCCATTTGCAGAGCTAAAAGAAGGGTTGCTCTGGCGTTGTCAGAGGGTGTGGAGGGTTAGATAGCAAAGGGAGGGCTAGATAGCAGAGGGAGGGCAGGGAGGAGGTAGGACTGTTAGAATCTCCACCAGATTCAGATCCACCCAAGATTTTCAATGTCTCCCAAGTTCTGAACACTAAATCAGTTCATTCACTCATTCAAATCAATGCACCTAGTATGCGTCAAGTGCCAACCCAGTCATTTGGTATTAATCGATTTTGTATACTTGGTTATGTATAAATATCAAGCCCTTAATAAATAAATAAATATCAAGCTCTATGGTAAGTATTAGTTATGATAAAAGTATGTTTATTGAAAACTTACTGATATTCTAAGCACAGTACATTTAGTAATTTATATTCTCTTCACAAGTCTATGATGTTGCAACTATTCCTGTTCCTATTTTGCAGATCATGAAAGAGGTGGTAGAGAGCCAATATCTCACAAATGGTTAATGGAAGAGCCTGGTTGTTAAAATAACTAAAATTGAGTCCCAGGGTTAGTGGAGGCTCAATCATCATAATTTATTCACGCCTTACAACCACAATGTGAGATAAATAGTAGCATTACTTATATAGTAGATCATTGTCTACTTAATTTCTGCAATTTCCATTCTAAGTTCTTCATGGACAAACTACATACTAAAGATATTTTTCATAAGTATGATCCCTAATTGGCAGTGCAATTTTTCATCAGACGGTCAATAAAACATGGACATTTCTCAATGCTTAGGTTTACGTAAAACCGTATCGAATATTCTTTTAAAGGCTATTCTACTTTATTGAGCATATGAGAAACAGGCTTAGAGAGCCTAAGTGAGCTGTTCAGGCCCCAGGATTGGCAAGTATCAAATCCAGCTCATGGTCCTTCTACTAAACCACACTTTCACATCAATGTGAGTGGAAACATCTTACCTTTGTAAGGTATCTTTACTTTCATACCAACAAATTACACCTCCTTGGGAAAGACAATTCTTTGTTTTGTTTTTTTTTTTTTGGTTTTGGTTTTTCTCCGGTACCGGGAACCGAACTCACGACCTTGCGCTTGCCAGGCAGGCGCTTTGCCGCTGAGCTAAATCCCCAGCCCCTGACAATTCTT
>NW_004955415.1:6979538-7019903 GCF_000276665.1 Chinchilla lanigera | reverse complement strand
ACCGGGAACCGAACTCACGACCTTGCGCTTGCCAGGCAGGCGCTTTGCCGCTGAGCTAAATCCCCAGCCCCTGACAATTCTTTGTTCTTAACAGCCTCAGTGTGTACTTTAGAGTTTCTTGAACAATTTTTAAAAACTGCCAAACCAAATCCTTGTTTTGGTTTCCTATGCAAATACTGATGTGTGTGTGTGTGTGTGTGTGTGTTTGCTAGAGGGTGAGATTTCAGATTTGTCTGGGGTGCAGATTTGAATGCCTCAAGCAGAATACTTCAAGTATAATAGAGAAGCCCTATGTTTGTACAGTAGTGTCCTTGTAAAGCAGAAGGAAATTAGTGTCACTTGTGTTTAGATTTCAAGAAGAAGAAGAAGTCTGGAAAACTTCAGAAATGTGATCATCTGTTAAAATAGCACAGCAGGAAGTATTCCTCACCATCTCATTCAAGGCCTTAAGTGAAGACAAATTTTGAATGGATGTACTTTCCCTCTGAGGTGTGGCTGCCATTGTGAGTGCAGAAGAGGGGTATGGAGCAAGCCATTTTTTAAAAACCAGAAAGCATGGAAAAATACATCTATAATCTTTTTGGGTGTCGTAGGTCCAGGTCTCTTTGTGAATCTAACAAAATTTCTGGATCCTCTTCCCTGAAGCATGCAAATAATTTAGATACTAGAAGTTCCCAGAGCCCCTGACACCTAATAATAGTTTCCTTAAATCCTGTGGTTTCCAAGTTTAAAGACTCTAGTCTAATTTACTTTTTAATTTAATTTCAGGACAAAAGGTGTAAATATTTCTGACACTCATAATGTTTGGCATTTCTGGTACACCTAGGTAGACACAAGTTCTTATTTCCTCTTCCAAGTGACTTAGCAGATGAGGTCAAAGTTCTAAAGGAAATGTTTAGGATTGAGAGTTGTGTGCCAAGGGCCAAAATAAGACAGACTAGGTCCTCCAGAACTTTCTGTAAATATTGCACTTTGTGAGGAAATAATCCTTTTAGGGAAAAGAGCTCTACAAGGCTCAGAGTGGTTATAAGATTACTAAACTAATAATTTCCAGGAATAAAATGTTCCTTGTTTCAAAATTACTGTTGCAAGATAATGTAATTTACTACTACCTTCTAACATTCCTTAAGCCTTTACTTTTGATGATCTTTGTTGTAGATAGTTATCCAAATGTTTTTCATTTGGTCAACTAATGTTACTAGAGTAATTACTATATGAAAGAACTTGGGAAATACAATAATGAGTCACCACTTTTCTTTAAATATGTTAAAAAGAGGTATAGTTTTCATTGGGAGTTTTAATTTAAGAGTCATAGTTTAATGAAAACTCCAAAATCATAAATATCTTTGTGAGTATAATTTTACTGGTATTTCTTCCAGTTCTCTTTCATATTGCCCTATTTCCATGTGTATTTCATGTATGTACATAAGTGTGTGTATATCTTAGTCACTTTTCTACCACTATGACAAAATATGTGAGACTGCAACTTGAAGGAGGAAAGGTTTATTTTAGTTTCAATCACTGGTCATCTGGATCCAAGGCAGAAACATTAGGGAGAAAGGGACTGGCAGAAGAAAACTGCTCACCCAGTAACAGCCAGGAAGCAGAGAAAGGAGTGGGAGGAGCTGGGGAAAAAAAGTCCTCCCACCCAGGTCACACCCCAGTGACCCACCGCTAACCAGGCCCTACCTTGCCAAAGAGCATTTAGCTACTGAACTCATCAATGAATAAATCCCCTCATGAGTATAGCACCCTGATGACCCAGTGATCTTCCAAACATGTGAGACTTTTATATATTGTGGATCTAAACCCTTATGATACTTATGCATGTATGTGTATGAGCTCATGTTCCTTGCAAATTTATCTGTAGGAGTGTGGGGAGGACTTAGCCTTGGACTCCTTCAGATAGAAATAGCATTTTTTCTCTGGGTGTAATACCTATAAAGTATCCTGAGAAATCTACAAAGTTGATACCTCTTTAATGTCCTTTTGTGGTATTTTGCATGCTATAGGCAATATGAATTTGGCCATAAATACACATAACAACCAATTTAGTTATGAAATCTCAGGGAAACATTAATGTATTTTTTTTTCTCTTTATTTAGTGTCATCGCACTATAAGCAGTGGGTTGAGCTTTCATTTCTCTTGGTTTGAAGCTATAGCCCTTTGATAACTACAGGAGCAAAGATTTCCTATTAGATCCCTAACTGTGGGACGGTATAAGTTTTATTACCTGTCCCTTATACAAGCCTCCGAATAGAAGTTCCATGTCACCATTTTTCTGGAGATATCTTCTGGACTTACTTTATTTTTCTCTCTGCAGTCTCCTCCTGTGATAAGCTTGGTAGTTTATTTTAAATGTATTTTCATGTGTGCTTATGTTTTAGTTCACACCTCTAGAATGGTTACATCTTATTTAAAAATCTTCATTTTAAAACTATAGCCAGAACTGACTTCCACAAGCACTTAAACTATTCTTGTCATAATGTATGCAAGAGTAATACCCAAATTATGGTTTAGACCACCACTAGCAGCAGCATGATCTTGTAGCTTATTAGAAATGCAAATTCCTAAGTCCCACCTTAGACATACTGAATAAGAATGTCTTGAGCTGTGGCCCAGGGAGCTGTGTTTTAATAAGTTCTCCAGGGAACAAGGGAAGACCTGATAGGAGAGAAAAAGTTTGAGCAAAGATCAAGACTTGGAAGAAACAATGGTATATGGGAGTAGTAAGTCACTGAGTTTGGCAGGAGCTTCCGCTGGTGGGGCCAGATTATTGAGCCTACATCACTGATAAATTCAGAATTAATTTACATTCTTTTTAAATGTCTTAATATTCTATAGGAAAGTGGACCATGATTGAGACAGGGCAATCTCAGGATAAAGCAGTGAGTGCTTTCCTAAGATCATTGGAAATAACACAATGCTACACTATGATCTGTAAAAGGAAGAAGGAGGATTCATGCAGGCTGATGCTAAGTTTAGACTTTGGAATCCTACTGATGCATTTTACAGCTCTGTGCTGGCAAGGAGCACATGGAAATATATTTTCACAATTCAAATCAAGAGGCTTTGCGAGAGGATTGCCAAGTGCACAGATGCAGAGGATGTTAATTATTCTCATGGACAAAGCACCTGAGGACTTGGTGTGAATTATTAAAGTGCTCTGCTAACTTATTGCATTTGAATGTCAATGGACTGGATTTCAGTATTAATAGGACTTTACTTTAGGACTAAATAATAAAATTTCTAGTTCTCTCCTCCCTTACAGAGCTGCTATTATTGTTTCCTTTATTGAATTACATGGGATGGAAACTGGAATAGCGATCTGCCTGTAAGAATACAGACTCTGAGGAGTGTAGAAATAGGTGGGGAAGCAGTGAAGCAATAGAGTTGGCTCAATGACCTGATTTCTTAGGTACAGTAGTGTTATCATCTTTCTCAAAAAATACCATACCGATGTTCTAATTGTACGACAGAAAAGAAAAGCACTTAAACAGTTAAACGAAGACACATTGGAAGGATGATTAGGGACAAGAGAAGCAGTGGAGTGTTCAGGATCTGCCAATAAATGACTTGCTGATTGATTCCTCATAGACAGCTGCATGTAAATTAACCTCATTAGCCCCTCTGAAAAATGTAGGCAGCAAATACTTAATTTGTGAAGATTAATGAAAACTGAGTGTAGTGTATCCTGCAAAATTTATGACACATGGTAGGGGCTCGATAAATGGAAGACTTTGCTCTAAGTGAATCAAACTTGACCAACCAGGAGCCAGAGTCAGAACATGTCGCTGATGGTCTCTCATTTTTATCCACCCAAAGCCTAATTCCTTTCCTTCTGCTCATTACTTGACTATTTTGAAGAATGCTTCCTCCTAGTGATACAGCGTTAGGGGGATGTCAGTCAAGCCCTGTCCTCCATTGCCAAGAAGTCTTGAAGACCTATGCTGGGTCAGTCTCATGCTACTTACCGTGTGCTAGACAGTAAGCTGGACACAAGCCTATGGAACAGAACGGACATAGTTACTGCTTCTAGATCCCAAGACCATCGTAACTTCTGTCTCTTTGAAGGCCTGGTTCCTTGGTTTTCTTTGCCATTTTTTGAGCCTCCTATTATTGGAGTTTCCTCCTATTTCAGTTGTGTAAAAACAAATAATCTTAACTGGTATAGGATATGAATCATCTTCAGTATCATCTGTTCTAATTCCATTGTTATAGAGAAGTGGGGACTGGGATTTAGAGAAACAAAGGTTTTTTTTTTTTTTTAATCTAGAGATTAGTGATAGAGCTGGGACAGCCCTGTTACATCTTGCTCCAATATTCTTTTCACTATTGGTTAATATTCCCCCAAGGTTGTGGTCCTGCCTTTCAGTCAATGGCTGTTGAACAAAATTCTATTAAAACAGTCTTCAGGTTGATATCAAATGCCAGCACCTTGGTGGTATTCTAGCCACACATGTGTTGGAGCTGTGACATGGGGTACCTCTGTCCACTCGGCTGATGTCTCATGTCAAGCTCTTGGGCAGCAGGGATGGGGGCATCTGGGGTTTCTGCTTGTTGAACATCCTGGACTAGCAGAGGTTTTAGCCCATTAGCAGCTGCCAATAGGACCGTGGGTCTTCCTCATTTTACTCTCTTCTCTTCTTCCCTCCCTCCAACTTTTTTTTCCCTTTCACCTACCTTCTTTCCTCCCCTCCCTCCCAACGTGACTGTCTTAGCTACTTTCTCATCATGGAGACACAATACCCAATACCCACAGTTTAATGGAGAAAAAGTTTTCCTGGCTCGCAGTTTGTAGAGGTTTCAGCCCATAGCTGGCTGCAAAGCAGGGTGGCATAGCAGAGGGGAAAGCTCATGGCATGGCAGGCAGGAAGGAACTATCTAAATTTATATCTATCTCTCTGTCTCTGTACCTCTGTGTATCACTCTAGGCTGCTGCAACTTGCATGGCTCTCGATGGTCCTGGGGGAAAATGGCGAGGGCATTTAGAAAATATAGTGAAGAGACAAAGCTGAGGTGAGGTAGAGTTCTCTTTCCAGATGGGAGAAGAGGAACTGAACAACAGTAGGGGTATTTATTTATGCTTTTGACAAAGTTAATATTATGAGACACAGGATTGCCTAGCAACTAATAACTGGAATTTTCTCAGGCGAGATGTTTTTCTGAAGATCAAAGTACAATTGTCCCTCCCTATACTGTGGTTCACTTATTGCAGCTTCACTGTATCACGGGTTTTTAAAAAATATCTATCTAATTCTGTATTGCAGAGTTTTCACTATATAGCAAGATTTTGTGGTACATAGGTATTTATATATACTTATGATTTTAATTATTTTGGCAAAAAAACAAAACTATATAAAAATATAAAAATGTTAATTCAAACATATTAAAAGAATATTAAATTGAACTAAAATACTGTACAGTATATATTTTATCAGTGGATGGATACTATACTGTACATAATGGAAAGGCAGTATGACACTACTGCCACCCTGAGCCCAGCAGAGCCACCTGGCCACATGAGCAGACCCGCACTGGGCGGGCACTGCTTATAGGCGAGGAGGGTGCACAGTCCCCTGCCCCTGCCCGCATTATGAGCTGGCCTGGGTGGGGCAAGTGGTGTGGGCTGGATGCTGGGTTCAGCTCGGCTGTGGCTGTGGCTTGGCTGGGTCCCACGTGCCCCACTCCTTGTCCTGCTCCCACCCTCCATCCCCACCTGCTCCATCCTCCCTGTTGTTCTCAGAGCTAAGACACTGATTCACCTGGGCATCCCCAGGTGCTGCCCCAGCTGGAAGCCAAGGCTTTGGGAAGAAAGGTCTCCCTGGAAATTGTATAGGAGTGTGGGGAGGGTTTGTGGGAGTGTGGGAAGGGTTTATAAAGCCTTAAAATAAATATAAATAAAATAAAATAAATATAACACCGCTACCTCACAGATTTTCACCTATTGTGGGGGGGGGTCTCTGGAATGTAACTCCCATGATAGATGAGGTATCACTGTATTTACAGCTTCAGGTGCTCCCTACACCTCTCCCTTTTCTCTTTTGTAGTATAAGTGATGAGTGTTCAGTTGAAGTTGGAGAAGCCGTGTTGTCATTCTTGAACCCTTTCCATTCTGAGTGAACTTACTCATTTAGTCTAAACATTTTCAGTCCAAAGAATTTTTGGTACCTGTATACAGCATGCTATCCCTATGCAGTCCAATAATCCATAGCAGTAGTGAGTTACTAGTACAGCTGGAAATTGTCAGAAGTTGTTAGTGATTTGCACATTTACAGCTAACATATTGCTATGGCATTGTTTTTTACATCTTGTGGTTATACTTTTCTGCTGGATGTTTAAGACAAAGTTAAGGCGAGACCTGTATTAATCAATTTTTTGCTGTGCATCAAGGTCAGTTAAGTCTCTTCAGGAATTACCTTGGAGCCAAGTATAGCACTTTTAGTTTTTCTGTCAGTGTCACCCACCTAGATGAGTCATGGTCATGTTTTACAGTTGTCTTTTGTGAAAGCTTGAGAGATTTTTTTTTTCCCCTGGTGACTCCCTTAGGCACACTATATATTGTTGAATCACTTTTTTTGTGGTCTTATAATCTCCTTGATTAGAAGATCAGGGACTCAACCGAGTTACAGGATGTCACAGCAGAGGTTTTTCATGGCTTAGATCTTCACTGATCTTGGAGGGCCAGGGCAAAAATATTGGCTATGCTCTTAGCCCATCTGTTTCTTTAAATTTTTGATCTCCAAACCTCAGTTGTTAAACATCCAGAAGAGAAGATTAATGACATTAAATTGTAATGGAGGCAGTAAGTTTAATATTACTATCTTATCTGAATACCAAATACCTTAGAATATAAACTGTTATTTTCTAACAACCATGGATATTTTAATATTTGAATCCCTATAGAATGTTAGCAGACAACAGTTATATATTTTTATACAGAAATCAAAACCATATATAATATTGTGGCTTGAAAATCATGATGACATTTTGTAACATACTTAAATTTTTATTTTGACATAGCGTAACCCTTTTAACCAATAATCTCTATTTAATATATAAAAATCTTTTACCTAATTTGTTGTCCTTTAATGGGATGTATACCACATAAGTTTTTTGTTAAAGGTAGAGGTTTGAAAGCCAATTTTGATATCACTTAGACCAGCTGATAATCCAGGTGGAAGCATGCTTTTAACACTGTAACTCAAATTGTGTTATGAACAAATGATTCAAAAACACAAAAGAAAAAAGAAAAGAGAAAAATTATTTAGCTAAAATAAAAAAGGGAATAGCTGCTCATGGAATGACAGACAAACAAATAAACAAGTACACAGATTAAACACACAAACATCTTTATAAAATCAGAGTGCACTCAAATATATTTTTGACCAAATTGAATTATAGTAACTCTATTACAATTTTAGAAATTTCTAAGTAGAATAGTCAGATTTTTTTTGTTTATCAATTAGCAGAGATCTCTTAGAAGAAGATTTGGAAGGAATACAGTCTTTTATCTGTAGTGAATATAATTTTTTATATTTTATTCTGTTTTAAGAGTACTGGTAACTTTTAGCTCAGTTATCTCTATATACTCTATTATCTATTCACACCTTTGAATCCCATTTTGGTCACCATCTTCTGGGCATTCTGGGTTAATTTCTTTCATTGGCCCTGGGTCAGATCTAGCCTCATCCTTGTCAACTTTTTTCCAGATCTGTATTTATGATACAGCTGGACAGCATGTTCTAGCAAAATGGAAACATATTCTTCACCCCAAATTAGTGGCAGACTGGGTCCCTACCATTGTCCAGTATGGAGATTTCTCCAAAGGACCCTTCCTAGCTTTTTTGCTTTTACCTGATTGAATTGTCTTTTTGCTGCTGTACTTCCATCTTTTGTAGAATTTAAAAAGTTAATATATATTGCCAAGTAAAGTCTATTATGAGGTGTGACTTTTGTAGGGAAAGATTCCCTCTTTTGTTTTTGTAATTGAATTCTGATCATATAGTGAGAAACCTGTATCCTATATTTTGGAAGAAGAATCTTCACATAGCCTCCTCTATCTTAAGATGACCCATCTGTTAAAACAGAAGCAAATTGTTTTAATTTGTCTGAAGAATAATGACAAGCAAAAACACTAGGGAAGCTAGCCAGTGTAGATTGCCAAAAGAATGAAAATTGTCATAACCACTGCATTAAACTGAAGAAAAAGGAGTAATAAGAGTTTGTACCTCATGACCAAAGCTGTTGAAAAAGACCTGGAGCCTGGAAAGGGCACAGGGTTGTCTAGTGACTAATGACTAAATTTATCTCAGGCAAGATGTTTTTTTCAGAACCAAAATACTTCCAGCTTCAGCTGCTCCCAACACTATGCCATGCCCAGAGAGATCCACCTTTTCCGGTCAGGCTCCCCCTTCCAGCATCGCACTCAGATATAAACACACTAGTGGGCTCATCTAGTACCACACACCCATGATCCAGTCCTTCCCCAAAACCCCACCAAAGAGCACAGGAGGCTTTGGGTAAATGGCTAGATATAAGCCATAACAAGACTATAATTTGCTTTCTCTGCCTTTCTATATACTTCTGAAATTTTTTCTACTTCAAACTCATAAGTGAATCATGGAAAAGAGAGGAATAACTCAATGGGCAAATCAGTAGGTTTTTCTTAATTACTGTTATGGTTTGTGTCTGGATGCCCACCCAGAAAGCCTCATGCAGTAATGGGGCAGGCTTTTTGGAGGCAGCTGAATCTAGTTTGTGATTGGTTCATTGTCTAGTGTTGGGATTGGCAGTGTGAGTGCTACACTCGCTCTGGGACAGTAGCTTGCATACAATATGGTGGAGGGAAAGAGGCTTGCTCTGTCCTTTTGCCCCTTTTGCTCTTGCTGCTTTTGCTGTCTTCCACTGCCATGAACTGTTGCCCTCTGTCATATACCAGCCTGCCTTGGAGCCAGCTGATTATGGGCTGAAACCTTCACAAGCTGTGAGCTAAATAAATCTTTCCTTCCTTAATTTTGGGGACCAGGTATTTTGTCTCAGCAAGGAGAGAAAAGTAACTAAGACCGTGACTTACCCTTAAAATGTAAATAATTACACAATGTCAAGGTTTTATGATTGTAAAACTTGCATAAAAGTTAATCATGGGTGAAATAATAGCATATCACAGTCACAAACAGTGTGAATTCAAGAGGTAGAGCGTACCTGGTTCACATGCTGCCCTGCCAATATAGCATTTGAGAATACACACAGGCACCAGATTCCAAGACATCCCTTTCTTCACCTGCAAAATTAAGACTCTAAAAGTAGTGTTTATCATAATAATAAAGTTTGTGGTCTAATCTAACTTGCATCTCAAAGCAGTTTGTATTCTGTTCATGTATATGTATTTGAAACAGAAAAGTGAAATAGTTTTCTACCTTTTCTGGTCTCTAAAGTTAGCCATGGGAATTGAAGTTTCATTTTTGATCAGTAGGGTAAAAACTGGGAAAATCTGGGGAAATTCTTCCCTCCAAAAAATTGTGACCCCTTTCCTTTTACTTTCTTCTTGTTACTGTAAGGAAATTAGTATGAGAATAAAAACAAGATAATTGCCTGTAATCCCAGCACTCAGAAGGCTGAATCAGTAGGATCACCTTGAGTTCAAGAACAGTTTGGCTACATACTGAGTTCAAGGCAACCTGAACTATATAGCGAAACTCTGTCTCAGAATAGAACAGAACAGAACAAAGCAAAACAAAACCTAAACAATCACTGAAATGCCAGTCTTGACAGTGAGCTTTCTAATTAATGCTAGTGGCCATTTATCTCTTGCTGTTTATGAGAAAAATAAACTATGCTTACAATACTGAGGTTAAATGTTCTCTTAATAAGTAGAATTGTATAAAGTTGTCAATATTTAATCATTTTAACTTGCAAAAAGAGCAGTTTTACATAGTTCAATCTAACATTTGCAGTTAAGTATTCCTAAAGAAGTATTTGCTTCACATTGTGAAGGAATCAATGCATGTAAAGAACTTACATTGCCTGGTATGCGCTCAATAAAAGTTAATTAACGTATAGCCTCCATATTAGGTTACACTTTCTTCACATTAAAATGTCTCTGAAACTGGAATGAATCTTAAAATCAATGCAAGTAGTTAATGTGTCATTGTTTCTTTTCTCCCTGAAGAGATGCTATTACTTTGTTTTAACAATAGAGCATATTGAAAATTTGATTTGCTATGGTCCCATGGTTAAGTCATAGAATTAACAACTATTCACTCCATATTGATTAAGTCACTGAGTCAAGTTCATAATATGGGCCTTATTTCTAATTACCTTTGTTTTGTGGTTGCTTTGGGGGGTTACTTGGAATAAAAACAGCATTATTTTAGCTTTCTGCTATTATTTTGGACTTAATTATAAACACATAGGAATAAACTCTATTAGGTCTTCCAAAAGCTTGTGAACTTATGTCATTTATATAGAAACCAGCTATTAACAATTTGCATATAAAATAGATTTTTGAATTATGTTCTGTGTCCAGGATCTAGGTTCAAGTCACTTTTCCAATATATGTGAGGTTTCCTCTAAAAGTTCCTCTGTACTAATCAGACTGATGCTATCCTCAAATCTTGCCATGTTTTCCACTTCCTTTCTTTTGAAGAATCACATCTCTACATTGAATTAGTGGTTCTGGCACTTGGGGTGGTAGAGCTTGTACTTAAGAGCATGAAGACCTGGATTCAAGTGCCAGTAACACCTACCCCGCAACACACAAATAAAAGAATGAGTAGTGTGTTATCATTTTTACAGACTGCAACATCTATTGCTTAAGTGCTTAATACCTTTCAGGAATTGTTCTAGGTCTATGGTTTGTAGCTCAATAGTGGATCACGGATGATACTTTAAAAATGGAATAGAATTAAATAAAATAGGAGATATCACACTGCTGTCACAGGTGGTAAAAGAATTGTTTCATGTAACTTTTTCCACTTTTGTACAATCCCTGGATCATGGGTTGAGGATGTTGCTGTGGAATGTGATCAAACACTTCAGTGAGAGTGTTGTGGGACCTGGGGATGCAGTGGTAATAACAGATGGCCTGTGGTTTCCTCCTGCGGGGGAGCGGGGAAGGTAAATAGTAAGCAAATGAGCAAGCAAGCAAAGACTACTTCAGGGAGAAATATAAATTGTGAAGAAATATTGCAGGACAAAATGCAGAGTGATGGGGGCCAGTGTTGCTATTTAACATAATGGCCAAGAAAATGCTCTCTGAGGGAATATTGGAGCAGATTTCTGAAAGAAATGTAGAATTTTTTCATGTAGTGGTTAAAAAAGAGCTTTCTAATAAGGTGAGTGGATTCCTGAAAGAAATTAGGAAGTCTACTGTCCAAATATGTCAGGATAAATGTTTCAGGCAAAAGAATAGTAAATACCAACATCCTGTGGAAGAGGTGATATGGGATTGCACATTTCTGTTCAGAAAACAGAACAGCAGAGAGGCTAGGCTGACTGAGGTGGCGGGACTGAGGAGTCATGGGTAGAAGAAACAAAAGGCAAGGTCATACAAATTTTGTCTTCCATAGACAGTACTTTCGTTATACCATGTGGTATGGAGAGCCTTCAAAAAGCTACTCAACGTGACCGAGGATAATAATCAATCCAGAGTCCTCTCTGCTGGGTAAGTATAGATCTTAATATCTTTCCTTTGATTCTTGCTGTCTTCCCTGGGTTGTATAAATCTTTCTGTTTAGACTACTAGTGCTTTGAAGGCCATTTAGGTACATGTATAAAGCATATGGTTACAGACATACTGAAGACGTTGACTTAGTTCTACTGTGTGCTTAACATAGTACCATGTACATGATGAACTTAGTATTTGATTGATTGTTGTATAAGTCTGTCAAAAAATAGCACAGACGTTTTGTTGTTAGTGAATATTGTTAGTTTAGCAACATATATTAGTCTACCAAGTAGTACCAAGAATTTCAAGGAGTTTCAGTTTGGCTACATTTACTGATTGCCTGCTGGTTGGGGTTTTGCACTTATCACACACACTATGAACAGACTTCTTGTATCCTAGTTCCTCTCTTGTCTCGTGCCTGTCTGAAGCGGTGCCTTGTCTCTGCACATCACTGTTTCTCTTATCATTTCAGACAGGAACGTGTTAATAATGGAGTGTTTAGTAAAAGTTTCATTTAGAGAAGAGGGCAGGCTGGTCCGAGTGCAGTGGTGTTTACAACTAATTGATCACAACCAGTTACGGATTTCTTCGCGGGCTGGGGATTTAGCTCAGCAGCACAGCATCTGCCTGGCAAGGGCAAGGTCGTGAGTTTGATTCCTGGTACCGGAAAAAAAAAAAAAAAAACAAACAAACAAAAAAAAAAATGAGAAGAGGGAGTTGCTACACCTCACTCAACAGAGCAAAATTTAAACTACATCCACCATTAAACATTTCAGTCTTTTCTCAAAATTTTCTGTTTGACTGCCCCATTGCTACTTTCTCCTCTCACTTTTGTCCTTGCCACCCTTAAAAGGTCTGTCTTGTTTGCCCAAGCAATCCATGTCTTCTCCTCAGAGCTCATACTTCATTATCTAAAACAAAAATCTAGCAGTAACCTATGTAATTTTCTTTTAAATCACAATTGATTATGGCTATGTATACTATCTACAAGGTCAACTTTTTTCTTTTTTACTGCTCCAAATTGAACCCAAAGCCTTTGCACTGAGCTACATCTCCAGCCCCTTTTATTTCTTTTAATCTGTTTTTTTTTTGAGACATGGTCTGGCTAAGTCACTCAGTTGCCCAGACTGGGCTTGAAGTTGCTACCACCATCCTGCCTCAGCCGTCCAGAGTGCTTACGCAGTAACTGGTAACCATGCCTATGAGGCTTTTCATCTAGTGAAACCCAGAGAATGTTGGTCACGTGGCAGGACTGCTGCTAGTTAATGGCAAAGTGAAGCTCTGAGAGCACACTTGCCTCCCTCTTACTCTGTGCTCCTTGCAGTCCTAGACTTGCCTTCTGAGGGCGTCCCTGTCACAAGGTGGAGAAGTTTTGTTTCCTGGGACCGCACTGCAGCTTCAGAGGACCCATGCTGCACTCAGCACGGTTCACTCTGCAAACCATGGTTTTCTAACCTAGGATCTGGTGATTTGCTACTGGACCTTGTGCATGTCTGACACTCTTCTCTCCATTTATAATAAGAAGACTATACCTTAGCCTACGAGACTAATTATTACAGGGTTAAAAAGTGGGCCATGTAAGATGACAAAATTATAGTATGCTTTTAAACCCCTCCTATGTTGTGATACAAAACTCGATCCTTATATTTGCAAAACAGTTTCCCCTCTTCCCTTCTTGCTCCCTACTAACTCCACATTGCTCCATTCTTGACTCTATATTTTCCATTGAGGCTATTGGGGTGCTTATGCATTAATCAGTAAGACCAGTGTGCAGTCAGGAGGGTACATCAGAACTATTATTAAATAGGAGCAGTCTGCAATAGTGTATACACAAACATGAAACATGATCTGGCCCAAACTGAAGTCATAGAATAACCAACTGTAGGTATCTAAGTTAGCATCCTTCTTATTCTACCAATAAATGCAAAGTTTAGAAATGACAGGAGTCTCTGGGGGGAAAATACACAAAACACATTTCATCTGGCTTCAACACATCTCTGAAATAGAAGCAAAATCCTTGCTTCAGTGGAGTGTTTATTGCATCCTGAACTACTCTTTCAACTACTTTGCTTATCATTAAACATTCATTTCCCTAGAAACTGGAGCTTTCACTTCTTATAGCTGTAGCAATTAAGGACAGTTTTGGCTGGGTAGCTCTGACTTCCCAGCAGGACTCTGAGTGATCTGTGGCCTGTCCTTTATCACCCAGAGAGCTTTGCTCATTTACAAGCATTATTATTTTTTCTGGGAAACACAAGATAAATCCTGCCCCAATGCAATAATCCAGGTCAGACCTGTAAACATGATTCTAGTAATAAAGGAACGGTAATTGTCAAGAGGAAACTATAGTTATTGACTAAGTCCTCACTCTCGCCCCTCACAACAATGCATCTGACTGTCTCCAGAAGCGAATGTTTCATGTTTTGTTTCCTAAGCTGTAATCAAAAGTGTGGAGCACAGCTATTGTTGATTACACTCAAGAAGACCACACGATGCTTGAGAAACACAGTGTTTTCATTCATGGTGGTGGCATCTTTCTCCGGAAGGGATGAGGTGTCACATCTGATGGCCTCAGGAACAGAGCAGTGTGGCTGCATCAAGGAGTTCAGTGACTATAGAAAAGCATAGGCCATGTTTGTTCTTTACTTCATACCTGGTGACCTCCATTATCATCACCAATTCCTATTTTGTAATAAAACATGAGGAGTGTGCATTTGTATGTCTTTGAGGCTCTGAAAGATCACGAACTCTTGCAGAGACCCAGGACAGGCGAGATGATTCCTCACTGCAGAACCTCTCTCCTTAGTTGAGACTGTTATGGGTGCCAATTTCTCATGTAAATTGAGAGGAACAGGTATTAAAAAACACAAGTGATCAGAGAGTCATTAGTAGCACACAGAGATTTATCTCCAAGGGAGACATTTGCTGCAGCACTTTCAGAAGGAAAATCTTATCTCTTCTCTCGAGGGATTTCAGCACTAAATAGAAGAAAGCATTCTTGATGAAAGACAGCCTTGCTTTCTTTCTAAAGAGGAAAGCTGCTAGATATTCCTCCCTGCAAAATAACACCAGAGATAAAAGCAAAGATAGAAACTGACAAAAGATGACACGGCTACAAATTATGTGTTTATGGAAGGCTGAGTCTTTGTGCTCAACCCAGCGGGGAGGTGAGGCAGTGACAAATTCTGAGCCATAGCCACTGTTCCAGGGGACAGCAGGAGCAAAGTTCACTTTGGCATACATGAAAGGCCTTGTCATAAGCACCCGAGGCCTGGACACACCCACTGAACTCACACAAGACCCTCGTCAGACTAATTCTGGATTAGAATTTTGAAGAATATGACACCCAGATTCATCAAACAGAAAACATAAACACCAGGCTGTACAGATCAAAACAGCACCCAGGAGCCCTTCTGAGGAGAGGCAGGAAAGTAATCAGAGACCTGCATTTGAGCCTAATCCTCACACTTAAGAGCTGAGTGACAAGAGGTGGGTTATTTCTCAAAGCGATAACTTCTGTTTGTGGCTGTTGTGAGAATTAAAAGAATTAATATGCACCAAGTATTACAAAGCTCTGATATAGCCCATAATAAATGTTCACAAATAGTAATATTGTTGTTAAGTGGGATGAACAATTCAGTCAGGATAGACAGAATGATGGGTTTTCAATCTGTTTTTCCACTACTCCAATGTGAGATACTTAATCTCAGGTCTCCCAGACAAAGCAGGACGCAGCTGTTTCAAAGTTTAAAAACACATCTTCACTAATTGATGATTGTTTTTCATCAGTTAATTTACATCACATATTTCTGACCTCTATTCCATATCCAGGCCTCAAGCACCAATGGCACCATTTCTCTCTCACATTTTAAGCCTGAGCCTCGGTTTAGAGTGAAACAGGAGCAAGGATGGTGGCAAGTATGTGTTACCTACATTACTGCCTCATCCAAAATAGCTGAACGTTAAATGCATTGCTTTTTGAGCCTTGTCAAACTATTACTGCTTTCAAAATAGCTTTTTGGAAATAATATAAGCTCTTCCAGTTTGAGTAATGCCCATATAAATAGTCTTATTCACAGGTGAATTTTTTGCTTAAGGCTTCCTTCAAAATAAAACAGCATCATTATCAATACTTAAATTTATTGAACATTTCCTAAGGAACTGGACAGGAGTGGTACTTTACAAAACATATTACCAGCATATTTTATATGAACAATGATGATCAAATAAATCATCTACACTTTAGAGCTGAAGAAACAGGCTTGGAGAAGTTAAGTAACATGCACAAAGTCACACATGTGAAGGAAGGAAGATTTGAGCAGAAATTCACCCAACCCAAAGCTTAAGCTCTTCTCACCAGCCCACAGGCATCCTGCCTATCTCAAATCCTCCCTGATGAGCCACATCCTCACAGATTTCTCTCTTCCCAGCCTCACACAGGGCTGCTGTCTTCCTCCTGGCCAGGGGCCTTACCTTGAACAGCAATTTCTCTAGTCTGGAGAGTCAGCTTTCTGATCTGACAAGAATCAGTGTATTCAGGGGAGACAATCAAAAGGCTGCTAGTCTGACTGGGGACCCTTGTGCATCTTACTGAAGGCCTCTGGGAGAAATTCTCCACCTCCTTTCTTTTGATAGCTAGGTAACCACAAGCCACTCAATCCTTGAAACCCCCAGTTATTTCTTCTCTAAATAAACATAATGCTGGCTGTCCTGCTCACCCAACATCTACTCAGTACCCACTGATGGATAATTCTGGTGCAAGTTTCCCACTTGTTACAGAGGGAAAGCTCACTGAGGAAGATGGGAAGTTTTCTAGTTAATAAGGATCAACTGTGCACCAGGAACCAGGCCGCTGTTTAACCCTCACAACAGCCTACAGTGAAAAGTATCACTGACTTCACAACTCACTTTGCGGATGATATTTGGTAAGTCTTACAACTGTAACATAATTAGAGAAAGCCTATTTGTTAAATATGTAGGAAATATGTGAATGTGTTTTAAACATTGTGAATAAGAACAAGAAATTCAAATTTAACGCAAGATACATGGCCTTCACCATTCTACCGTTCCCTTTTCCCCATCTCCTTTTCTTAGGTTCACTTTTCATAGCAGCTTTTAAGTCAAATTTTCGACTTAATGTTAGCTGCTGTTCCTAATGAAGCCTCTACTACTTGCCTTTTTCCTTTTCCACTGTGCAACCCCCAAACCTCACATGTATTGAAAAGCTGCGCCTTTTTGATCTTTTGTACAAATCAATAGTGCATCTTGGGAAATAGATTTCCTCTCCCTTCAGGCTTCCATGTCTATAATTAGCTTCTGAAGCTGCAACACAGAAATGCTGGAACCAGAGTCATCTGCACCTTTCACAAATACTGATAAGTCAGCCAAGGAAGCCTGGGTGCTACATGGGTCCTGCTGCAGAGGTTTTGTGTGGTAGCAAAACAGGCAGTGCAAGGGACCGAAATAAATCATTCATCCACTCCCTTCCTCAGAAGTGCTGAAAGCAAGCAACCCAGATGCTTTGGTGATTCCTGAGGATGCCATGTACATAGGATACCCCCAAAACGGTAAATGGCTGGATCTATCAGAAAGGGTAGGAGACATATGAGCTTTGTTCGTATAAGTACGCTACTTTGGGTAGGTTATTTAACTTCCCTAAGTCTCAGTGTCGTCAAATATAAAGTGGAGCTAATGTTACTTCTTCAGGGGCACCTAAGTCAGCAGTATATACACCTGAAATTTATTTTTCTAAATTACATTTATTGGTACAGTTTAGATAGATATAATGATTACATTTGTCAAAAGGAAATTGTACCTATAAATGATATCTCTTAATTCCTCTTTTATCCCATTTCCCACCCCTCTCTTTAACCCCTGTTCTCTTCCTCTTTACAAAAGCTTTGCTTCTATTTTATACTTTTTTTCTCTTTTTTTCTTTTTCCTTTGTTCCTTTCTCTTCCCCTTCCCTAGTTTCCTTTCCCATTTGAATACTTTCTTCCTGTTTCATATTATCTAGTATGCATTTTGGTCCTTATTTCACTTAGTTTCTCACAGACAGTGTGATATTTACACTGACTTATTTCACTTAAGAGTGTGGTCTCAAGGTCCATCCATTTACCTAGAAATGTCTCAAGTTTATCCTTCTTTATGGCTGAGTAGTACTCCACTGTATAAAGCTATCACATCTTCATTCATCTTTTAAGTGATACTTGGGCTGTTTCCAAGATTAAGCTATTACAAAATATGCTGATGTAAACATGGGTATGTATATTTCTCTGTGGTATAATGCATTTTGAAATTCTACCTTCTGTCTTTCTTATCTTTATTCCTTTTATATCTTACTCTTGTCTCATTGCTTTGGCTAATATTCACAGAAAAATATTGCAAAAGAATGGTAATAGTGGATATCCTTGTCTTGTTCCTGATTTTAGAGTGAAAGCTTTCAGTTTTTGACCATGTAGTATGATATTGGCTGTTGGTTTGTCATAAATGGCTTTTATCAAATTGGGATAAAGACCACCTACTCCAATTTTCTGTAAGGTTTTTATCATGAATTGGTGTTGGACTTTGTTAAATGCTTTTCTGCATCTATTCATGTGATTTTTGTCCTTGCTCTGTTGATATAGTGTATTACATTTATCGATTATATATGTTGAACTACCCCTGCATCCTTGGAATGAATTCCGCTTGGTCATGGTGTACAATCTTTTTGATGATTTGCTGCATTCTGTTTGCCAGTAAATTACTGAGGATTTTTGTGTCTATGTTCATTAGGGAGATTGGCCTGTAGTTCTCTTTTTTGGTTGGATCTGTCTCTGGTTTTGGTTTCAGGGTAATACTTGCTTCCAGGAATGAGTTTCAATTTCATTAAATAGTTTGAGGAGTAGATCTTTTCCAAATTTCTTGTAGAATTCAGTAGTTAAGTCATCAGAAATTGGGCTTTTCTTTGTTGGTAGGTTTTCAATTCTATCTTCAATTTAATTGACTGATATTGGGTTATTTATAATTTTTATATCTTCTTGATTCAGATTTGGTAATTCATATGTATCTAAAAATCTGTCCATTTCTTTTGTTTTCCATCTTATTAAAATATAGGTTCTCAAAGTAGGTATTAATGATCTTTTGGATTTCTGCAGGATCCGTTGTGATTTTACCCTTTTCATTCCCAATTGCATAGATTTGAGTCTTTTCTTTCCTGTCTTTGATAAGGTTGGCTAAGCATTTATCAATTTTACTTAGTCTTTCAAAGAAGAAATTCTTTGATGCATTGATTCTTTGTATTTTTTTAGTCTCAATTGCATTAATTTCTGCTCTGATCTTGGGCTTGAGCTGTTCTTCTTTTCCTAGAAGTTTGAGATTGAACATCAGGGTGTTCATCTGTGCACAGTCTGTTTTCCTGGTGTGAGAGTTCACCACTATAAATTTCCCTCTTCAGACTGCTTCCACTGTATCCCATCATTCTAGTATGCTGAGTCAGCATTATCATTCACTTATAGACACTTTATTTTCTTCTTTAATTTCATCTGTGCCCCACTGGTTGTTCAGGAGGGTGTTATTTAATTTTAATGTGTTTATGTAGTTTTTTTTGTTTCTTTGGCCATTGATGTCCAATTTCATTGCACTGTGGTCTGATATTATGCATGGGATAATTTCAGTTCCTTTGTGTTTACTTAAATATGTTTTATGAGTTAGTATGTGGATTATGGAGAATGTACCATGCACAGCTGGGAAGAATGTGTATTCTGATGTTGGATGGAACATTCTGTAGACAACTACGAAGTCCATTTGTTCACAGGTTTGGTTCATATCTGATATTTCTTTGTTGATTTTTTTGTCTACCTGATATGTCTATTTGTGATAGTTGGGTATCAAAGTTCCCAATTAAAACTGTATTAGTGCTTCTTTGATTTTTCATGTCTATCAATATTTGTTTTATATAGTTGGGTAGACCTATATTTGGTACATGTATATTTTGATTATTATCTCTTCCTCTTGGAGTTTTCACTTAACAAGCATATGGTGATCTTCTTTGTCTCTTTTAATCAGTCTTGGACTGAAGCTCACTTTGTTAGCAAATAGAACAGGTGCTCCTGCTTTTTCCTGAGTTTCTGTGGCATGGAGAATTGTTTTCCATCCTTTGACTTTTAGTCTATGAATTCCTTATTGGGTTACATGTGTTTTTTGAATGCAGCATGTTGTTGGATCTTGTTTCATGAGCCATTCTGCCAGTCTCATTTTTTGGGTTTTTTTGACTGGTGAATTGAGACCACTTACATTGATAGTTATAGCTGATACATATTGGCTTATCTTTTTCATGTTATTTTCTTAGTGGTTCTCTGTCTTTCTCCTCTGTTTAATTGCTTGCCCTGCTTGGCAGTTTCTTTCTGTTGGTGTTCTTGTGTTTGTAGTCTTTGTTATCTCTTCCTAATATAGTCTTCAGAGTATTCTAAAGAGTTGGCTTGGTGGTCATGAATTTCTTCAGTTGCTCTTTGTCATGGAAGTATTTTATTTCTCCACTGATTTCTAAAGTTTTGAAGGGTATATCCATCTGGGTTGAAGATTTTTCTTTTAGGGCTTGAAATATCTCACTCCAAGCTCTTTTTGATTTGGGGGTTTGCATTGAGAAGTCTGCTGTTATTCTGATGGGCTTTCCTTTAAAGGTGATTTTTTTTTCTCTAGCAGCTTTTAATATTCTGTTTTGGGGCTGAATTTCTGGAATCTTGACTATGCTAATTAGAGTTCTATATGTCTCACTTACATATGTCAAATTATTTTCCTATGCTTGGGAAGTCTTCTGGTACTACTTCTGTGTACAGGTTTTTAATGTCATTTGTGCTGTCTCCAACTTTTTTATTGACTCTGATCAATTCTTCTTTATCATCTTGCAGCTGTTGGACTGATTTTTTATGGTCCCTTGATATTTTTAAGAAATCTTTCTTTCCATGATCACTGACCACCATCCTGTCTTCTAAATCTGATATTCTGTCCTGACCTTAGTTCAATTGGCTGAGTATACCTTCAGTGGAGTTTTTAATCTCCTGCATATTTGTTTAAATCTGCTTCATGGATTTCATTTCCTTCCTATGTTGGGTATTCATGGTTTCCATTATTTTTCTAAGCTCCTCTACTTTTTATCTGTGTCTGTTCTAAAGTCATTGAGCAAATCCTTCATTTTGATCTTCTTATCTTTTTTTACCTGAGAGATTATTTCTAATCTGATTTTCTCTATAGCCTCATTCATCTGTATTTTTACTTCTTCTGTTACCATTTCAGAAAATTCATGTAGGGGCCTTCTGATTTCCTCTATCTCATTGTCTGCTGGACTTGTCTGGAGTCTGGGACTGGAGGCCTAGGGTTTCATTTTTCTTTGTCTTGTCATTTTCTACTTTTTTATTTTAATTCTGTGTTGATGCTTATAAAGTGCTTATAGTAGGTAACTTTATCACTAGTATCAGGGTATCCATAGAAAATGTATGTTCCTTAGAAGTGTCATTTAGGTGTAGCTGGTTCATGGCCTTTGTTTCTGTTCCAAGATTCTACCTTCCCAATTTACTAGAGATGAGAAGTTGCTATCTATTTAGCTCAGCACCTAGTCCTTTGGTCCTGGACTATGGTGATTATTATGACCCCAGACAATTACAGTGTTGTCATACATAGTAGAAGAACTGATTACAACAGGCATGACACTCTAAAGTAGTAGTAGTATTGCTAAAGTAGTACAATTAGCAATAATAATAACATCAACACAGCCTAACAACTGACACACTGTGGTATCTATTAATTTGGTATCTTTAATCTTAGGAACAAGATCTATAGTTATTTAACAAAATTCAACATAAACCCTTTAGTAGAGTGATTTTACCATGTGGATGGGAGAGCAGAAGCAATTTAAGCACTATAGGGGAAAACAGAGAAATAAGTGAAGAGAAATGTAGTAGAAGCAAAGTTGAAGAACAAACGGTGATACTCAAGCTATGGGAAACTTGAGAACAGAATAGGAGAGAAACAAGCAGAAAGCAAAGACTATTGAAACATGGCAGAAAGACTAGAGACAATGTTTACTCATGTGAAAATATAAAAAATCAAAAAAGAGAGTTGGGAAAGTGAGAAAAAAGCCAAACAAAGCAAAACAAACAATAAAATTAAAAACTTAAAGCAAAATACTAACAAACAAACAATAAAATTCCTCTGGTGCCTTCAGTTCTATGGTATTATTCAAGTCAGAACCCAAATCTGTGCTGAGTAACCCCCAGCAAGTCTACAATAAGATTAGTGCTAGGTGCAGAAGGATCTTGGTCTCTGGAAGTGGGGGGTGGGGTGAAGGTCTTTAGCCAGCAATTTTCTCTCTGTCCTTCAGCAGAGAAGGACATGTCTCCTTACCCTGTGTGTCTCTGTATTGCCCTCCCAGTTGCTGTGGGGCTCTCAGATACAGACAATTTGTGGCTAGTCCCAGATCCATGCACAGTCCCTTGTATAGTCCCATGTACAGCCCCTCCAGGGCTTTACATAGCCTTCTCTGTTTCACTCCCCTGCATCTCTTTCCTTTCACATCTCTGGAAGTGGGTGGGGTAAGTGCTAACTTTCCACATGTTGCCATGCTGTGGCTTAAGGCTGCTTAAATCAGGCACTGCTGGGAGCAGGGAAGGAGGAGTGATGCTGTTCTACTCACTACCTTCACCATCACTGCCATGGTCCCTACTCTTTATGTAGCTATATGTTTCAGTTAACCCCTATGCAGTGACAAGCAGAAACACTAAATCAACACCCAGGATTTGGAGGCAGATTTATTTACATTGATGATCTTTGATCAAGATCATTTCCAGAATATCAAACCCTGATCTCTGGTGGTCTAGGGCTTATATGGGATAAGCAAGCAGAAAGTACAGAGGCAGAATGGCTTGTCAACTGGGGATTGGTTTATACAATGTGCATCACAGTGGCCACCTATGCATCACAGTGAACAGCCATTTCTAATACACAGGAGCAACCAGAACTGGAACAGAAGCTATTACCTGGGCAACTAAGAAACTGAAGTATCTTGGCTTGTGGGTGCATTTTCTGTTACAACTATGGTACATGGCAAAAAAAAAAAAAAAAAAAAAAAAAAAAACCTGGGGATCTATTGGGGAGGGAATTGCTTCCCAGTCGCTCTCCTGTGTGTGTGTTTGTGCGTGCTTGTGCACGCACATGCATACATGCGCACCAAAAAATTTGCTGCCATACTGAAACTTCTAGTTTGAAAGAAGGTAAAAGAGGTGAGGGGCCTTATATCCCAAAGCTATCCTGTGTGGCTTGGTTTTGTCGCACTGCTGCAGTGCAAGAGTTGTTTGGGAGCTTCCCACAATGGTGGTTTCTGCTTCACATGCAGGGGGCTTTCCCACAGGCAGCCTTGTGGGCTGCTTTGATGTTCTATGAAGTCCTATGCCCATGTTTTGCTTGATTTACAAGACCTATTTCAGATTGATTTTGGTATCCATATGTATGTCCTTCCCTTTCTTCCAATTACCTTGATTTTAAATGATTTTCTCTGAGTTATTCCAACATGGCTCCTGTTTCCTCTGTTCAGCCATGTCAAATCTTATACCTGAGATTTAGAAGTCAACCTCTTTTCTTCTTTCAGTGTCTCTCTGATTTATCTTAATTTTGTGACCTAGATATCCTTCACATCTCAGTCTCCATTTCTACCAGCTATGTTAGTTCAGACATTAATATGTTGTTACCAGACCAAAGCTTTATCCTCTCAGTCTGCCACTTTGTTCCTAGTCTAACACCAAAATCTATCCCTTTCTTCTCACTGCACACAGTTATCTTGCTAAATTATACATCTCATCGTCTTGCTCCTGATTTAACTCATCTTTCTCTCAATCATTTAGAAAATACAAATTCATCAGCCTAGGGTATAACATCTTCTATGACCTTGATCTGACCGAGCTTTAATAATTAGTAGTCTTTCAGATGCAAGTGACAGAAACATCTCTTAAATAGGCTTACTCAAGGAGTACTTATTGGCTTACAAAACTGAAAAAGCCTCAGGCAACCCAGACACAACCTGGCACACAGGCTCAGTCTCTCTAGGAAGCTGTCTCTTCCCATCCTTGGCCTTACCTTCCTCCATACTGGCTTTATTCTTGATTAGTCTTTTCCCATTCAATAACAATTTTGCTCCTAGCAGTTTCAGGCACAGCTAGCATCTATACATAGCCATCACCCGCTTCCATGCCTACACTAGGGAGTATCTTTTCCTCATTAACTTCAACAAAAATCAGAAGCAAAAATCTCTGTGGTCTGCTTTGTGTCATTTGCTCAAGTTTTATTGTACTGAACTTTAGGAGGAGCGTGATGGCCAGGTAGGCATATCCATGAGTCAGGCAATGTGGCCAGCCCCACTTGAATTACATTAGCATAGGATTATCCACAAAAAGTTATCATGCTGCCATAACCAAAATGAAAGGAAGTGAATGTCAGCCTTGCAAACACAGCACCTTTTATTATCCTTACCCAGAAGAACTTCCCCAATCCAGACTAGAATTTAGTGGCTTAAAATAATTATTTTATTTTATGACTTTTTGAATGTTGGGAATACAGAAAGGCTCAGGTGGTTGTTTTTGCTTGGAGTGTTTCATGTGTTTCAGGGAGATATCAACTGACACTGTAGACATCTGAGGGCTCAATGAGGCTGCATGTCCAATACAGATCCTGGATCACCACCCCCCTATTGCTGGGATACAATAACCAACACTCCCAATTTAAAGGGGAGAAGTTTAATTTGGCTCACATTTTGAGGGCATTCAGCCAATGGTCACTGGCTCCATGGTAGAAATGTCATGGTAGAAGGGTATGGTGGAGTAAAATTGCCCAGTTCATTGTGGCCAGGAGAATATATCTGAGATCATACCACCACAACCCATCCAGATACACCCAGAGGTGAGCTCTACCAGTCCCCTGGGTGGTTTCTAAGCCAATCAAGTTGACATAATCAAGTTTAGCTGTCAGGGCTCCCTTAGAATGAGCATGAATGCTGTCCGAGGAGTACTCCACTACTTTTTATCAGCCTGAGGACTTCAGAGCAGGTGGACAGGGTAGCTCAGGGCTCTAGAAAAAATATGGGAAGCTGTATCATCCTTCATGATGTAGCCCCAGGAGTCATGCATCATCACTTTTCTGCACTCTGTTTATTATAAGGATTCTCAGGTTCCAGGGGAAGGGATGTACTTGTAGACTGCTCATTGGGACAGGAGGAGTCAAATAATTTGTAGCCACAATCATTTTATATTGTTCCATGAGCAAATTCTCATATTTTTGCCTTTAGGGATATACATTTTCTCTGTTTAGAATGTTGTTTTGCTTTGTCTAGAATGTTCTTTTTCATTGTCCATATACCAAGTAGTTCTGACCCAACAAGGAAACATGCACATTGTGAAGTTTCTCTTCTCCCTTCTACGTGGAATATTTGTCATTCCTTTGGATGACCACATTCGGAATACATAATTCTTTCCTAGTGCTTTTTAATGATGAAGGGTAAACTTTTTAACCTGCTTCTACCACTGTGTTACAAGCTCCTTGAAGTTAGAGATGGAGTGTTTTTTGCCTCTGCACTTCACATCTTAACTGTCTGTTGCAGACACTCAAGATATGTTTGCTGAATGACAGAATTAGATTGTACAGCAAAAGTTTTCCAAATGTTAAATGCTATTCAAACAAAAGCTGTCATTATTTACAAGATAAGTGAACCTTTTACTGAGAAAATGTAATAGCTTCTGGTGATAGCTTTCTGCTTGACAAATTCTAAATGAATAATACATGTAACTGTTGAAAAATTAAGATTTTTTTTCTTTCTCTCTTTGGCTTAAATGTTAAGGATATCTAGTTGTTTGTTCTTTATAATTTATCTTGTATTTGGGTCACTGTTCCCAGATTTCATTAATCAGTCATCTTGTTAAGAGCTTGTTTAATCATACTTATCCTTTTCTGTCCTTTATAGTTTATTCCCTAATTTTTTAATCTTCTAATTTTCCTGGGCTATATATTATCTTTCATTAGTCTTTATTTAATATACTAAGGACCTGAGGGCTTACTATGTATCAGGCATTGTAATAGATCCTGAAATTCAGTGAAAAATAAGTTACAGTTCCTTTGAACAAATTATTCAGTGTCCAATAGAGCAAGAAAATGTCATTGGAAGGTTTTAGGCACTAAGCCAGAAGCCCTCAGATAAGGCAGGGCCTAATCTTGTCTGATTTCTCTTCAGGGAGAAGGAGCAAACAATTCAAAAAGATGATCAGGAGTCATTTAATAAAAGTGACATTTCAACAAGAGCATCTTAAGCAAAGGTGTGACAATAGGAAAGCCCAAGTATATGGAAGCCCAAGAAACACTCTCATGCTCTTCGTGTATAAAGTATGAGATAAAACATGGAAGTTTTTTAGAGCTTCTGCCTAATACATTTACAGAATCACTCTTGGTTTTCAAATATTAGACTCTGGAAAGGTTCAGCTAACTGGGAAGCTAATTACTTACCAAAAGAGAGTCTCATCTATTAAATAAGAACATGTAATATTCCTGCCTACCCCAAAGACTTTCTGAGAAGATCACAAATGGTCATACAGCAAAAGTTCCCTTAGAGGGTAGTAGTTACTTTTGTCTAACCAATGTCCTTGCCATTTCTCCTAATGAGAGAAACTTTCATTTCCTTCCTTCTTGAGGACCACATCTCTCCTACTTTACCTCATGTGTGAAGATATGACTTTGGTCTGACCAGTTGGAGTGCTATTTAGCTCTCTTCGTATTAAACAATGCTTGAGAAAACATGTGCCCCACTTTGGTTCAAGGATGACCAGGTAGTTCCACTTGATTCAATCAAAATATATTCCAGGAGTCATAGGAAACTGAGAAAAAAGCTTTTTTTCCAGTGGAATTGCTAAGTGAGTACAGCTCAAATCAAGACCACTGAAGAGCCACAACATGTAAAATACATGCCTGTGAAAGACCACTGAGGCAAACAGAAAAGAGACATAACTGATGATAAGATGTAAACACTTGGTTACAACTATCCTCAGAATAAAAATATTTTTACAGATAGCTTCCATTTGTGTTTATTTTGCTATTGTCTCTGGATCTTGTAGCTAAAAGAGTCTTGGTTTATAAAGTCCTATATATGCTCTAAAGTAGTATAATATCTAAAGCTTCCCACCTTTCATTGGAATATAAATTTTCCTTTTAATACTACATTCTCAGACTTCTATTCCAAAATAATTTTTGCCACCTATAATTTAAGAACATTTTTCCTGAAACAAATTAAACAGAATATTAATTAAACATGCTATATATCTGAGAAAATTAATCTAGAATACTTATCACCAAAATACATTCATTCTTTTTATAAGTTTTACAGAGATGTAATTCATATGTTATATAAATCATTAATTTAGAGTGAGTGATTCAATGGGTTTGTGATAGCTTAATGAAGAAATCATTGTCAAATCTAAGGTCTTAAACATTTTCCCTGTTTTCTTGTAGAAATTTTATATTGTTAGTGTTAATGTTTATTCCATGAACTATTGTCTGGGTTTTGTCTACACTGGGTTTTGTCTATACACACCCACATCTGGGACTCCACAGAATGTCTACTGTATGAGCATGAGGAACAGATGCCTTGTGAATCCAATCTGGCCTAGCAGAATGAACATTACCTAAGTCCACTGGGTAACCATAAATGTACAAGGTATTCAGTTGTTCAGGGAAACAGCGGTGCAGCCACCAAGAACCAAGAAAGTGAGGCACATGTCTTCTGAATGGCCAAGTATGTGTGGACTCACATCAGTACCGTTGACTGAAGACAGGTATCTGCATAGTCTCCCTTTCCCTCGCATCTTGCTCAGGCAGCTGTTATAAGGCGGGGAAGGAATTCCACAGTTCCCCTACAGCTCTGCTTACAGGAGCACACAGAGGCTGCCTTGAAGAACACGTATAGCTCAGCTGTAGCCCTGCTTCCAGGAAAGACCCAGATCCAACCACCACCAGATCCCCAGTGCCCATGGCTACAGAGGGCCATCTGGAGTCTGATGCCCCATCCATATGGTTACTAGCACCTGCGCCTTGTCTGATCTGTATTCCTGTCAGAGCCATTAACACCACTGAGAGTGTGTTGACTTCCACCACCAGCTCTTTCTGCGCAGTATCTAGACCCACACCACTAATTGGTCAAAGAACAAGTACTTCAGGTCCCTCACTACTGCTAACACTGTCAGTGCCAGCCAGCCTTGCTAGTAGTGGAGCTTTCATTAATAATGCCTGAGCAAATCCCCATCATCTGGCAGAGGCCATGGCTCCTTATATAGAAGTAAGTATATGGTGAGTGCCCCATACCCACTGCCATGTGCACCACACCCACCCGAGGTGTTAGAATGTCCTCACACAGAGACACTGGGTTTCTCTAATTCTGCCATGGTACACACTATGCTTAAAGTTATTAAACAGAGTAAAAAAAGCTACAGGGAGACTACCATGGTGCCCAGTTAGAAACAAGGCAACGCTCCAAGAGAAAACTGCTTCCTTATTAAGGCTACCTCCCAAAGTGGTAGAAATGCCACATCTACCAGATGTCCAAATGTCAACATAAGAGCACAAGAAATATGAAAATAGAAAGAAAAACAGTACTCGTATAATTGTTATGTTCCACAAGGACATAACTGCCTAGCAGTAGATCTCAGTGAAGTTGATATCCAGGAGATATCTTATAAAGAATTTCAAAGAATGATTATAAACAATGCTGAATGAGATACAAGAGAATATAAATAGTCAAGCAAAATTGCAAAACACAAATGAGAAATTCAGCAGAGACAAATTCTGAAAAAGAACCAAACAGAGTGAAAATGAAGAACTCAATAAATCAAATAAGCAGTACCATTGAAAGCTTCAATAATACACTAGGTAAAGAAAGTATCTGAATTTGAAGACAGGTTTTTTTTTTGAAATATACCAGTCAGATCTGAGGAAAGAAAAGAGTAGCTATACTGTGTCTGATAAAACAGAATGTAAGACAAAAGCTAAAGGAAAGCAAAGCTACCACACCTAAATGTCAGAATAAATAATTTAATAATTCAAACACTAGTAGACCTAGTGTGAGAATAGGTTTCAGTAATGATAGTAGAGGACTTCAATACCTCACTTTTGTCAATGGAAAGATCATCCAGAGCCCCTCCCCTTCCCCCCCCAAATTGGAGATAATAATACTGTCAAACACATGGAACGGACAGATATCTCCAGAATGTTCTCTCCAACAGCTACAGAAAATACATTCTTTTCATCAGTTCTTGGAACTTTCTCTAGAGTAGATCAGGTATCAGGCCACAAAATAAGTCTTAAGGATTGTTTTAAATTGAAATAAAATTCTGTAATTCTGTATTATTTCTGATCACAATGCAGTAAAACTGGAAGTCATTAACAAAAAAAATTCAAATTTATTTAAATAGACGGAGGCTAAACAACACATTTTTGAGAGAGCTATGACTATGGCTTCTCATAGAAATCTAAAGGAATATTTAGAAATTCCTTGAAACAAATGAAAATGGAAATACCACATACCAGAACCTATGGGATGCAGGAAAATCAGTATTAAATGGAAGGTTTACAGCAACAAATACTTGCATCAAAAAAGTAGAAAGAGTTCAGATGAACAACCTAATGGTTCATTTCAAGGATTTAAAAAGGCAAGAACATGTCAATTCCAAAATTAATTGAACAAAAGAAATAAAAATTACTAGACCAGAAGTAAAAGAGAAAGACAAAAAAACCACACACACAAGACCAATGAAGCAAAAAAAAAAAAAATTGAAAAGATAAACAAAAATATATGAAACTTTAACTAGACAAACCAATGAGAAAAGTCTTAAATACCTAAAATTGATATGAAAGGAGAAAGTACTGATCACAGAACACAAAGGATCACAGAGGTTATTATGATACACTAATAGATTGAAAAATCTAGAAAAAATAGACAAATTTCTGGATGCACGGGGCCTACCGAAATCAAATCATGAGAACAAGGAGCCTGAATATACCAATAAACAACGAGTTAAAGTCAGTAGTAAAATGCCTCCTAATAAAATAAAGCCCAGGACTGATAGCTTCACTGTTCAATTTTATGGAACTTGTAAGGGAGAAGAAGGCCATTTCTTCTCAAAGTATTCCAGAGTATTGATATGGATGAACACCTTCCAAATCTACTCTACGAGGCCAGCATTATCTTGTTGCCACAACAAGACATGAATATAACAACAAAGAATGAATGGAAACCATAGCTCAATATCCCTGATGAACATAGATTTAGGAATTCTCAACAAAATATTAGGAGACTGAATTCAACAGCACATGAAAAAGATCATTTATCAAGCTGGCTTCATCTCAAGGGTGCAAGAATGGTTCAACACGTACAAATCAATAAATTTAACGGAACAGAATAGAGATCCCACAAATAAACCTATGCATCTATAGCCAAATGGTTCTCAGAAAAAGGTGTCAAAATTATACATCGGTGAAAAGACAGCTTGTTCAATAAAACGTTCTCAGAAAACGGAATATTTACTTGTAACGGACTAAAACTTGATCCCCATCTCTCACCTTTAAAACAATCAACTCAAAACAGATCAAAGACCTAAATTTAAGACACGAAAGTATTGGAATAAAATGGAGCAGGGTGATTTTAAGACATCTGTATAGGCAATGGATTTCTGGGTAAGACCTCAAAAGTACAAGAAACAAAGCAAAACTTGACAAGTGAGATCACATCAAGCTAAAAAGCTGTGAACAGCAAAGGTAAGAATCAACATAGGTAAGAACATAACCTGTAAAATGGGAGAAAATTTTTGTCAACTATTGACCTAACAGAGAGTTAATATCCAGATTATATAAGAAATGCAAAAATCTTTAAAAAACAAGTAATAAAACTAAAAAATGGGTCAGTGATTTTAACATACATGTTTCAAAAGAACAAATGGGCAGCAAACATATGAAAAAATATTCACTATCATTAGCCATCAGGGACACGCAAAACCAAGCTCAGTAAGGTACCATTTCACCCAGTTAGGATGGTTATTGTCAAAACAACAACAACAAAAAGCAAAGATTTAAAAAAATGCTATTGAGGATGTGGAGAAAAGGAAATCTTGAACATGGAATGTAATTTAGTACAGTTATTATGTAAAAAAGTATGAAAGTTCCTCAGAAAACTAAAAGATTTATCATTAACCCAACTACTCCACTTCTGGATATGTAATAAAAAGATATGAAATCAGCATGCCTAAGAGGTACCTGTATACCCACATTTATTGATATGGAATCAGATTCGGTGTTTTAAATAAGTGAAGAAATAATCTAGTACTTAATATGTCAGTTCTAGCAAAATTAATTTATATTATCAGTTGTACTGAAAACACCAGTATTTTTTATGGAATTTGAGAAGTTATTTATAAAACTTATGTATATTGCAAAGGTCCACGTATAAATTTTGGTATTTTAAAGAAAACTAAGTTTGGTGATTTTTATAATGAACTGTCAAATTTATTATAAAACAATATTATTATAAAATTTGTTATACACCCATAGCAATTAAAATTAGCTGCCATTGGTAGATTTAGAAAAACTGATCATTTGACCCGGTCAGAACCACATAGAACCTGGTCACAGAGAGCTCAGAACAATACTCACACAGATGCAAAAACCTGGCCTAAATCAGAGGCAGTATTTCAGGTCAATGGGGAAAGACAAGTTATCTTTAAATGATGCTGAGACGTATTATGAATGAATTGAAACTAGAACCTAACCAATTATTGAATAAAACTCAATTCTTGGTGCAGTGAAAATCTGCATGGGTAATACAAGTGTTCAAAGCAACTGAAATGGCAAACAAACTTTATGTCACTGGAGTATGTATTTATTAATTAAAAATAAAAAGCATAAATGTAGATACTTAGTGAATGTAATTGTATTAAAACTAAAAGCTTCTTTTCTCAAAATATACCAACAATATGCACAATGAGTGTTAGAGACCAAAGATATTGTTGGTAATATGACAACAAAATGTCACATACACATGTAATGAGCATGTATCCCACAGAGATACATGTTTTCTCCATATCTATAAAATAAGGACCAATTTGAAACTGGTGAAGCACACAAAGCCAATGCATATAAAAAAAATTCAAAGAACAAATGAAATGTGTTCCACCTCACCGGCAACCATAGAAGCCATTGCTAGAACCACAATAAAAAGACATTTCACACCTGTGTGATAGGTAAAGCAATATTTAAACAGGATATTTTACATAGTGAAGGGAATCAATTTACTCAACTCCTGGGGATCAATTTGACAACATGCAACTGAAGTGAGGATATTCAAGCCCTGCAGCCCTACAATTCCATCCTGGGAATACAACCAAAGTTACTTCCACACAGACCAGAAGAACTGTCTAGCCATGCCCATCACCTAAATGGGAGGGAAATAATTTGTGGCATATTTATAAAGTGGAATGTTGTACCATGGTTAAAAAAGTCCCAAGCTTCATATATAGTATTGACATAGGTGGATCTGAAAAAGTCATGAGGGAGAGAAGCAAGTTTCAGGAAAAAACCACCAAATGACATTATTTATATAATGACATTACTTAACAAGTGAAATAATACTGAAAGTACTTAGGGTACACTAATCTAAATTAAAAGCACATAGAGCTGGTAACAATGATAAACACTAAAATTAGTCTTATAGTCACCTTTGAAGGAGAGATTAAGTTGGACTAGCCATGACCTATTTGCTTAACTGGTGATAAGTTCTTAGTGTTTATCACACTGTTCTTGATATCCTTTTTGTGTCCCAAATGCATATTCATAGTAATTAATAAACCTTAAAGAGAAAAAGTCACATTATCACAAAAAGATATTTAGAGTATTATGACCTATTAAAAAAACCAGTGTTCTTGAAAACATACCTGGTGGAAAGACATTAAGGGTGGTTAGCAGTTGATTTGGGATTATGAATGCTTTTTATTTGTGTTTGTGCTTCCTTTTCCCTAGTGAGCATAATTAGCTCTTAATGAATCTGTTGAGTTAATTAATAATTATTTTTGAAAGCTATGCTTGCAATAAATAGTAACATTCCACCCACTTGTGCTGTTTTAGAAAAGCAAACAGAATCAGAAAAATTCTCAGAGCTATACTTTTCTGTACAAAATTTCTGACCTAGTTGGGAAAATAACTTCAAAACAGGACAATCCACCAATCTTCTGAGAGCTTACCAACTAAAAACAGATGACAAAACAGGCCTATAAATTGAGCATAAACACCTTGCATTTGAAGTCTGGTGCTCTTTGACATTTAGACATAAGGCTGGTTTCCATTCTGCCTCTCTGATTCCAGAGAAGAGCTGATGCTTTCCACAAGAGTGTGAAATAACTGTCCAAACATATCTCTCTTGCCACTGCCTTTTCACACCAAATGTTCTACTTTCTTTTACAAATGAGGAAAAGACGCTGCTGCAGCTATGGGAAGTGGATGTCAGCGAAGTGTGACTCGTGTTGGGTTTTATTTTTCACTCACCTCGGCGGTGCACGTGCCTTTTCGCCTCGGAGAGCCAGCGCAGGGCGGGCGCGCGCGCTTCCGTTCCTTGCTGTCAGGCCCAGCTTGTGATAAAGCGAAAATAACCAAATGTGGCACATTTCCCTCAGTATCTGACTCCCACCAAAAAAAAAAAAAAAAAGTACTCCAGGTTATGTAAAATAAACTAAAACCAAAAGAGGTCTGTAAATGGAGGCACAGCCATTAGTTTGGTTAAGCATTTTACAAATCTCTTGGGAGAAATTATTCCCACCTGTATTGCGGGTCCTTGTAAACAGGAACTCGAAACACGCCATCTAAATCCTACCTGGTGCTCGCCTGTGCTCCGTATTATGTTACATACTCTGTATTCCTTGTCCAATTGATCCTCCCAGCCACTGTGTTGGGTAGAGTTATCAGCCCCATGTTCTGATGATGACACTGAAGCTGAGAGTGATGGCTTCCTGACTCTGAAACCAGCAAAAGACACAGGATGGAGCTGGGATGGGGGCTCAGGCAGCCTGTCTGGAGCCTGAGCTCTGGAACCTCACCACACCTGCCTTTGCAGTTGCTTGGGAAATTGATGCCTTCGCCAGCTTCATTCTTTTTCTCCTCCTCCCATGGCCATGAGTGGTTGGTATTGTAATCCCTCTTTACTGATTAAGTGACTGAGTCCTGCAAGATCAAATAACTTGTCCAAAAAAAAAATCAGACGCATCTTTTTTCCGATGACTCGTAGCCAGAATAAAGTGATTATTTTTACCTTCTAGTTCTCCATCTGAAAAGAAAGAAGTCATATTTCTCTCTCTTGAAAACCTCTGTGATTGTTACAGGGAGCAAATGAGTCTTTGTGAAAGAATTTTTAAAAATATGAAGACATAAGAGGTTTGCATTTGCACCCATATTTCAGCTAAATGCCTTACCTGCCATGAACTATTAGAAAATGCCAAGTCTGTGATGCTTGTGCTTATAAGGCTGTGAGTAGCAATGTATTCCCCATCTTTTTATTTCCACTAGAAAAAAGTATACTCACAACAACTAATACCACAGCATTTTGGAAGCTTACATCTGCTAAGCATGATTCCCCTATATTCACCCTAGACTTCAGTCTCTGTGAATTTGAGGCATCCCTTCCTCCACTGGGAAGGGCTACTAACTACTAGCCTGTATATTTTCTGTAGGAAATAAGAAATCTGAGCAAAATATGAGTAAATTGCTGTTTAGTATTAAATCCTGTGATCAAAGAATTGCACACTGATATCCACAAAATATAGATATTTTTAAGTCTCTCTAACAGACACAACCATGGACTGACCCTCCTATAGAAACTTTGCTTTTCTCCATGTGCATCTCCTATTCTCAAATTGTGTATTTTCAACAGCCAGTTGCTGGCCGTCAGGGAAAAGTTAATTTGCTTTAACTAGCTTTCAGCAGGTCAGTCCTTAAAAGATCTTAGCTCCATCTCTTCTACCCATGACAGCAGCCACAACCCCCAGTCAAGGTCCAGCATGCTCACACTGCTCTTCCATCACACTCACGGTCCCTGGCCCATCCTGTTTCCCCCTACTCCAGTTTCCACACCTAGCTTCTGCCATAACTGCTGCTCTCCAGGCAAGCCTGATGATGATATCACTGTCGTGCATAAAGCCTCTCACTGGCTGGTCATTATCGTAACATAAAATTCTCACTTGGGGCCAGGCATGGTGCTGCACGCCTGTAATCCCAGCACTGCTCAGGAGGCTGAGGCAAGAGGATTGCTTTTAGTTCGAGGCCAGCCTGAGATATAAAGTGAGTTCAAGGCCAGCTTGAACTGCAGAGTGAGACCCTGTCTCAAAAAGACAAAAAAAATTCCCACTTGATGCGCTAATGTTCAAGGTCCTTCATTACCTGCTGCTGACCCGTAGATAGCTGCAGATCTGGCCACTGATGACTCTTCTCTGTTATACTTGCTCACTGCAGATAGGATATTGGATTAGGCCCTCTGACTAAATAGGGTGGGGTCAGATGTTTTTCAATTTCAGTTTAAGGAAAACTTTTAGAAAAATGAGGGCTTTCTTCCATATTTTTTCTAGATGCTTTTTTCCCTAATATTTAGAAGTCCCTGGAATTGATTTCTTTCTTCCGTATGTATGTATGTATATGTGTACATATGTACATACATAGTGTGAGATAGGAATCCAGGGGCGGGAAGTATTAAATATGCTGAACCAACTTTAAACAATCAGAAAATTCCTTTAAATCAGATTCAGCATTTATATATCTCTGGGATAGAGAAGAAAGAGTCAGTATTCTCCAAGGTCCCACCCCAGGAAGCTGTGGAGCCAGGATTCACAGCTATGTTTTGTTTGTTGTTTAAGTACTGGACATTTTGTTTCAAAAGCTAACGTTGCCCATATTTTCTCTTCTTTTTCAGAATGAAGACAAAATTATCTGCCTTACATCAATGGAGTGACTTCTCGGTTCCAGCACTGTGGACAATACAACATGGCCCCAGACATTGTCCCTTTATCCTCAAGCCTCTTGTCCTCTGCAGTGGCAGGAAACTATGTAAACATTAATACATTTTGTCCTCTGATTCCCCTCCCCTTTTCGATGAAGAGCGCCACGCTCTTTATACTTCCTTTGCCCAGGACTTCTTGCAAAGGATAAAGGATGCTCCTAGCGGAGCATGCTCCCCACTTTCCCTCCCAGCCCAGTCTCTTTTCCTCCCTCCCTCCCTCCCCTCTGAGTGAAAATTTGAGCTAAAAAATGCAATGATGGTGGGAGAAGAGCGGCATGAGGGAAATACCGTGGCAGCAACCAGGGAAAGACTTTCACCTCCCACATGCTGTTTGTCAAAGGCTTCCTGGTTCTCAGAAATAGTTAGGGAAGGGGGATCTGTCCTCCTGGCAAAAGTACAGCAGATGCTTGATCTCAGGAGGACAGAGGGAGTGGAGGACAGACTCCTATCTCTGTAGTGACCTATATGGGAGAAGCCCCTAGAACAAGCTCCTCTTTGGCCATTTGCTTCACTATAGGACCTTTGGGACAGTTAGGTAATTAGAAGAGTGTACGGGGTCCTAATAGGACGAACTTCATTTCTCATCAGTCTGGTAGAAGGGGGACCTAGATATATTTAACCTGAGTTTTGAACAGTAACATATATGGCATTTGATATATTTTCTTTCTTGTGCAGTATTAAGACTCACACCGCCTTCTGTACCAGAAATCGCAGAGTTGGAGCCATTCTTAAAATTCATCCAACCTCATCACCTCATTATATAAATGAATCCGACCCAGCAAGCTGAGTAATTTCCAGAGTCAGCGTTACTGGTGTAGAACTACAAAGCAAAGTACTATTGTGGTATCTTATTCACCGATAATTTCTCAGCACCACACTGTTGGTTGGAAAAGAATTATGTCTTGAAAAGCTGGGGCAACTTCAAGCCACTTAAAATGAAAAGTAAAACAAAACAAAGGATAGCGCAACAACTATACAAGTGAAAGAGAAAGCTGTTTCCAGATTATCAGGTAAGGAAGGCTGGCAGGAGGCACCTTCAGAAGGAAGGTGATGTCAGACGCAAACACAGGGTCATACTGCCCTCTGGTGGATAAGAATAAAAGTGTCTGCTCAGCCCTGATGTTAAAGTCGAAAGGACTGGAAACTGCTACAAACAAACAAACAAACCCAGGGAAGTCCCCGCTCGATTTCAGATAATGTCTTAGAAGCTGCATAGATCTAAACCTTTTTTATTACTATGACTACCTTCACAGGAAAATAGTAAAACATAGACGTGAATAAAATGACCTTTTAATCAAACTATAGATTAGGAGTCTGCTCTAGAACTCTGAAGTTACCCAATCTCTCTGAGACTCATTTTCTTCATCTGTAAAATGGACATAATAGTAGAACGTTCCTTACAGAGTGGTTGTGAGAATTAAAGAAGAAAATCTACATAAAAAGCCCTTAGAAAAATGCTGGACCTGTAAGAACTCATATTAGAGACTATTACGTTGCTTTTATCACTGCCATCTTGGTAACTTTGTAAAAATAAACCCATACGTATATAACTCAAATTATCAAGAAACTGCCAGAATGGTATGATTCTGTGCATTTCTCCACATGTTCTACTACTTCTGTGAGAAGTGTCTGTATATTTACCTTGATGTTCTATATGTTTACCTTGATGTTCATTCCCCACTTCTAAATATGCCATAAGAGTTCTCTATTGAGTTTTCATTCCTTGTTTATTCAGTGACATTAAATTAAAAACCCAAGCAGAAGAGTAAACTCGTTGAGGCTTTCCTTGTGGAGAGAGCATACCATTTGGAAGGCTCTCAGGAAAACTGAAGCTCGTGCAGCAGGATCTGTCATATGGGGGTCTACAAGCCCTTGCTATACTGTCAGTAAGTTGCTAGTGCATGGGCGTTAACCTCATGTGTCAGTGGCTTAAAATAATATGACTTCTTACTTCTTCAGACTGGGATGGCTGATCGGTTCACATGCTCCTCCAGCCCGTCAGTCATGACGTTACCAGAATGACAGCCCCTCTCACAGGACCACCCACCCTCCAGAAGGCTACTCCAGGGCATTTATGTGGTAGGCAAGAGGGGGAGGCAGGTCCCAACACACAGGCACTTCTTAAGCCTTGCTTATGGTGCATTTGCCAATTCCTCTTCACCAGAGAAAGTCACAGGGCCAAACCCAGATTCACAGGATGGAGAGATGGCCTCTTCCTCTTGTTGCGAGGAGTGGCAAAGTCATGATTTATGGGGGTATGCATGTAAACTCAGGGGAGATTAGTGGTCAATTTTTTTTTTTTTTTTTTTTGTCTAAGCTCCCACCTTACCTGGGTCTTGGGCTCTAGCAAGTGCTGGGGATCTAGGCCAAATCAGTGAAAGAGCCTGAGTAATAGCAGCAGAAATCCATGAAGGGATTAAGGAGCTCACACCTCCATGCCTGTAGAAATCAGCCCTCTGTTGAAGGTAAAAGAGGAGAACAAGGCAACATGTAGCTCACTGCCCATTTTGCTGCTTACGTCTGCTTGGTGGCCACTATGTGGAATACAGGCTCGATGTTTGTGATTTGTCAATAGATGCTGAGACTTACTGCTATTGTTCCAAATTCAAATGGAAACAAAGACTCAGTGTTTGAAAGGTGACTGGATTATGAGGATGGAATAGCTGACTTGCCTTGGGGAGGCTAGATTTGGTCAGAAGAAACAGGTCCCCTGGGGGCTGACTCGGAAGGGTGTATCTCCTTTCCCAGCACCTCTCTGCCTGCTCTCTGATCCACCCAGCTATGAGAACCTTTTCTTTTGCTACATTCCACCCTGGAACCCAGGACAATGGACTTGGACCTCTACAAACTAAGCCCAAGTAACCTCTCTTCCTTTAAGTTGTGGGTGTCTTGCATTGTGTCTCAGTGAAGGAAAAAGTGACAAAGATGCCTAATTGTTATATAAAACCTGACATTTAAATACTGAGACTAATTTCATTTCTTAAATGTTTCATTCTGGGGGAAGCACACTCTTGACAGAAGTAGTTTGGATCATGTTACTTGCTATTTCTGGTACTAAGTGGTCCATCCCTGGGGCTAGTAGCTTCCTTTTAAAATGTTCAGTCTACAAAATGTCAAAACCCCAGAGCAATAGCCACATTTGCTAAGGAAAAATAAGTGTTCCAGCACTGAACGGGGCCCTTACTGTTCAGGCTTCTGTGATAGCTGCTGCAGGAGGCGGTGGAGCACGACTCTTATGTGCATGGGTTTTAGAGTCCGTGGATCAGCTCTACTCACCACCAAGGTTCCTCTCTACTTACCTTTTACATCTCTTCTTAGACCTGGAAAGCACAACCTGTAGAGCCAGACTGCCTACATTTGAACTCCAGTTTTGCTACTTATCACCTGTGCATATTTGCTACAATCCAAACATCTAAAATCCAAAATGCCCCCAAGTCTGAAATGTTTTGAGCACCAATATGATACCACAAGTCAAAAATTCTACAACTGACCTCAAGTATGGACCCCAGTCAAGATGCAATTACACTGACAAGTATTGCCTAAAATTACCTTAATGCTATATGCATGAGGGGTACATGAAACATAAATGAATTAGATGTTTAGAATTGGGCCCCATCCTCACATTATCTCATGCATATACAAATATTCTAAAATCTCAAATAATCTGAAATCTGAAACAGTTCTGGTCCCCAGAATTTTGGATAAGGGATACTTAACCTGTATTTTCACAGTCTTACCCAGGTTAAAAGAGTGCTTGGCATAAAGACTCAAAGTAGTTCTTCCCTGGATTATATTAGTTGTATGAACATCTGCTTTCCTCAGTATACCATGACCACCTAATAAGATGAGCAGTTCCAAAGCAAATTTATAAAGCTTTACCTCATAGGTTGAGCCATTCACATACCTTGCATCATTTAATCCTCACTACAGCTATAAGAGAATAACATTCTTTTTACTCCAGTTTTATAAAGAATTAACACAAGAGGTAACTTGTACCCAGTATACAGTTGGTAATTTGAGAATGTTGTCATTTCAAATCAAAATATATCAATGCCAGACAGTGTTCCTACTCAAATCAGGATCTGCAGACCCTTTGGGTATACTGAGGACATACCTCTGAGGTCTACAAGTTCTCTAAGTTTTTTTAAAAAATTTTGCATTCATTTCTATGTCATTAAATGCTAGCATGCTGCCTGAATAGTTAGATGATTCAGTATTAGATGATTCAGTATTAGATGATTCAGCTCTCTAAGCTAATACTGCAGCCCAGATTCAGTGCCTCCATTTGCATCTGTGCTTAATCTCACATTGGCACTTGGTGGTGCTATTTCAATGGCCACAGACTAAACAGAAAGGCAAAAGACAATTTGTCATTGTCATGCTCAAGCTATGTGAAGGCCAAATGTGTCATCACAAACAAAGGATCTTGGTACTTTCACCTGAGAAAGGGTGGTAGGTCATATTACCATGACCCGGACGCATGGGGAATCAGAAAGAATTACATTGCAGCACCCCCACCATATTCCCGCTGCCAGTGACAGCTCAGTTTCAGTAAAATGAAATTTATTTCCCTCATGAAATTGTGTTACTTTGAATTTTTTTGGTTTCATT
>NW_004955415.1:6964438-6979438 GCF_000276665.1 Chinchilla lanigera | reverse complement strand
AAAGTCATGATTTATGGGGGTATGCATGTAAACTTTGGGGAGATTAGTGGTCAATTTGGTTTTTTTTTTTTTTTTTTTTTTTTTTTTTTTTGCAAGCTCCCACCTTACCTGGGTCTTGGGCTCTAGCAAGTGCTGGGGATCTAGGCCAAATCAGTGAAAGAGCCTGAGTAATAGCAGCAGAAATCCATGAAGGGATTAAGGAGCTCACACCTCCATGCCTGTAGAAATCAGCCCTCTGTTGAAGGTAAAAGAGGAGAACAAGGCAACATGTAGCTCACTGCCCATTTTGCTGCTTACGTCTGCTTGGTGGCCACTATGTGGAATACAGGCTCGATGTTTGTGATTTGTCAATAGATGCTGAGACTTACTGCTATTGTTCCAAATTCAAATGGAAACAAAGACTCAGGTGTTTGAAAGGTGACTGGATTATGAGGATGGAATAGCTGACTTGCCTTGGGGAGGCTAGATTTGGTCAGAAGAAACAGGTCCCCTGGGGGCTGACTCGGAAGGGTGTATCTCCTTTCCCAGCACCTCTCTGCCTGCTCTCTGATCCACCCAGCTATGAGAACCTTTTCTTTTGCTACATTCCACCCTGGAACCCAGGACAATGGACTTGGACCTCTACAAACTAAGCCCAAGTAACCTCTCTTCCTTTAAGTTGTGGGTGTCTTGCATTGTGTCTCAGTGAAGGAAAAAGTGACAAAGATGCCTAATTGTTATATAAAACCTGACATTTAAATACTGAGACTAATTTCATTTCTTAAATGTTTCATTCTGGGGGAAGCACACTCTTGACAGAAGTAGTTTGGATCATGTTACTTGCTATTTCTGGTACTAAGTGGTCCATCCCTGGGGCTAGTAGCTTCCTTTTAAAATGTTCAGTCTACAAAATGTCAAAACCCCAGAGCAATAGCCACATTTGCTAAGGAAAAATAAGTGTTCCAGCACTGAACGGGGCCCTTACTGTTCAGGCTTCTGTGATAGCTGCTGCAGGAGGCGGTGGAGCACGACTCTTATGTGCATGGGTTTTAGAGTCCGTGGATCAGCTCTACTCACCACCAAGGTTCCTCTCTACTTACCTTTTACATCTCTTCTTAGACCTGGAAAGCACAACCTGTAGAGCCAGACTGCCTACATTTGAACTCCAGTTTTGCTACTTATCACCTGTGCATATTTGCTACAATCCAAACATCTAAAATCCAAAATGCCCCCAAGTCTGAAATGTTTTGAGCACCAATATGATACCACAAGTCAAAAATTCTACAACTGACCTCAAGTATGGACCCCAGTCAAGATGCAATTACACTGACAAGTATTGCCTAAAATTACCTTAATGCTATATGCATGAGGGGTACATGAAACATAAATGAATTAGATGTTTAGAATTGGGCCCCATCCTCACATTATCTCATGCATATACAAATATTCTAAAATCTCAAATAATCTGAAATCTGAAACAGTTCTGGTCCCCAGAATTTTGGATAAGGGATACTTAACCTGTATTTTCACAGTCTTACCCAGGTTAAAAGAGTGCTTGGCATAAAGACTCAAAGTAGTTCTTCCCTGGATTATATTAGTTGTATGAACATCTGCTTTCCTCAGTATACCATGACCACCTAATAAGATGAGCAGTTCCAAAGCAAATTTATAAAGCTTTACCTCATAGGTTGAGCCATTCACATACCTTGCATCATTTAATCCTCACTACAGCTATAAGAGAATAACATTCTTTTTACTCCAGTTTTATAAAGAATTAACACAAGAGGTAACTTGTACCCAGTATACAGTTGGTAATTTGAGAATGTTGTCATTTCAAATCAAAATATATCAATGCCAGACAGTGTTCCTACTCAAATCAGGATCTGCAGACCCTTTGGGTATACTGAGGACATACCTCTGAGGTCTACAAGTTCTCTAAGTTTTTTTAAAAAATTTTGCATTCATTTCTATGTCATTAAATGCTAGCATGCTGCCTGAATAGTTAGATGATTCAGTATTAGATGATTCAGTATTAGATGATTCAGCTCTCTAAGCTAATACTGCAGCCCAGATTCAGTGCCTCCATTTGCATCTGTGCTTAATCTCACATTGGCACTTGGTGGTGCTATTTCAATGGCCACAGACTAAACAGAAAGGCAAAAGACAATTTGTCATTGTCATGCTCAAGCTATGTGAAGGCCAAATGTGTCATCACAAACAAAGGATCTTGGTACTTTCACCTGAGAAAGGGTGGTAGGTCATATTACCATGACCCGGACGCATGGGGAATCAGAAAGAATTACATTGCAGCACCCCCACCATATTCCCGCTGCCAGTGACAGCTCAGTTTCAGTAAAATGAAATTTATTTCCCTCATGAAATTGTGTTACTTTGAATTTTTTTGGTTTCATTGTTTGTTTATATTTTATTTACAAATATATTTTGGTTTTATAGCTTCACATGAGCTGTAAGTATAGACTCATATACCCAGATTTATGTTTATGCTTATAATAAGCAACACTATAATAAAAAGCAAATTAAGTAAAGTAATTGACTGTAAGGTTTTTATTTTTTCCATTTAAAAGGGGTTCACATAGTTCCCAGCTGGGAGAACATGGCATTATGGTTCAACATGATAAAGGAGTGTTTTACAGGTAGCACCATGTGGGAAAGATTCTTACTTCCAATGCCTCTTATTGTGTGACCTTGGGTAAGTCATGTCTCTTCTCTAAGAGTCGATTTCATAATACATTAAATGGGAGAAACAGAGTTGCTAGGACAGAATGAGATAATATAAAAAGCTCTTAGTAAAATACTCAGCACAATAGAATTGATGAAAGCTGCTAATAAAACAATAGAACACATGGAGATAGTTCCTGTTCAGTGAAGAAATGATCAATCTGTAGATTATTCCAGGGTTTGTGTGGTTGTGATTCTGAATTGAGAATTAACTAGACAAAGAAAATTGTGTGTGTGTGTGTGTGTGTGTGTGTGTGTGTGTGTGTGGTACTAGGGATCAAACCCTGAGCCACATCCCTGGACCCACCTACCTCTCTGTTATGGTTTGTGTCTAGATGACCCCCTAAAGCCTCATGCAGTCATGGGGTGGGATTCTAGAGTTTATCACTGATCCATGGTCCGATGCTAGGATTATGGGTGTAAGTGCTACACCCACCCTGGGGGGAGGGGGGTAGTTTGCATACAGTGTAAGGGAAGGAAAAAGGCTTGTTCTCCCTGCCCTGCTCTCTCCCTTTTGCTCTTGTTGCTTTTGCTATTTTCTGCTGCCATGAACTCTTGCCCCTGTACCCTGCCACTCTGCCTTGGAAGCAGCTCATTATGAAATGAAATCTCCACAAACAGTAAGCTAAATAAAACTTTCCTTGTTTAATTCTGGGCATTAGGGTTTTTTTTGTCTCAGCAACGAGAGAAAAATAACTAAGACACTTTCTTTCTACTTTCCTTGTTGAGGGCTGGATTCGTGATCCTCCTGTCTCAGCCTCCCAACCTTCTGGGATTATGGCCATGTGCCACAGGACCCAGGTGAAATTTACTTCTTATACAAGAGTGCTCACCAGTCCTGAGAGGAGAGGTAAAATCACTGTGCCTTCTATGCAGCGACTTAACTTCTCAGAGAGTGTTCCTTTTACTTTAAAGAATAACTTTTGAAAATCTGGGATAGCCTCCAATTAGGCAATTAGACTGCTTTCCCAGAATTAGTTTCTTATTTCCGGCTAAATGCATTATGATTCTACCCATCTTCTCTTTGCATGTCTTTGTGGATCAGAACAAAGGAAATCTGCTTCGGATATTGTTTATTTTATTAGGGATTAAGCATCCTACTGACTCATGGTTTGGCAAGTCACTTGAAATAATTTCAGAGGAAGAAAGATCTAATATTTACAAGCATATTTCTCAACTCAATTCATTCTCAAAGGACAGGAATACTTGAGACTTGATGATATTTAAATAATTGTAGAATAATACGAGTCACCATTCTCTCATACACTGTCTTAAGTGAATGAAATCTGTGTCTACTTAGTCGGTGTCATCCAGTAAAATGCCATGCAATTTAGAGTGAGGGCTTCTCACATCGGAATCATAGCTTGATAACAGCAGAGTGAAGCTGAGAAAGTTTGTTCACCTTTTTCTCTTGGAAGCTCATACTTCCGACTGGCAAAGAGTCATCTTTTGGTAGCATAAATTTTAGCAATCTGCATTTCTTTTCTTTCTATCTTCCCAGCAGGGTGATGTCTGATGTAAGAAATTGTTAGGACGGTACACTTCACTTATTCATTTTGTTATGGCTTTTGTCTAGATGTCCTCCAAAGCCTCACGTGGTTGTAGGTGTGGCTTTTCCAGACGTGGCTGGGCCTAGAGTGTGTGATGCTGGGGTTAAGGGTATGTGATTATGAAATTATTCCACTGATTGGTTTGGCATAGTTCTGCACGTGGATAGTGGGAAAGCCCACCCTGGGTGTGAGTGTTACCCAACCTAAGGGCAGAGAGCCTAGACAGAATGTAAGGGACAGAAAGAGGACCACTGTGGTCACTTTCTGCTTCTCCACTGATTCACTTTTTTGCTGTCTTCTGCCTTCCATGAGCTATTTCTCCTCTGTGATGGCCCTTTGCCATGCCACCCCTGCCTTGGAGTCAGCCAATTATGGACTGAAACTTCTACAAACTGTGAGCTAAAGTAAACTTTTCCCCCCTTAACTTTGCATGTTGAGTATTTTGTCTCGGCAATTAGAAAAAGTCACTAAAACACATTCATTCAGCGAATAATTATTGAGAGACCACTATTTGCAATTTATTCTAACCAATGCAGCAGTTCAGCAGTGAAGAGAATGGACAAGTTGCCTGCTCTCAGGTTTATATTTCATGGGAAAAGTTAGAAAATAAATTCATAACTAAAGTATTGAGCAAAATAGTTTCAAATTGAGATGAGCACTTAAAATGATGCACTGTTGGCAATAAAGTAATTACATAGAGAGTTGGGCTCACTTGAAGGACTACTTTAATCAGGATGGCCATGGAAGTTCCCTGTGAGTAGAGGAGTTGACAGCTAAATAATGAGAAGCAGTTGGCTGTATGAGGATCTGAGGGAGAGGCCTCAGGCAGGGGGAACTGCAAGTATAAAAGGTATAAGTTGCAAAGGAGGTAGGCAGACCCAAGGACCAGTACACCAACCACGGTGGCCAAAGCACATTAACTGGAGGACAGGCAGTAGGCAACTCCACTGACCTAGATGATATCAAATCTAGTAAACTGTGGCAAAGACTTTGGGTTTCATTCCAAACAAGGCTGAAGGACTCTAAACTCGGGAGTGAGAGGGTCTAGCTTAGATTTTTAAGGGTGATCTGATTGTTATGTGGGGAACACAACCTAAAGAAACAAGAGAAGGACTGTCTAAGTCAATTCCTGCTTTTTCAGAAAAATACTTAGACTGAGTTATTTATAAATAATACATGTTTATCTCTCACCTTTCTGTGAGCTTGGATGTCCAAGGTCAAGATGCTCGTATGTTTGGTGTCTGCTGAGGCAGAGTCTGTGCTTTCAAGAGTCACGGTGAAGGCTGAACCCACCAGCAGAGGTAAATACTGCATCCTTACCGTGAGGAAGGGATAGAGAGCAAAAAGAGAGTCAGCTCCCTAACAGTCCTTTTTTAAGGGTGTTAATTACACTCATGAAGATAGAGCCCTCAGGAGCTAATGAACTTCCAAGATACCCCCTCTTCCACTACCACAGTGGAGCCTGAGTTATTACATGAATTTTGGAAGAGACACAAACACTCAAACCACCACAGAAGGAGAGCAGACTAGAATGCAGTTACTGTAGTTCAGGCAACAGATGATGATGATGATGTCTCATTGGTAAGATGGAGGGAGTGGAACTAGGAGTGGATGGATTCAGTACACCCTTTAGAGGAAGAATGAACAGAACCACTTTGATATATTATCTCCTCAGTGTCTTCAATGCCCCTGTTTTTTAAAATAGAAGTCATCATGGTAAGGCCTGTTAGCTTCACCTGCTTTGTGGAGACCCAGAGGAATCATGGTAAATTGACTCTTGTGGGAAAAGGTGCCAAAATCAACATCATCCCACAAATAAATACTCCTTCATAGAATTTGGAAACCGGCTCTTGTTATCTAGGAGCTCACATTCCAAAACAAAGCATGTTCACCAAAAGAAAAATATGATGATGAACATGTTGGCCATATACAGTTTATCCCTGTAAATATAAATAGATAAAAAATTTAAAAGTATAGGATGTTGAAAACTAAAAATGCAGTTGTATTTGTTAAAGCTTCGGTGTGAGAAATTTTGGGACCATATATATTGGTAGAAATTACCTTATTTAACTATGAAGGATTCTAGCTTCTTTCATATGTTGAGGAAGTATGTGTGCACGTGTGCATATGTGTGTGTGTGTGCGCGTGCGTGCGTGTGTGAATTCAATAGGGCGGATATTGATAAAATATCTGGATGCCTAACTGACCTCAGCTGAGAGTAGTTAATAAGTGACAGTAGTACAAATGCTACTGAGCATATTTTTGAACTTTCTCAAAAGAACCTCAAAACCTCTCTATAAACATTGTTCCCAACATAGAAATCAAGATGCTCATTCTCAGTTTACTCATTCAACTAAACTGAGAGAGATTCCATTTACAGATTCATATATATTCTATTTCTTTTTTATGTTTTTAGGGGAAACAGCAGCAGCTTTGAGGAACCACGGGTGGTGGCATGTGACTGTATCTCAGCGCACAGGAGGATGAGACAGAAGGCACAGGAGCTCAATGTAAGCCTGGGCTACATAGTCAGTTCTAGGCTGGCTGCGAATGGCAGGGCAAGATCCTGTCTCGTATAACAGAAACAAAAGCAGTTAAAAGTTCAAGAAGTGGGCTCTCTAGGGAGGAGAAGGCATTCTGCCAAGTGACTTTTAAAAACATTTCCTGCAGACTTGTAGCCTCATTCATAATAGTTTTTGTCTCAAAAGTTTCCCTTCCATTTTATAAACTGATACAATTTCTTGTTCTGCTATGAATGCGTGTTGCTTGGTCCTTCTATAAAGCTACCTCACATTTTCACCATGTTTGATACAACTTTTCCCTCTCTGCAGTATTGGGAACATTTTACTTGGGAAGATCTTGAACATTCTTTCATCTTCTTTTACCATTTAAGGAGCAGCAGTCTTTCTACTTGACAGCAGATGAGGGGAAATCATCTGAGGCTACACGAAGTTCAGATTAAAGTGAAAGCCAGTCACTCTGCATTCAGACGCAGCGGAAATACTGGTGATGGGTGAAAGAAATCATATGTTTGCTTCTTGAGCTCAGTGCCAAGTATCAATCTAAGTCAATGCATTTTGATTGCTTTGAAAAAATAGTTAAGTTACATTGCAGACCATTCTTAAAGAAGATGCTCTTTGAGGGACCCTTTCAACATGACAGAGGGAATCTAGTCTTGATTCATAATGCTTTGTTGCCTTTTAGACTGTGGTGTGTTTATATGGAAATTGTTTAATCTATTACAGCTGTTCAGATTCATACTGTTCTTCTGGCTATGAAATACATTAAGTATTCAGTAAATTAGTTCCTCCAGAGGCAATTCACTCACTTTTTATCCAGCCTGTATTCATTCTATCCTTGATATCTGGCTTGGCATTTGCTGGCACAATTCTTAAATAAGATTTGGTCTCTAGTGAGATGAACTCTTCAAATCAGTTTAGACACCATGGATGTAATATACCTATTTGCTCAAATATGTGACATTGTTCTAGCAATTTCATGATTCAAATATTTACAAAAATTGGTTATGTGTTAAGGCTGTAGTAGTTTCTGTGTCTTTTGCTGACAAATATTGTGATGGTGGAAGTAGATTTTTAATTGTATGAAGTTTGATATGTGAAATGTTTTTAAGAAGTGATAAGAGTTTTGCTTATAGCTCATAAACTTGCTTAGAGTAATTTGGCAGGAACCTGGTTAACCTTGAAGGGCACTGTGCACTGCAGAGGGATAGACACACATTGTATATGAAAAGACAGGTACAGCTGCCCTTCAGAACTCCTGTCCAGACTTTCAGTCCCATCACTGTTGGTTATATTTTGGATATTGTGACATATTCTTTGGACACCAGGAACTCAAACTCCTCTGAGAGTTCAATTTCTTCTTTTGCCGCAATGGAAAGTTATATATTCTGTAGCTGGAGCCAGAGAAGTCCTTCTTGGCATCCACTGCTCACTATCATAGAGTTAGGAAGTCCAATGTTACACAATTTGGTTTTTCTCTTGGGTACTCTGGGATGCTCTATTGGACCCCATTCTTCTCAAGATGCCCTGAAGCAGTCCCTGGAGAAGACAACTGATCACCAGAAGGAATGAACACTAAGATTCTGGCTACTACATAACAGACACACTATCTTGAAGACTGAGGTTGGGGTAGGAACCCATCTTATGTGCCTGTGAATCCTTTGTGGCTATGTACAAGAGTGCTGTGCTGCCCTTGAGGGTGCGACGCCATGCAGTACCCAAGGGTGACCTCGGCACAGATGAGGAAGCAGATGTCCTCAGAATGGTCAGTGCTCTCAGAATGGAAAATAGTGGGTGAAAGACAGAGTCTATGCTTCTAATTACATCTTAATTCTACTGCATCTAATTACCTCTCTGAATACAACTGGCTTCATGGGAAGAGAATTAGAAAATGCACTGGCAGAGATCCTAACTGGTGTTGGGCGGAGGACTCATGTTCACAGGGTAATAGTTTTAGTTTTTATGCAGAAAATATAAACATATAGGGTTATGAATGCAAAAGCTTATGCATAAGTTTGTGGGTACTCTTTGCATATACATCCATTCATGCTGAAATGATGAAGTGGGAATTACTTATATCTTAAGTATTGGTTTAAGAAACTCAGACACTATTCAGGAAACAGATATTTGGAAGCTTCCCATTGTAGACATTTTGGCTAATGTATTAGTTCAGGCTGCCATTGCAAAGTACTGCTGGCTGAGTAGGTTATAAGCAATAGAAAGTCATTTCTCCTACTTCAGGAGGCTGGACATCTGAGATCAGGGAGCCAGCATGGTCAGGTTCAGATGAAAATGCCCTTAGAGTTGCTGAGTTGACTTTTGGTTGTATCTTAACATGTCAGAAAGAGAGCAAGGAGGGCGGGAAGGCTGGCTTTCGCTTCTTGCAAGAATGCTAATCTCAGCTTAGGAGCATTACCCTGATGACCTAATTTCCTAGTGAGGACTCATCTACCTCCCAATATCATCACACTAAAGGTGGCAGTTTCATTGTATGGATTTGGGGGTGGACACAGACATCATCTGCAATAGTTAATGAAAAGAAAGTTGCCCCCGTTAGCTGATGTCCAGCAGGCAGGCTGTGTGGCAGTACTGAAGGAGCTGCCTCTCACTTAGGTCTTCTCCACTGGGGAAGAGGATGTTCCCATGGTTGCTGGTGCCTTGTAGGCAACTGAGAGAGTGGTACTGCTGTGTGGGCTCCAGGCGCCTCTGATGTCATCTGTTGACAAATAGACGAAGGTCCTCTCAACAGCAGAGCACACACGACACTCTGAAACTACAAGGTGCCTGTGAGTGGTGTCTGAGGATTCCTTCTCAGCATAAACTCCACCATTGCCCAGAGGAAACTATTTCCTTCTCTGACCAACCAATGGCACAGTATGTTTGCATCAGAATCTCCCTTCACAGAGTTATGTACAACTGTGGACAGCCCTGCAGATACAGTGGGATTCAGAAGGCAGCAGAGGGGTCCTTTGCTTTGGGAATGTTGTGAAGAGTTGCATGGTTACCTTTAGGCTGAACACAACAGTGCGGCTAAAATGAGCACTAGTGACCAGTGAAATTCTGTTTCATCAATGTGCAGATCAGACAGTTGTTCAATATTTCCAGGACTGCCTCTGGTAATAAGCACCCAGGCTGACACCAGGGACTGAGATACACCCAAGCTTTTCACTCTGCTCCAACAGTGTGCTTCTTGCTACATACTATCAATAATGTGCCTCATTTTGGGGTCACATATTCACTAGGTAGTACTTTATCGGACCTATAACTCATAATTGTCATAATAGTCCTGTGAGGCTGGTATTAGAATGATCATCATCGTATAAGAATAGAAATAGAAGTACAAGAAAGGATAAGGAATTTCCCTAAACTCACATAGAGAATCAATACAGAAGGACTGGAATCCCTCTCCATCACTGTAATTCTGGACAACAGATAAATTGGACCCTTCTCAGTTAAAGGAAAAAACAGACATAGGTTAATATTTATTGTTTTGCCAAAGACAAATGCTTTATGTATGCTATAGATTTCAATCATTCCATCCTTTCCTCAGAATAACTACAAAGCAAAATGCATCATTAGTTCATTTACATAATAAGTATTTATTAAATGCCTTCTAGTTTAAAATGATGTGCCACTGGCACTAAAGGCTATTCTGTGCTGTGGTGTCCCCCCATAACTAGAATCTATCGACCAAGGACCATGGATGGAAATAGGATTAACTATTCTTGCTAAGAGTTCAGGAGACCTGCTTGAATACTTTCAGCTTTTCTATCCCTATATATTTAGGATTTTTTAATTAGAAGGTTTTGTTCCTTTCATGGAAACTTCAGTCACACTCTTCAGTCAACATTATACTGAACTTGAAGCTGGGACCACCAACTGACTATTAGGAATATTCAAACCAGTGGAAAGCAAACAATTGAGCTATTATGTTTTTAGAAGTTCTAATCCTGATTACCCCAAGGATCTGGTCTGGTGCTACTTTTGGAGTGAGAAATAGTATTTTTGCCACCTGGACCTCTCTTGGTACCTGATGGTAATTGTAAATGGTAATTGTGAAGGAGCAACTACAGTAAGCACAGTCTAGCAAGGTTCCTGAGATACGTTAGGTATGAAGGCTAAGGTATCTCATCCAAGCAGCAATGACTAAGAATGAGGGAAATCTAGAATGGGTTGTGGAATGAGAAGACAAATGTCAGTTGCAGCCTGAGAACTAAATGGAGCCTGTTCCATACGGCAGTTACACAGAGGAAGTATCTACATGTACATATGTAATAGTGTATTATGACTCTACGTGATCTTTGGGTGTTTCTAATATTTTGCTTTTGCTTTCATTTCTTACAATGGGAGAGAGAATTGAGAGAGAAAGAGCCAGGCGTAGCAGTCAAGTATCACATGATTTCACTCATTTATGGAATCTAAAGGAACTGATTTCATAGGAGTTGAGAGTGGAATGAGGTACCAGAGGCTGAGGACAGTGGAAGGGAAGGAGTGCTGGGGAGTGCTGGGGAGGACTGATCAATGGCACTGAGGAACAGAGAGGAGTCAGGAACACTGATGTGCTATTGCACGGTAGGGTAACTTCAGGTAACAATATATAATGTCCCAAAACTAGGAGAAAGGGTATTGAATGCTTTAACCATGAAGAAATGATATATGATTGTGGAGACAGACATGTTTAACTTGATTTAAATGTTACACCATGTGTGCATATAGGAAATATAGTACTTCACTACTGTGCAAAATGTTTGCTTTATGTAGCAGTTAAGTAATTTTTAAAAGCTTATTAAAGATGTGAGCTAATCACACAGAGGTACCAGGACTCACAGAGGGGGCATCTTTTCTGCCTTGAGATAAGGAATGGAGGAAAAACGTCTTTCAGGAAGTGATTTCTTAGTTAAATCTGGCCAGACGTTAAGACCCTGTTCCCTAGGCAATTCACACCCACATTTGAGAAATTAAACTAGGTACTGTCCGGGCATTAGTTCATTCATTCAATCAAAAGCATGCACCATGCCCTGCGTCCCAACTACCACCAGGGCGCCTGCAATTTAGATAATTTTTGTGCTGAGCTTTACCTATTTAGTATCCTGTTCTTTCATCATCATGGCTCTTTAGTCTTAGCAGAAATATCATTGTGGACCCAATAAGAAAATGCTTCCTGGAGGAATCAGGCTTGAAATCGTCTCATACATAATGCACAACTTTAACTTCTACAAGGAGCTACAGTAGGAAAGGAAGAAAGCAGAGGAAACATTGCTGGGAGAAATGTAAAGATATGAAAAAGGCCCTGGATACGAAACAGAAAACCTGAGATCTAATCTTGACTATGATTCTTCCCAGTTGTATCTCATTAGTCAAGTCTCAAAGTTGATATTCTCAGGCATTTTTATCACACAATGAAAAGCTAAAAAAGTTCCTCTCCTCCCCGTTTCCTCCCCTTCCCCTCCCCTCCCCCTCCTTCCTTCCTCTCCTCTCCTCTCCTCTGGCACAGACATTGAACTGCGGGTCAAATCAAGTGCACAGGCTGATTTTGTGAATCAAGTTTTGCTGAAAACAGCCATGCCCAAATGTCTACACATTTCTGTGGATAAGGCATAGCTACAACAGAGTAGATTCTTTGCACCAGTGACTGTCTTCAAAAGCCTAAGATTTTTACTCTTTGGCTCACTAAGAGAAAGATGAAAAACTCCTAGCATAGTACTCAGAAGTCAAGTGTTAAGTACATAGCGAAGCCCAAAACTAAAAAGAAATGACTTAATGAACAAGATGAGATCTTGAAATATTTTCCTGATTACTCATGTCCCACAAATAATAATATTTAAAAAACATGAAACACAAAATAGTACTGTTCTTCAGCTAATTAAAAACACAAAGAGAGTAGTTTCTATGGAGAAATATTTATTTTTTATATGAAGTAAAGTCACATACATATGTGCCAGAAGACATCTACAAAAGTGTTAACTGTGGTATTGCTTATAATTTTTTTTTAAGTCCAAATATCCATCAATAAAAGAATGGCTAAAGAAATGATGATACTGTATACTTATAAAATGGAATGTCATAAAGCAGGAAGAAGGTAAATATACTAAAGCTACACATATGATCAGCATAAATACATCTCATAAGTGTGCTGAATAAAATACGTATTGCAATGAAACAGGTAAAATGTGTACATGCAACATCATGTTTTAAGAAGAAAAATAATGTAAGTTATGGCTTTATGCATACAGACATAGGAGCTGTATGAAAATACCCATGAAGATGTGTGTTCAGAACAGTGATCAGCTCTGGTAAGGCAAAAGGTAGGAGATTGGAGAAGAGCATATTGATTGTATATGTGATGTTTTATGATTTTTTGATTGTTTTATCTCTTCTTCCTCCCTTCTCTCCCTTTTCCTTCTTCTCTTTTTCCTCCTCCTCATTCTTCTCCCCAGGGCGTTTGCACTGAGTTATATCCCAAGTCCTTGATTTTTAATTTTTTATTTTGAGACAGTCTCACTAAGTTGCCTAGGCTGAGCTTGGAATTGCAGTCCTCCTGCTTCAGCTTCCAGGCTGCTGTGATTACAAGAGGATGTCACCATACCTCACTGTGTTTCGTGTTTTAAACACATTTATGGCTGCATGGATGGGCATTGCACTAACTGTGATAGTTTGAATCTTGAATTTTTCCCAAGGACTCCAGAGTGGTGCTAGAGGGAGGTGGTAGGGCCTTTGAAAGGTGAGGCTGTCAGGTCATTAGCAGAGAGACTGTGAAGGGGAAAGTGGGGCCCTGGCCTCTCCTTGCTGTCTTATGCTTCTTGGCTTATGAAGAAATGAGCGATTTTAGTCGACCACATGCTTCCTCAGTACCGTGCTGCTGCCACAGATCCCAAACTACAGGGTCAACTGAACATGGGCTGGGACTTCCAAGTTGGTGAGCTGGAATAAAACTTTTTTCTTTAAAAGTTAGTTATATCAGGTATTTTGTTACAGTGGCAGAAAGCTCATTAACACACTAACCTTTATACTTTTACAGTGCCAAAAATACATAATAGAAAAGATGCCACACACTTGAAGGAAACACTGAAGTAGCCTGGGGAGAAGATGATAACTCCAGCATTTTTAACAACACAAGAAAAATTTCATTTCTTTGTCCTGTACTTTATGAAGCCTAAGGCAAGAAGGAAATTTTGCAGACAATTCTAACAAATCCTATTAGAGAAGCAGAACAGAATTAGTGAAGGCATATAAAATGGTTCAAGCTGGCTGGATGGCATGACAGGCATATATTTTACAATTTAACTAATTGCTAAACTGTTCTCCAATATGGTTGTATCACATGATAGTCCTTCCTAGAGTGTATGAGGGTTCTGGTTGCCCCATGTCCTTGTCAAGCCCTGTCATCATCAATATGTTTTAAGATTACCCATCCTAAGGACTATGCTGAAATTTTATTTTATTTTTTATTTTTTTATTTTAAAGAGAATAGTAAATGAGAAACAAACAAATGAAAAAAAGAAATAGAACAGTAACAACATACCAGTATCACGAACATAAACAAATCAGAGCAAGAACATTCGAAATGATACAGGGTCTCAAGACAAAATAATATGAATCAACAGTGGTTGTTACATTACATATCACTATCCTCAACTACATTACTCAGATTACCAGATGTAAGAATGGAAGATTGCTCAAACCATTAAAGAGAATAAGAGAATAATTCTTCCATAAAACATTAGAGGTAATACAGAGTTTGACTAGACAAGATGGTAGGAGTTCACCATTGCAATTCTAGTGCATATTGTTACTTTCAAATCAGTTGCTCAGACCACCAGACACAAGCATGCAAAATCGATCAGGATATAAAAAATTGTAAGCATTAACTGTTCATTTCAATACACCATCAGACATCAGCAATACAGTTATTGGAGCTATTTATATATATATATTTATATTTTGCATTCCTTCTTTCTTTTTCTTCTTTCCCTCATCCCAGTCGATTCTTCCTTTGAGCAATTTCTTTCCGTTTCCTATCATCTATTGTACATTTTGAGTTTTACCTGGTCTTTCAGGTTCCTACATCAAGGAGACAATATGATGTTTACATACATCTGTGTCTGATTTATTTCACTTATGAGTATGATCTCTAATTGCACCCATTTACCTACAAAAGCCTCGAGATTATCTTTTTTAATAGCTGAGTATATATTGTATAAAAATACCACATC
>NW_004955415.1:6932348-6962323 GCF_000276665.1 Chinchilla lanigera | reverse complement strand
TAGTATTTTATTGAGAATTTTTGCATCTATATTAATGAGGGAGATTGACCTGTAGTTCTCTTCTTTGGTTGAGTTTTTCTCTGGTTTTAGTATCAGGGCAATACTTACCTCCAGGAATGAGTTGGGGAGAATTCCTTCCCTTTCAATTTCATTAAAGAGTTTGAGAAGAATTGGTGTTAACTCTTCCCTAAATTGCTTGTAAAATTCTGCTGTGAATCCATCAGGACCCAGACTTTTCTTCATTGGCAAGTTTTTAATTACATTCTCAATTTCACTGGCTGATATTGAGTTATTCAGGGTATTTACATCTTCTTCATTCAGCTTTGGTAATTCATATGTATCTAGAAGTCTGTCCATTTCCTCTGTTTTCCATTCTAGGGTTTGATGAGGGCTGTTTGGCTGTATTCTCACATGCTGGGAGGCAGAAGGGCAAGAATGAGCAACCCCACTCTCACAGACCTTTTTACAGTGGTATTGATCCATTGGCAAGGACTAAGCCCTCAGGCTTTAAACACCTCCCACTAGGCAACCCCTCCACTGTAGTGTCTGGACTGTTTCTACCACATGAATTGAGGGCACGCATTCAAACCATATCATCTAGAAAGTGTTTTAGTTCTTCTTTAAAATGTTTTTATTCCAAATATTGAGATTTTGAGTAGCTTTTACATTTTCCATTCTGTATTTCTGTAAGTAAAACTAATTTTTTCTTTCAGTATAAAAAGCTTAACCAGTAGCTTTAGACTAATGTATTTCTCAGGTTATTTCCTGAGAGTAATTTTGGAGGGAAAATGAATATTACTAAAATAATACCTAAAGATCTCTGATATAATCAAGATCTAAGAGTAAGCACTTGTGAAAAATAAGATGTTGGGATGGAAAATAAACCAAATAGTTAAGGGTGGCTATTTCCAGAAAAAAGATTGAGGGTGAAGTGCTTGATTTATTTTTCTGTACTTTTTTGGGTAATTTAAATTTGCTAAAAATAAATGAATATTATTTCTTAGATTAAAATTAAAATAATATTTTAAAAGAACACAATCTCTACTCCAAAGGGACTTTCTGTGGGAAATAAACTGAAGACACAGCCATGTCTGCAGGGTCAAATGCACCAATTTCAGTGTTGGCCCTGCAATACTACAACAGAGTTCTGTTCATCCATAGAATCATCTATGCATAGAGGAAGGGAGTGTCAGAGACCATGGCCTCTCAGTCATGAAAGGCTTCATGGGTGGGCAAAAACCCTTATGAGAAGGACTGCAGAGAGGGAATGCCCACTTCTACTCTCCTGCTGTATGAGGATATAGTACTTCTCCTTTTGAGAGGACCCAGCATTCAAGGCACCATCTTAGAAACAAAGAGACCCTGCCCTAATATACTGGCATCTTGATCTTGGATGTCTCAACTTGCAAAAGTGTGAGGAATAAACTTCCATTTGTTATAAATTACCCAGTCTCTGGTATTCTGTTGTAGAAGCATAAAGTGGACTAAGACAAAGTTTACCTTGGCTGGTAGAAACCAAGAGGAGGAGAGTTAAGGCGTAAAGCTCTTGCAACTCCCTTATGCCAGGGTGGCTCACTTTTAGCTGTTCTTTATAGTGAAATTCTACCTAAAATTTGAATTGCAGAATGGGTTCCAGCTCTTGAAAAAGAATGTTGAAATTCCTTGAAATAAAATATATGAATCAAACCAATCCCTGGAATAATATGTATCACCTTTTATTATTCGAAGTCAGTAGGACTAGATGGAAAACTAGAATTTTTACCAATTGGCAGGAGAATCTATTGAAGCTAATAAAAAATCATGTTTTAAAAAATACCAGGATTCCACTAATTAATTAATATACAATTTTTTAAAAACAATGTTCAGAAACAAGTGAGTTTGATTTCTACTAATAAGTCCCGGCCATTTTTAGGAGGAGGTGGGCACAGATATAGCACAATAGTATAGACAGTCACAACTTTTAGAACATGAGAGACACTGTCCCAGTTTGTCTCTGTACAAAAACAGACTTCTCTACAGAGCTAAGTCAAATGAATGAGCATCCATGTGTGCCAAGCTCTAACTTGGCTCTAGTGAGAGCTAGCTAGATTCAATAATAATAATGGCACAATGAATCAGGAATTTTAATATGCCAAGGGACATTAGTGTGATTTGTAAGAATTAAAAAAATGAAGTATACCCAAAGACTATAACAAATATTGCAATTCTGAGGACTAGAGTTTACTCTGATTTTTATGACTTTCTCCTTCATGACTTTAAAAGTAATATATGTTAACTGAAGATCATTTGAAATTGCAGAAAACATTTTTTAAAAAATTAAGTCACGCTAGTCTCACAAAATAGCAATGATTGCTACAAACATATTGTTAACATTTTTTCCCAACTTAAGTACATATATTTTAAAATAAAATTTAGGATATATTTTTAACCTAATTTTTGAAAGTGTTAATCTGCAAAATTTTTCTAAAAATAGATAATCTGCAGAAAAAAATTAGAAAAATATATGGGGAAAATATTTAAAAATAAAATCAAATCAGCATATTCATTTGCAATTTTTATGTATATCTCAATACTGTTTTATTAAAATCACCATGTATTAATATAATACATAGGTATGTATACGTATGCATGTAGCTATACATTTATACCCATGTGTATAATGTGTATGTGTGGTGCTAGGAGTTAGACCTATGGTTTTGCCCAGACTAAGTAACTGCTCTAAAACTGAGCTATATCCCCAGCGACATAATATTTATTAAGCACTGAATTTAAAATTAGATTTTAGAAAGACTTTTACCATAGCCTACAACATTATCTTTCAAAAAATTAAAACTAAGAATTATGGAATTTGGGGGTTGCAAAAGAAAGCCATTATTTCTGTTTACCAGCCGAAAAATATCATCCTTCAATTGTTGGCAAGCCTCTAATGGAAAATTATCAGGCTGCACAATTAGGCAGTGTCAGTGGAAACTATGAAAGGGAAAAGAAAATCTTGAACACTGGTAGGCCTGTATTCTCTCCAGAAAGTAGGAAGAATGCTCTCTTTATCTATGACATTATTTTCTTTGACTTCCTAGTTGCATCTGAGATGAAAGGGAAGTATTTATAACACAATGACTATTTGTGCCATATTATCAAGTTAATATACAGCAAGAGCAATGGATTTCTGTTCTTACACAACCAATAATTTAGAAGGATGTACTTAGCAGATAGTTATAAGCTTTGAGAAGAAAATGGTGTCTGCTGTTAAATTAGAACTAATTGGGAGAAAAATAAGCCTCTCTGTCATAAACCACAGATAATAATTACGTGAGAGTAACAATAGTGTTTATCATGATGTTTACATGGTATTGGTATTAACTAAGGGGCGTACTGATGCTTGATGTGTATTATTTATCCTTGAAACTTTTGAGACAGATACAATATCTTGTTTATGCTTCACATGAAGGAGATGTTGAATGTGACTGGCACACAAGGCAGAGACTGAAAAAAAAAAAAAAAAAAAACCAGGTATCTTTCCTCTAATATTCCAGTTTTTACAAGAAAATGCCACACTTGGATTTTTTCAAATGCATTAGAGAAACATCTGAAATTGAGAATGGATGACATTTAGAATTCTTCTCTGCTGGTATGTATGCTCCATCTCTGTTTGGTAAGAAAATCCCCCAAGATGGGGACAGTGATGAGCATGGAAAAATGGCAGGCGCTGCTCATGATCATATAAGTTGTGGTCAGTATGGTCATGGGCTGAAAGCTAGACATGAGCAGAGACTGACCCTCAGCTGGGTATTGAGCTTCTGTTACTGCAGTTAAGGATCGCTGGCTGAACTCCTATTGTTCTGGTCCCATTGCTTCTGCAGGGTTCTAGAGATAGCGACACTTAGTACAGACATTTGAAAGGCCAAGGTAAAGGCTTGATTATCCATTAAAGTTATCAGAAAGGTAAAGAATACTCTTTGGGCCTGTAAATTATTCCTTTATTTTAGATACCAAAGCTTGAGAAAAAGAATAAAAAATATAAAGATACTGGTCTACAAAGTCACCATGGAGACCCCAATGGTTGGAATAGCTGCATTCAATTTCTTCCAAATGTGACAATATGACATCGTTTCTTAAGAACTGGACATAATCTTCAATCACTTGCACTGTTGTAGGAGTGCATGAGGGTACTAATGAAGTCGAACTTGAGTTAATACCTGGTATTCCCTTAGACTTACAAGCAAAATTCAAATTTGTAACATACAGTAGACAGGGAAGTGGTTTGGAGTACACAGTATGAGTATAAAGCATTTAGTCAAAATTGCCCTTAGGAAGGCTTTCTTTGGGAACTTAAGATGTTGTTCAATCATTATAGCCAATTTTCCTCCTCTATTTTTTTCCAGTTGAACTATACCTTAGGTAGGTAGCTTGCATTGGGGCATTAATCGTTTAAAGGAAAAGGTATCCTTAAAAGTTAAATTTTTCACTTCGTATAGAGAAAAGTTCCTACCTAAGGGAACAGGAAATTTCCTACCAGGCTCTTAGGTCCAATTGAAGGCATGCACTCACTGACTGCAGTGGTAACCAAAAGACTCAGTATTTGAATTATTCATTTACTTAGTCTGTTTCTCATTCTCACTCACACAATCTTGACTTCTGTTTCTGACCTTTCCTTTCCTCAGATCCCTTCTTTAGCAGAGCACAGATATGTGACTATATGCACAGTAAATATTCCTTCTATGAGATTCTACTGTAGCACTCAAGACATAAATTACCAATCAATTTTCTATCCATAGGCCTGGGCTGGAGCCCATAGTCCTTCCCCAGGCAGTGCTCCACACAAACACTATCAATTGACCCGCACAGACCCCGCTACATGCCATATGCTACTTTCCATTAACTGCTTCGGGTCCTTTACAACTTTTAAGCTTCATTTCCCTAAATGACTGAAAACCATGCATTAGATGGTATACTTTGTGTGATTTTCTTATTCTTCACACTGTAGCAGAGATCAGCAAACCAAGGCCCCTTGACAACCTTGACTCCAACAGATTTTGTAGGACCCAGAAAATAAGAATGGATTTTACAATTTTAAATTATTGAATAAGTTCAAAGAAGAAGGCAAATTATATAAAATAAAAATTTCAGTGTCCATAAACGAAGCTGTAATAAAGCTCATTTGTTTGCATATCTTCTAGGGCTGTTTTCTCACTGTAATGGCAGACCTTGAACAGTTGCATTAGATACCATATGGGTCACAGAGCCTAAAATATTTACTAATTGATAATGTTCTTTACAGGAAAGCTTTTACCTAACTATCCATGGTTAGGACAAAGGTGACTTTTTGATAAAGATAGAAATCGGAAAGAGACCTTATTTATAGGATGCTTAGTACTCAAATGAAAATAGAAAAACTGAGTCAACAATCCAGACACTTTTCAAAGTGCTATGAGTAATTAGTTGCATGGGGCAGCCTGGGTGTTTGGGACCACACAGAGGTATACATTATGCAAACGAGGCTAGCACAGGGTGCTTTGAGCTGTGTTAAGTAAATCAGACACACAAGCTTAAATATCACCCAGTTTCTCTTATTTGAGAAACCAAAATATGAGTAAAGAGCAAAATAAAAATAGATAATAAAAGTAGTTAAATAGATCTGTCTCAAATGGGAAGAGATGAGGGAGAGGAAGGAAAGCAGATGAAGAAAGGAATTAAGATGTGTTATGTACATGTACCAACTCCCCATAAAGAATGTATTATGTATCCAAACATATTCTAATAAAAAATTTTAAATGTATTAAATAATTTAAATAAAACCATAAGTGGGAAGTTTGCGTTAACCCCACTGTAATATATACGGTAGTATAGTATACTAGACAAATAATTTAAAGACAAAGACATTTCTGGAATAATTCTGAGGCGACATATAGGTAGTGGCATCAGACTGACCAAGGTTTCGGTATGGTCTCTCATACTATATCCATTTCTTAGTCACACACCTTAACCTGGCTGAACTTTAGAAGCTACATTAGTACAATAGCAGAAACTGTTCACATCATAAGATTATGTGAGAATTAAATTTACATTAAAAGTGAACAATGTTTATGCACTCACAGTCATCTTTGTTTGCTCTAGCAAAAACTGGAAGTAAAACTGTTCTAAGAAGCAGGAACTTGCAAAGCTAAAAGTATAAAGGAACTTATAAATCTTCTGCTTGAAAATACATCATCTATATATGATTTAAGTTGCTTGCCTGATTGCCTGAAAGCATTTGATTAATTCATACCTGTTGAGAAAATTATCCCATTATTGTGCATGGGAAGAAAGTCAAAAGTTGAAAGCAAAAACCCAGATGTTCAGATACACTTTTTTTTTTTTTTTGGTTTTTCTCCGGTACCGGGAACCGAACTCATGACGTTGCACTTGCCAGGCAGGCGCTTTTGCCGCTGAGCTAAATCCCCAGCCCCCAGACACACTTTCAACTGGGCCCTTCAGGACCACTTGTGTTCAGGTAAAGTAGAAGTTTTAGCTGTGTTGAGCCACAGGAGTCACCACATGCATAGGAAAAACAGGGACTGTGATTTAGGTTATTTTCACTTGGAGTTTTTAGGCCTGCCCAGGGCATTCATATTCAAAATAAGCAGGAATTTTTAGCTGTTTTAAAACCATGGGAGCCATCATTTGCATGAGGAAAACAAAGATTCTAATTTAAGGTTACCACAGTTCAAATCTTAGTCTAGATTTAAGGGATAAGTTCATTAATTGTGTAACTTCTGCATCCCAGTGGCCTCAACCTTAACACACAGAAATTTTTTTTTTTTTTCTGATACCAGGAATTGAACTCACGACCTTGCACTTGCCAGGCAGGTGCTGTACTGCTGAGCTAAATCCCCAGTCCCCACACAGAAAATTTTTGTAAGTTACTCAGAATCACTGCTGTCTAATTGAGTTGTGCTTGAAAGAATAGGTGCTCATTAAAATGAAGTGATAATTTATGTCAATATTTTGTTTTGTTTTTTGAAACAAGGTCATGTTATGTTGTTCAGACTGGCCTTAGCTGTGAACTCCCAGTCCAGCGATCCTCCTGCCTTAGCCCTGAAATGCTGGGATTACAGGCATGTGCCACCAGCCCAGCAGTGAAGTAATCATTTCTACACCAGTATTTGAAATTATTTCATGTGCGTACATTATAACAGGCTCTGCAAAGCTTAATTTTGATTGAGAAGCAATACTTCACAAATGCACCTAGTACGCAAAAGATTAGGCTTGTTTTGAAATACCAAAAAAAAAGCCAAAATGTGCAAGAATTCCCTTTCTTAATCCCTCCTCATAGTTTAATATGATGGTTTGTTAAAATATAAATTACTTTTATACCCTAATTGTACAAACAGACAGATTAAATAGAATTTCAGAAAATCAAGAGAGAGGCCTCTGGGCTGTGCACCCAGTAGAAGTATGCTTTGAGCAGCAAAAGAGCATTTTATCCCTAATTTCATGGATACTTTAAGAGATTTCATAATTTTTTAGTTTGACTGGTTCCCTGGACCGTTCATATCTGCCTTTTGTAAACTTTTCAATAGAATGGCCTCCAAAAAGAAAAAAATCACAATAGAAAATGTCTTTGATTGCAGCATGACTAGAACAGACTGGAAGACAATTTGTGCCTAAACAGGTAAATTTTTCTGGAAGGTAAAAAAAGAAATTATCCACAGAACTCTATAAACTTGGAAACAAGTTTCTAGAATAAAACAAATGAGTTCGTCCAGTGAATCTTACTATTCATCCTAAACATGAAAAATATATCTATACATTTATAGTTTTAAAAATATGTCTGTAGACAATTGAGAGAGATGAAATGTACTGCAATACTGTCAGAAGAACTTTCCACAGTTCGTTGTTCTCATTACTTCTAGGGCATGTGTGAGTCAGCTCATCACAAACACATCCCTTCTGCAAAAATGCTAAGAGAAAAGGAGAAAATAGTAGATTGCTCAATTAGTCTGCAGTGCTCTCCAGGTAAATGTCTAATCGTAGCCTGCTGGTCTCTGAGTCCCGGTGTGCTGGTGCTAAGGGGTGACTGTGGAGAGAAGAATATATGTATGTTGGGAGTGAAGAGCTGGGGTGGGAACCAGTGACCAAAGGAGTCAAATTAATCCATGTCTGAGCGAATAAATCACTTCTTCCTTCATTTTTTGTGTCACTTCTTCCCTTCATTATCTGACCTTTCATAGAAGTAAGGTGTAAACTGATGATGTGGGGAATAAAGTCAAGAAGTAAGTGTGTAATTTCATGCTTTCATTCTTTACTAGTTTTTGCAATTTTAACTGACACATAAAATGTGTACACATTTTTGGGGTATCCCATAGTGTTTTCATACATGTACATGTGGTGTGATGTTCAAATCTGGGTAAATTCATATCTGTTATAAGTTCTATATGGATAAGACATTCTTTCTTTATAGTATAGCATCTGGTTAAGAAATTAAATTATTTGTGTATTTGGAGCTGTCAGTTATAGAACATTTAGTGGAATATATGAGAAGCTGACATCAGATAGAACTGACTTAAATTTCCTATCTTTGAAAAAACTTCACAAGAATGTTCCCTTTGAGGTTGTACTTTTTATTGTTACCTTTGTGATATAGAGAAGGGATTAAAGTTGTAACACACACACATACACATACACCCCAAATAGAGAGGAAGCTTGTAACAGTTAATGAAAATTATGCTGGCTTTGCAGTAAACCAAACCTGGGAATTTGGGAAACTTACCCAACCATTTGTTTCTACTTTCCATTCTGGAAACAGAAGATAATACTACATGATTTATGGGTCTGTGATACAAGTTCACATCGCCTCTGTCACATCCAGTGCATTGCGCTTGCTGTCCTGTCTGCGTAGCATGCCTTCCTCCTCCACAATGGCCACACCAAAGCTCCTGGGTTTCCTTGAATATGAGCCTCCCTTTGCTTGGCCTGCGGCTTGGCTCATGCTGGGCCCTCTGGCTGCACAGCTTTCTCCCTTCCCTTCACACAACTAACTTGTACTTACTTTGAAGACCACACTTGACTACTATTCTTTGTGACATGGCCTAGACTATACTTCACTTATGCACTCACAGGGCACCCTAATTTCTGCTGTCATAGTTCTATCACTCCACTATAAGTGTTTGTTTTTTAGTAGCTGACAAGGTCCTTAAAATAAAAGATCTATATTTTTCAGTAATGAACCTATGGTTCCTAGTAATGAGCCTTTAAAATAGTGCTTCTGAAGGTGCAGTGGGGTGGGCACTCCTGCAAACTTATTTTGTACAGAAGAGGCATTTGGTGTAATGATAACACTCTTGTTGGATACCGTTGTTGTTCTCATTACTTCTAGGTCATGTGTGAGCCAGCTCAGCACAAACACATCCCTTCTGAAAAAACACTAAGAAAAAAGGAGAAAATAGTAGACTGCTCAATTAGTCTGGTGGATACCTGTGTGACACAAGGCATTACACCAAGTGCTTTTATATATCATCTCATTCAATCATCCCAACACCCTTCAGGAGTAGATATTACTAGCATCCATATCATATGAAGAAAGAAACAGGAAGTCTCAGAATCTAAATTACTTGCACAACAGGATGAAGTTTTAAAGTTGTAGAATCAGGAAATGAGCTCAGGTTTATGACACTAAAATATTTTTGCTCGAAAACAGTGCTCTACTGTGCAAGTTTGCTGGGAAAGAAGTTGAGTCACTGACACTCCACTTAATGCTGCCGAAGAAGTGTGTGAAGATATATTAACCATAAATGGTTATTTCTTCTGTGCTTTAACTCGGACTAATTTTGCTTCTCTTTCTTGATGAAATGTTTTCTGATAAGTATGTATTAGAAAGAGCTTTGATACTATGTTTACCTTTTATTTGGAGCACTAGGAATAAAACTTTCCCATTACTTCCCAGGTTGTTTCCCCTTCTTTTATGTGATGTCAAACCTAGGAGATAGTTAGTAAAGACAGTATGCTATGAATCATGTGCTTGCTAGAATGCTTGTTCCTTCATAATAGGGAGTGGTCGATTCCAGATCCTGGCATGGAGTCCTCTCCACTCTAGACAAATGATCAACACTGCAGGAATGGGTTATTATGGAGATAGTGAACTTGAGTTACAGAATTTATAAAGGCCACTTAGAAACTAAATGTCAATCACTCGATAAAACTGGAAAATAAAATAGAGGCTGTTTGCCAGGATAATGTAAAAAAGAAAATGTTTTCCAGATTATTCCATGTAGTTTCTCGAAGAGTTTGTGTTTGTAGAAGTGGTCAAACCAGGTAAACCTGACCAGGTAAACAAGCTGGATGTAGAACACATTGGAGAATTTACCAAATATAAGACATTGTGCTCAGTCTGCTTATCACAATGAGATTTTCTTATTGTTACAAAAGCTCATCTTCTTAGTAACTGAGGAAAAAGGGCATATAAAATCAAAAGGAAATATAGTTTTCTCTTTATACTAAGAGCTAAATGGTCTTACTAAAACTAAACTATAATGAAGTCTAGTTTCCTGCTAATGCATGTAAGGGTTCCCCCTGCCATTGTATTTAAAACTTCAGACCCATAGTATATTTAGTTCTTCAAGATCTTTTCCTTGTCCATTCTCACTCCACACCAAACTCCCTGTATTACAACCACAATAAACTTCCTACAATTCTTCCAAAATATTACATTTTATGCATCCATTCTCTAGACCTAGAATACCATCCTCTCTAATGACCTTTCCCTAATCTTTTAGGACAGAGAACAAATGTAAGTTGGGTTGAGCTAACTGATCTGCTCAATACTCAGTGAGCATGCTCACAAGGGCACCTATCAATCTCTGACTAAGGTTAGCATTGCTAGACATATGTTTGCGCCCTTTGAATACAGCCCATGCTTACTTCATGAGTGAGTGGTTGCTGCTTTGAGGGGTCATATGCCTCCCTTGTACATTCCCCTGAGCTTCTCCATAAAGGACAGAATTAAATAAACATGTATTGGGGCTAGGGATTTAGCTCAGCAACACAGTGCCTGCCTGGCAAGTGCAAGGTAGTGGGTTTGAATCCTGGTACCGAAAAAAACCAAAAACAAACAAAAAAACCCCCATGTATTTATTAAATACATCTTCTGTGGCAAATACTTTACTGGTTCACTGCTGTACATAAAATGGAGGACAAAAGAGATGCTGTTCTTGCCTTTCTGAAATCTGCATTCAGTGGAAGGAAACAAAGTAAAGATGTTGTATGCCTGGGATAGTTCAAGCTCATGAGTGATGAAGTGGAAGAAGTTAAGGTTCATAAAGACGAATAGAGGAGGTAGTGGGGAAGCAGCTTGAATGAAGAGGTTGAGGAAAGGTCCCTGCGGCCGCAATAAACATGAGCTGAGAAAGATGAGCTAATAGTTGATTGGAAGGAGTGTAGAATCCTGTCCGTGTCTAAGGAAGAACTCCAGTGTCCTGAGGCGGGCACAAGCCTGGCGTGATCTGCAAAGAGCAGGAGGCTGTGGGCTGATGTGGAGTGAGCAGAAGGGAACTGACCTTGGATGAGTGGACAGAGAGACAGGGTGGGCAACATAAAGACAAGTCTACTGGGATCAAGACCATCACTTTACTCTGCATTCAGTGGACCTGACTGGACAGTTTGAAAGCAGGAATTCTATGGTTGAATTTGCAAGGCATCACAATTTATGTTGTGAGCCATGATTTCTCTTTTAAATAATGCTCTATACCAGCAGGGTATGCTGATGCATGCCTGCAATCTCAGCACTGAGGAGGCTGAGGCTGTAGAAGCACTATGAGTTCCAGGCCAGCCTGAGCTACATAGTAACCCCCAACAACAATAATTCTATGTTTGAATCTGGCTAAGACTTCCTCACTGATTTACTTCTTACTTCATTCTCTTTTCCACTGGGGGGCTCCAGAGATTGTCATGTGTACACAGTTTCCCAAGCATCTTCAGTGGCAGCATCTGCCTTTCTCCAAAAGCTAGCTGTATCTAAGACAGTGACACGAGCAAGAGAGCACGGACAACTGAACAAATAAAAGACTGAACACAATCAGTTTTCTGAGCCAGCTCTGAATTTGATGGACTTCAAATGATGCAGTAGTATGAATCACTTTTTCTATAAAATTTATGCCAGTCGTATACATAAACACATGCATTAGGACTGATTAGTAATTTTTTTAAGTGATTAGATCAGCATAAGAATGGTGTACAGAGTATATCCTAGAAGAGCCTACTTGGTAGACTGCTTATTGAAATGACACCCTTAAAAGTTGTCAGTCCCTGAGTGCTTGCTCTGGGCCATCTAGTACCATAAGTATGATTGTTTTATATATATATATATATATATATATATATATTGCTATGGATCATATATTTATATATATATATATATATATATGGTTTCATTTAATTCTGCGCTAATCAGAGTTGATAAAGATGGCCAATATTCCCTTTCCTGAAATTGGAAAACTGGAGCTCAAGGCCTGTAAGTGACTTTGCCAACATTTCAGAGATGCCCAGTGGAAGTGCTGGCATTTAGTGAAAGTCTGCCTGACTCCAAAGACCTCTATTCCAGCCGGAATACAAAACTGAGGAGGTTTACAGAGATTTCAACTGTAGCCTCAGCTCCTTTTCATGCAGTTTCAGTTTGTTTAGTGATAAGTTGTGTATCATTACATCCTCAGGGGAAAAGACAACAGTACAGCTCCAACAACTCTGTGCACACCTCCAATTCCGTGAGGACACTGTCAGAGGTTACACACAAATGATGTTTTTTGCCAGCTGCCTGATTTGGGGTTTATGAATAAAACCCTCTACTTAAAATATATCCCTTTAAAAGTTTACTTTTTTCTTGAACTTTGTACCTTTAGTCATCTTGTACAAATTGTTCCAAATTGTATGTTTAGTGCTAATTGATAGCATCGAACTCTCTCCAACCTGGGTCTTCATAGAGCGTTGGGAATAAAGGTGCTAGATGCTTCTACCCAGACTTTCCACTGACTCACTGTACAGTTTTGGGCAAATCCGATCCTCTGGACTTCAGACACGAAAGAAACAATGAGGTTAGCTGGAGTTACAGGTTATCCTGCTTTTTAAAATGCAATGGAGGAAGGTAGCCCATCGCTGAGATCAGCAAAAGAAGAGGTAAAAGGTTAGATGGGAAGACAGCATTAAATATTAAGTATGAATAGAATGAGAACACTGTGCTGCTCTTGACTGCAAAGCGACCACCAACACTTCAACAATTTCAGCAGATACCCGAGGTACATCAAGAGCCACCCTGAGAGGGTATTAACAAGAATGAACAGTGCCAATAGAGCGCCTACCCTCTGTGGAACGTTACATCTAAATAGATCAAAAGCAGGAGTCTGAAAGAGACATTCGGCTATAGACACACTGCGTTTGATCAACACCTTTTTAAAAAACTTGCCAATGTGAGAAGACCGTGGGAGATCTAACACAAAAGTTCGCTTTTAAAGAACCGAATATTACAGGGTAAGGAAGAGCCGCCTAGAGGCTGTTCCCACAGCATCCGCGCCAGAACCACAGGCTCCCCGCTCCCACAGACAGCGGCCCGCCGCCGTCGCACCTCGAGGTACCAAAAGCAACCTATGCGACAGCTGCCTCGTCGCGAGAGCGGGCGACTCTTGGTCGGAGGGAACACATAAGTCACTTGGATCGTGCTGATTCTTGTAAGTGAGGTGAAGGAAACTGTCCCCGCCCCACTTCCAGGAGCAGGTGGGAGGCAAGAAAGATGCGTGGAAAAGTTGGGGGCTGCGAGCCAGGAGACCTGGGTCTACCAGATGTTCTCTCCGCCGACTGTCAAGCTACACTGGGCCAGAATTCCCCGATCCGGCCTCAGCTACCTCAGCAGTAAAATGAGAAAATCTACCGGAGCAGAGTCCCTAAAGGGTCTTTCCCACTGGAACCTGTAAAATCCTCTGCGATCTGCGGGATCTTACCTGTCACCCCCACCCCTCCTCACTGCCGCACCCCCCACACCCGCTACTCCCCCTACCTCCCCACCCCTACCGCATGGCAGCGTCGCCCGCGTTTTTCGCAGGGGTCACTTCAGGGCAGCCCCGCCCCTCCCCGGCCCAGCCAGGAAAGGAGCCGCGGGGTCCCCGCCGAGCTGTCGGAACCGCCCACGGCAGCTGCTCGGCCCTGCCCCCCGGCTCGCGTCCGGCCTCGGCTGGCGGCTCACTGTCCGCGCAGCCTGGGGACGCCCCGCGCTGCTCTCCCCTCCTCCGCCTCCTCCTCCTCCTCTTCCCGGCCAAGCCGCCCGCCCTCCCCGGGAGCTTCCCTCGCGGCGCCGGACCGGACCCGACCCGGCAGCACAGGTGCCCGCAGAGCAGCGAGGCCGAGCAGCCCGCGCTCGTGGCCGCCCCGGCCGGGCAGGTAGGTGCCTTCCTCGATCTCTCCACCTGTTCCTTGCTCCGAGTCCTGCAGCCCCTCTTCTCGGACTGAGCATCTTCCCGGCTCCAGGGGAGGGGTGAGGGAGGAAGGGGACAGACAGCTAAGTAGTGACATTCCCTGCATATTCAGCGCGCTACTGGGAAGTCGGGAAGTTAAAAATGAAAAGTAAGACAAAGACAGGTGGTCAAGATAACGCAACCAAATGCGAGCCGGGACAGTCCTGGTTCTTGGGTATTCTGCTTGGTCGCCCAGACTAGCACCGACTGGGGCCCAGATGTAGACTTCATTAATACCTGCTAGGTTGAGTAAGTGGAGGTGTTTCTGCTTGTTTCTCAGTCCAGCTTTAAAATCAACAAAAAACTGCTGTGATGGTTGGCTTCATTTCTACAAGAATCCCCTCCTCTTCCCCTGTCCCAAGGCTAAAGAAGTTAAATATTTTTACGCAGAAAAGTAAAATGTGTGGTACTCACACAATGCACTGCAACACTGCACTTAAAAAGCAGAGATTAGAGCTGTAAAGATGAGCATGCCTATACCCAGACCTCAGAAATATGATGTTTTGTAAAAGAGCCCAGCAAGGTGTGAAATATACCTACTTAATGTTGTCATTTAGATATCTTATTTTATTTATTTATTGTTTGATGTCTTGTTTTAAAATCCTCACCATGTATGTGAAACTGTAGCTGTGGAGTGTAAAATGCACACCCAGCTCATGATGGTGGCTATCTTTGAGAGGTGAAAGGGGAATCAATTTTATGTGAGCATTAACAGGAAATAATTTTTAAAATCATTTTCAATATCTAAAAATGGTGAAGACAAGTTGAATACTATACAGTTACTAGCTGAGAATGTTTAAGTTGGGTGTTTTCATATTTTCCTTCTTTCCTGTGTTTCTGACTATTTCTCAGTTTAGAAGTTCTGTTTTTCAAATACCAAAAAAAGTTTCATGCATGTACATATTGTGAAAATGTAATCTAAGGGAACATTTCTAAGGGAAGTTGCAGCCCACTTGCATCACTCCCTGGTCCTCCAGGTGTAAGGATGATTCCTCTTGACCTGGGATCCTCCGCTGCTCAGGGAGTTCGCCTCCTGACAGGGTGAAGGTGAAGTGTTAGGATCAGGAAATTGGTCTGCAGTTACTAAATGTGATCGTGCCTAGGGGAAGGTAGAATCTGAGTACCTCGGTGTTCCTGCAAGAGAAAGTTCTCTTCCCTTTATATTTTCTGTGTTTTGGATTTTCATTTCCAAACGTGCAGACTATTCTCTTGATCCTTATCTGTTGCTGTGGATGTAGAATCAGGGTATCAGGAAGGGCGGTGGGATTGGCGAAAGAGAATAATACAGTTCTCCTGGCTCTATTCAGCAAAATTGAAAGAATGTGTCTTCATATTCACGCTAGAAAAAGGTTGATTTCTTTCTGAATTTGGGGAAATACTCTGTAATTTGGTTATCCACATAAAAAGGAGAAAGCAATTGTAAACTGGATTATATGTGTTGGTTGCAATGGATCAGATATCACTCCATCCACCCAGTCATTCCATCCACCTGCCTCTCTCCTAAGTGGATTCCTTTTTATATATTTTCTTTTCACTAAAAGTCACTGATCTGTGGTGAACACAGAATGAAACTCTGAAATGCAGCAGATTATCATGGTGTTCCTCCCTCTTTCTCCTTCTCATTGGACGAGTTGCAAGGTCAATGCTTGGGACGTCTTATATTGTAAGGAGATAGGCTGTGAGAGAAAAGCCTAAGGTGTGAAGGAAAATACAAGAATGACAGCATTGGTGTGATATGAAAGCTATATGTTCTCAGATGTTAAGCACAAAATAAAAGAATGTAGCTCAAGTCTGCAGTGTTAACGAGCACAATTCCTTACAGTTAATTTTTCCTTTAGGACCAGTCCTCTTTTTCTAAGGCTATCAGTGTTTATGTCTTTATACTATTCTCTACTTTTTCTAGATTCTAAAGGCCATAATAAAACAAAAGGAAGCCTTTTCTCTTCTTCTTAACCCTCAATAAAACACAGAGGGCATCACTTGCTTCTTAATTCCCTTTTCCACTGGAGTTCAAGCCTTTTGATTTTTCAGTCTAGGAAGACGGTTGATTTTTGGTGTGTGCCTTTATCCAGCAATCCCTGGATTGGGATTGCTTCAGCCACCTGTTACCACCTGTCTGGCCCCTCCTCTCTCCCAGCCATTTAATTGGCTGCTTCCTAATTGCTGACTCTTGTTCTGCTCCATTTAATGATTCTTTTTAAAGTTGTAAGGCACTTGGCCAGCAGTTGGCTATTAGTATGAAAAGTAGCATTTCCTTAATGAGTTTGCCTTCCAAATGAAAACTTTACTTACATTTTCCTAATGGGAAAGTGAGCTTTTCTTCTAGATTTTTATAGGAGCTTCCTAAGTGTTTTTTTTCAACCATTTATCTGCAACCCATGCTAACTTGGACAGTTTCTTCAATTCTGCCTGCAGTCTATATTTCTTTCAGGTGTAAATCCAAGAAGAAAAAAAAAATCAATAACAGGTGTCAGTAATTAAAAATTGTACACAGTGAGAAAATAGTGCTCATATCAAAAATATCAGTAGCTGACATTTATTCTATGCTTATTGTGCACCAGGCATTGTGTTACTTGTCCCATTAGCTATATCCGTGAGCCACATTCGTCCTAAGTAGTATAGCTGGGCTAATTTTAAAATATTATTGTATAAAAGTTGAATCTCTACCCTTGTCATAGAGCTGAAGGGCTGATGCCCTGGTCCCATGTTTCTGCATGACAACAATCTCTTGATCTTAGAGTAGTTGCCTCCTTTAATTAAGCCAGTGTCACCATTGTCCTCATAGTACACTAATGCCACGCACTTGATCTGGTTCATGTTCTTGCATGAGCTCCCAGGCACTTACAGGCACCTGAGCTTGTAATTTCTGAGGGAGACACTGTCGTTTCTCCCATTCTAGAGACCAGAAGTTAGAAACTGTTCCAAGCCACGATCAATGTCAATTTAGGACTGGAACCCAGGCTGCTACCTCTCTTTGCCAGTTTCAGGGGAAGTAAGACATTTTAACATTATATTTTAGGGGCTGGGAATTTAGCTCAGCGGCAAAGCGCCTGCCTGGCAAGCGCAAGGTCATGAGTTCGGTTCCCGGTACCGGAGAAAAACAAAAAACAAAAAAAAAACCAAACAAACAAACAAAAAAAAACCATTATATTTTAAAAGGGAACAAAACCCCTTAAGGGATTATATCTCTCAGACATTATTTAATTTGGGCTTTAGAGTGGTCAACAAGTATTGAGAACTTATGCTGTAAAAATACTTTATAGGTCAAATGTATGTATCCTTATCTACAGTTGTGTAACTCAATGCATAAAGACATATATTCATATAATATACACATAAACACAATATAACATAAGGAGTCATATCATATTTAAATATACATATCATACATTCACAGAGTTAAATGTACTGTGTTTGTATCACATTAAACTCTTCTTTGAGGTAAGCGTCATTACCATCTCCAAGTTAAGGGGAAGGAAAAATAGAAATATATCTAGAGAAATACACCTACTTGCTGGTAAAGTGGAGCCCACTGGTGTGGTGGAACTCACTCCTTTAACAGTGTGGTACCTTCTGGGGCAGGGATGAAAGGCATGGCATATATAAAGCGTGATAAAAATATACGGCAAATTTTTAAAATAAAAACAAAGTAGTACAGCAAAAGGCATACTGCCATTTATATCCCTTCAGAATACTCCCCCTGACTTAGAACACATGTCACATTCTTGCCATTTCTTTTCTTTTTTTTATTTTAGAGGAAAAAAATAACAAAATAACAACAAAGACAAAAACAAGACAACACAGCAACAATAAAAACAACAGAAAATTTCAAAATGTGGTATTTTCATACAATGGAGTATTACTCAGCTATAAAAAAGATAAACTTGAGGCTTTTATAGGTAAATGGATAAGTGAAATAAATCAGACCTGCATATGTAAACATCATAGTGTCTTCCTAGTGTAAGAACCTGAAAGAGTAAATAAAACCCAAAAGGTACAGCAGATACTGTGAAAGGGAAAGAAATTCTTCTGCCATTTTCTGAAGCAGTTCTGGAAGTTCACTTTTGTGAGTCTTTGTGTGGTATGATAAAAAATAAAGTGAATGGTGCTGCTCAGCATCATCCATTGGGAAGCCAGGGTCGCAAAAAATATGATGGAATGTCCTCACCCATCTTATTCAGGCTCTTTGTCCAAGTCAAAAGACCAGGAAAGTTTAATATTTTGAATGCATTCAGGACATCCAGGCAGCCGCAACAGTCCAGCTAAGGACGGGAAGGAAAACGTCCAGAACTGCTTCAGAAAGAAGGAAAACAGTGGGATAAACTTGTTTGAAGTGTGGAGGTAGATTTTGAGGGGTATTTGTGGCAATGTGTCTTTTACTGTAATTTTTAAAAAATTAAACATTCACTATTTTTTATCACACTTATACTTTTATGGATACAGAAAGTAAAATAGGCAAGCAGCAAAAAGTAGAATCTAAAATTAGTAGATTTTTTCCAATACATAGAGATTACAAATATTAATTTTATAGTTGTTAAATTAAGCATTGCTGATCTCATTTTAAACTCTTCCTCACACTTTGAAAAATAAAACGCTTCACTCCTATTTTGGAAGTAGATGTTTGCTACTGAAGAGACAGTTTGTTCTGTCTTTGCTTGATCCCTTATTAGTTCTAAAATCATAATTGTCAAGGGCAAGTTTTCTACTGCTGTGATAAAGATTAGGTTAATATTTCAGCCATGGTCTGCATTCAGGGCTTCTATAGTATACCGTATAATACGGTTCTTTTTCCCTTGCTAGATACCCAGCAAGTTTTCTGGACCTGTTTTGAGCAAAGATGAATGCTTCTGTGAGGATAATGTAACTGGAGGGTCCAGGTCAGGACAGACTCGATCATGGGAGCCAGCTCTTCAAGCAAACAGCCAGTGTTTGATGAAAATGAGGATGGTAAGAAATGGGGCCAGTGCCATAAAAAAATGTAATTTTATAAATTGTATGAAATTCAATTATATGCTTTTAGTTTCATAAATAAAATGCAAGCATGATCCTTTAAAGAAAAAGATAGAACTGGTGGAATAAGCTCAAGTTCTTTGTAGGCCAGTAGCAGGATTTTATCTTTCATTTTTTAAATTTCAGCTCCACCAGCCTCCTCTTGTAAAAATGATGCTGTGGCTCAGTACATGGTGGAAAGTTAATGATTCTTTTATTGTGTATGCTGTTCCCTCGACAGCTGAATCCTTACTCTGTTGCTTGTTGCTATAGAAAATTTTTATTCTATTAAACTGCATGTGAATGATAATCAGTAGTCATCATGTTGTAGCATCAAGTTGTGTAAGGTTGGTGCCTTTAGAATTTCCAACTTCCATGCTTCTGTGATCTAAAGAAATTTCACGCTGTCAGGTCATAGGAGAAAGAATCAGTTTTATTGAAGAAAAGGAAAACTTTCAAGGCCAGTTCAGCATGACAAGAAAGCAAAGACGTAGTCCTCCCAATTCAACTGCCATCCTCCAGTGAAGAGCACTGCAGCCTCCCTGTCCTCCCCAAGTGACGTCTTCTCCCTATTGCAAAAGTGTGAGCAGCCTTACCTTGTGTAGAGTAGGAAATGATTTAGGTTGTCTAGAAAAAAGAAGGCCCCAGATTCTGAGTAGTAAGTTGTCTACACCTCCAAGAAGGAGCCTCTTTAGTAATTTCCAGGATTTCTGCTAATTGGACCACAAAGGGAAAGACTGAACTGAAGTACAAGAGATCTAATACCAGTCCTATTACAGCTACCTGCAAGGCTCAAGATGCTTTATTCATTTTACCTTCAAATTGCTTCTCAATAAAGTGAGGTACAGTAAACTTTAAGGTCCCTTCCAACTCAGAAAGTTTATCATTTTGAGGTCTTAGGTTCACTTTTATAAAATTATGAAACACCTTCTAAGTCATCAAAGGAAGTTTATTGCACTACAATGTAACGTTTGTGTGCTGAAATAGAAACTTCTCACAACAGTGACTTCAGTCGTTGTGCTTTTCCTTTTCATGTAACTGTCCAGACATAAGTCATCCAGGATAGTAAGTAGTTCCAATAGCCTAGGGACTGTGGCATTGAGTGACTTGCTTTTTTGTTTTTAAATATCTTTTCCCTTTTCTAGAGAGATACTCTCACTCTCATGCCTCAGGAGGGCTCACTACCCTACCCAAATTCCAGCCATCCAAAAAGGAATGAAGTTGGGGAGGTTGTGTCCCTTCCTTTTAATCATGTGATCTGGCTTGTCACAATCATTCACACACACATATCTAGTTACAAAGGAGACAGGGAAATTTAGTTTGTAATCTTGGGTGGCCATGAACTTTCTAAAAATAAGTTCTCTTTATTAGAAAGGGAGAATTAGCAGTGTGGCATGGTTGGGAAGTAACTAAATTTGCTATGGTGGAAGGACATACTCTAAGTTTTGAATATTTGAATGGAGATAACTAGAAGCAAAACATATGACTGATCAGGATGACTTGTTTCAAGGTATCTACAATCAAAGTAGAGGCCCATTCTCACTACTTGCATAAAATGCACCATGTGAAATTACATAGCTGGAAAGATCTAAAGAAAAAATTTTCCATCACCATTTTTGTTGCCTTGATCTGTTTTATCAAGTAGTAAAGCAGTAAAAGCAAGGATCTAGAGAAGAGTAATGCTATGTAAGTTTCCCATTTTTAAAAATGGAAAGACAAGCCAACCTGCTTTTCATTCATTCATCTCACTGTACTCCTGTACATTCAGAACTAATGTTTGCACAAGGCAGGTCTTCCTAGGCAGCGTGAGAAAGAGCAGTCAGCTTCAGGCTTGTAATTTGCTAGGAATAGATGTCATTTGAAGGTGCAATCATAGCATTATCATAAAAAACACAGTCAGAGCTTCTTATGAGGTACCCAAGAAAGCAAAACATCTGACAGGTGGTGGCAACTGAAAAATAAGGTAACACTTTATAGCTGCCTTCAAGGGAATCTGAAAAAAAAAAAAAGATAGCTAGATTGGAGGAGAGTTAGACTGAAAACAGGCAGGTCTCTCTTTAAATTATCTAGTTTGCTTCCTTTCAGTTGTCCAACTCCCAATGCAATGAGAGATCCTATTACAACAGCCATAAAAGGAAAAGGTAGACATAGCAATACATCTGTGCTTCCCAGGAAGAAGGCTTTCAGTTCACTTACCCAGTTGCAAAGCAGAAGAAATAGAAGAGCAAATTCACCTACTGTGACCCTGCCACTTTGCTGGACTTGAAGAATAGAGACAGAAACAATATGGTCCTTGCTCCATCCTTGTGAGATCCGTGTTCTAATTGGGAAGACACACAATAATCAAGTGACCAAGTAGGTAAACCGGAAGACCTCAGCGTATGTTAAGGTGCCACCTAGGAAAGGAGGCAGTGAACTACTGGACAGTCAGAGAGTGAAGGTTGGGATTTCCAGGGAGATGATATTTGAGCTGAAACCTGCAGAATTAGAAGTTGGCTATGCAATGAGATGAGGAGAATAGTTCAAGCACAGGATGGAGCAAGTTCAAAGCTGAAATAATGACAAGGTTGGGAACAGTTGCCTGTAATCATAACCTTCTCTAATGAATGTGATTTGTCAAAGGAATTGAATTTAATTTCCATATCAACTTGTTTATAAGATCATTGAATCTGGAGGAGGAAAAGTATGTCATTTTAGAGGACTTAAATTATTTTTTCATTTAGTTAATCCCATAAAGTTTGCTCTGCACTGAACATAATGTAAAATCAAGCTTAATGTAAAATCAAGCTGTAAAGCATCTGATGGAGCGAGGGGACAAAAAGCAATGACTAATCAAAGAACACTAAGCCTATCTCTGGGTGATGTTCATATTTTTGTATATATCATTAAACTGGGCCAGAATCTAGGGCACTACAATGAGCCAAATTAATTATTTTTAAAATGTTGCAGTAAAAGAACCCCCAGCATATGATGAAAAGTGTTTTATGTTCCCTCCCAGTTGTTTGATAATCCTAATATATAGATTTGAGAAGAAAATTTAACCAATTTTCTTAAGTACTATTTCAAAGATTCTTTCTTATGGAAAAATATTTTTGATCACTTTGAAGGTTACTAAGGATTAAGATAAGGTATTATTGGATGACCCTTGAGACAAACTATTCTTCCTAGAGTTCATTCTGACATCTATATTCCGTGGTGTTCCCCCTGATGTCTGACCATGAGAGTCTCTCTATCAGTTACTCATGTTGATCTTTAGTGAAAACAAAGTATGAAGTTTGTAGTGCTGGTGAAGAGGGTTGGGTTTGCTTATTTGGATACTTTCAAGCCATCTTTTACAAATTAGAACTCAAATGATACTTTTGTAGTTTGAACTTTTGGTGTTAGTACAAAACTAAATCCTGTTTATTCCTTTAATTATGGTAAAATCTATATTACAGAATGTACCGTTTTAAGTGTCAGTTTCTGTGACATTCAGTACATTCATATTGCTATGCACCAGTCATCGCCACCCATTCCTAGAACATTTTCATCCTCCTAAATTGAAACTTATCCTCACTAAATCACAAAATTCTTAACCCCTAGCCACCACTGTTCCACTTTATGAATTTGACAATTCTAAGAACCTTATATAGGTAGAGTCATACAATTTGTCCCTTTATTACTGGCTTACTTCATTTGCAATATTTTCAAGGTTCACACATGGCGTGGCATGTGTTAGAATTCCCTTCCTTTTTGAGGCTAAATAATAATCCATTGTATGTGTGAATGATATTTTGTTATCCTTTCATCAGTCAAGAATGAGTGCTTGTTTCTAGTCTTTGCTTACTGTAAATTGGGCTGCTGTAAATTTTGATGTACAAGTATCTACTGAAATCCCTATTTTCAGTTCTTTGGAGCAGGTAGCTACATGTAGAATTACTGAATTACATAGTAATTTTTGTTCAATTTTTTGAATAGCCACCATACTATTTTTGCACAATTATATGATATGTTCTAAGAATGAGAGAAAAATGGGGAGAGAGTCTGAGCTCTGTTAGTAGGAAAACATACCCAGGATCAAATCTCTGCTTTGCCACATGTTATTGATCTGCATATTTTTATGAAAGAACTCAAAGAGGAAGTAGCTTTATCAATGATTATTAGACACTAGAGGCCATTGGACCAATTATAAGTTGTTCTAAAGGGAATTGAAGTACAATTTTTAAAGTCTCCAAACCAAAACAATTACTAATGAATTAATTTGAAACAAGAACTTGTATTGGGCAAGTTATTAAGTCTGTATAAGCCTCAGTTTTTTCATCTGTAAAATACAAACAGTAACTGAACATACTTCATTAGATAATTGTGATGATTAAATAAAACAGTGCAAATGAAGCACTTAGCAAAGTGTCCCATGTAAAGTAACCACCAAATTAATGCTAATTAATAGTATTTATAGGCATCAGAGTTTCTTAGTGTGAACTCTGAAGTGTTTCAACTTCTGAAAGAAGCAAAATTAGTTAAATGCAACTTAGTAGATGACATAGTCAGTGTGACCTACACATGATTTTGACCACTGAATTGTATTGGTGGAAGAGCAAATTCCATAGATCCTGCTAAAAGCCTAGAGATTTCTTGGAAAGAATTAAGTTTGTGAACTGTATAAACCCCTTTTAGAGAAGCCAGATTACTGACAGCAGAAAAACACTGTCTTATTTTGTGTTTTGTTTTTGTTCCCCCCGACCCCAGGTGATTGTGTTGTCATTTAAGACAAAACCAAGGATAAAAATCAATGATATCTACTTTTTCTTACATAAGCCACAAACTTTAATTTCATTTGAGCTATAGACTCAGTGATAATTTCCCCCATATCTAATAGCCAAATGCATATCCTGAGAACTCATTAATGATACAGAAAAAACATTGTGAATTTTCTGAAAGAAAATGACTTCAAGGGACATTTATTTTTAATGCTCATAGCTTTTTTCTTTAAATTGATTTTATTTCCTCTCTCTAAATGCTGTGTTTTATATGGTGTTTGCTTGTTGTTGTTTTACTTGCTCTATTTTTTAAAAGTCAACATTTGAAAAATTTAGGCGCTGAGGTTTTCCAGGCTAATTTAGAGAATGAAAATCTTTATTAACAGAAGAAAATAAACTTGTTTATGACTCAGGGCTTAAGCAACAAGAGAAGGTTTTGCTATCATTATGAGTAATGTGTGCTTCTAAATATGTACAAAGGATGTAGCAGTGATAAAGTTGGCTTACTCCAACCAAGAGACAGACTTCTGGAGTACTGTAGGTAAGAGAAGTTGGCCTTGGGTTAGCAAGTTTCTCTAAAAAGCTCACCAATGCCCCAGGTTTGCAGAGAGAGCTCAATTTTTGCATTATTCTTTGGCTTTGCTGAAAACTCAGTGTTGGGTCATTTGGCAATACTCGTCTCCTAGGATATGCAGCTGTTAGAACAGAACACAGAGACATCTAGAGCTTCCTAATTGAGTGTTCCCTGACTGGAGTTATGAATCCGTGCAGGAGAATCTACTCAAACAGATTTAGGAAAGTAACAGCTGGCCTTTAGATTTCCACAGCCCCTTAGCACAGTAAATGCTCTGAGATATTTAATTTATAACAAAAAATAGAGCAAGCAATATTTAAATCTTAGTCTTCTGATGTTTTTCATATTTAGTGTAAAATTAAGCCATTTTTTGAAAAAACTTTTAATATTTAATGGCACATAATATTCTGTGGACCTCAGTTTGGGAAATGAAAAGTTATGGTCATATCCAGTCTTTTTCTATTGGACATCCTTTTTCACATGATTTTATTCTGCAGATTTAATGGCGACAAATTTTTAAATGTAAAATACTTGTGATGAAATCTCTGTGGAAATACTGAAATTTCAATATTACATGATGAAGAGGGATTGTGTTTCTCTGTGAGATTTGGTCATGAGTAATTGATTGTAGCACAATTCTGGAGTGTTGGATATTCCCAGTTGACATAAGAGCTGGATTTGACAAAAATTTTTTGCTTCTTTGTTGATAAATTAAAATCAGAAATATTTTAAGGAGTATCTTATGAACAACTATTGGTGGAGTAGTTACTGATTACTAAATAACATTCATGCTACACTAGCTTTTTATCCAATAAAAATTGTATACATTTTTTTTCATCTTGGAACTACTTAAATTAGAAATACTGTCTATAAGCCTGTAGCAGTGTTCATACATTCTGAGCATCACTCTGAGACTGTTATCTCAATGTGAAAGGGTGTGAAGGTCTTCAGGAGAGCTAGCTTCGCTGTTCTGCTTTGCAGACATAATCTTAATTATAATGAGCAGTTCACACTGAGCAGTTAGCAAGTGAGCAGTTGACAAGTTCAGGTTTAATGAATTATATACAGACTTCAAATATGCTGTGCCGTGTGACCATTCATAGGAAAACAAACATTATAAAACCTAGTGAGGGAGAGCAGGGAGTGGTGGTGCACACCTGTAATCCCAGCACTCAGGCGGCTGAGGCAGGAGGATCGCTGTGAGTTCAAGGCCAGCCTATGTTACATAGTGAATTCAAGGCCAGTTGTAACTACATAGTGAGATCCTGTGTCAAAAGAAACAAAACAAAATGCCAGTGAAGGAGTCAGATATAGTAGCAATACACACCTATAATCCCAGATTCTAGGGAAAGCTGAAGCAGGAAGATCATGAGTTCTAGGCTAGCCTATGCAACTTTGTGAAAACCTCTCCCCCAAAAAAGGCTGAGGATGTAGCTCAGTGGGAAGGGTATTTAAGTCTTTGTCTATATATATATGCAAATACATACATACATACATATGTGTATATATATACATACATACATGGGTGCGGGTGTACAGCTCAGCTATAGAGTGCTGACCTAGCATGTATGAAGCCTTGAGTTTAATCCCTAGTACTGTAAGAAAAAGAGGGCCTGTATTGAGATAATATTCTTATTACATAGAGAATTAAATAATATTCTTATTAAAACTTTTTCTTTGATAGGTCAGGTAGCAAGTATTTTTACTTTGTGGCAGTATGGGCAGTCTCAATCAGAACTACTTCATTCTGCAGTTGTTGAATGAAAGCAGTCATAAACATGCAGACAAATAAATGTGACTCCTCTTCACCAAAAGTTTACTTATGGACTGTGAAATTTGAATTTCAGATATTTCCAGTTTTCATCAAGTGTTATCTTTTGATTTTTTTCCAATCATTTAAAAATACAAAACCCAGGGGCTGGGGATTTAGCTCAGTGGCACAGTGCCTGCCTGGCAAGCGCAAGGTTGTGAGTTTGATTCCTGGTACAGGAAAAAAAACAAACAAAAAAACCCAAAAATACAAAACCTATTATTAGCTTATGAACCATATAAAAATAGGTGAGATTAGATTTTGCCTACTGGTCTTGCTGTGCTGAACCTCTAAATGTCTGCATCTTGCAGACATTTCTTTATATGATCTGTGAAACTTTCTTTTTTTATTTTAAAGAGAATGTTAAAAAAAAGAACAATAGCAAAATGCCAACAACATAGACAAAAACAAAACAAAGCAAAAACAATAAGAATGATACAGCATTTCAGAACAAAATGAGAGGGATTAACAGTGGTTGTTATAGTACATATTTTTATCTTCATTGAAATTGGTCAGATTAGCGGATGTAAGAATGCAAGATTAATCAAACCATTAAAGAGAATAAAAAATAAAAACAAAAAATTATAAACCATACAGACTTTCACCAAACAAGATGTTAGGAATTCAGCAATGATTGTTATGTTGCATATTGTTGTCTTCAAATTAGTTGTTCAGCTTACCAGATATTAGCATGCAAAATTGGTAAAAAAAAAACCACATTCACTGTTCCTTTCAATAAACCATTAAACATCAGCAGTACAGCTATCCTTTTGTATACATATATATTTTTTCCTTTCCTCCTTTCTTTCTTTTTCTTCTTTCCCTCATCCCAGTTGTTTCCTCTTTTGAGCAATTTTTTCCCTTTCCCAACATCTATTGTATGTTTTGGGTTCCACTTCTTTCATGTTCTTAAACTAGGGAGATAACACGATGTCTACACATGTAGGTCTGATTTATTTCACTTATGAGTATGGTATCTATTTGCATCCATTCATCTATAAAACCATTGAGTTTTTCTTTTTTATAGCTGAGTAGTACTCCATTGTATAAAAATACCACTTTTTAAAAATCTATTCCTCAGTTCATGGGCATTTGTGTTGTTTCCAAGATTTAGCTATGACAATCTGTGGTGCTATAAACATGGGTGCATCTATATTGCTTTGGGATGATGTTTTTAAATCTTCTGGGAAAATAGCTGGGAGGGGAATAGCTGGGTTATGTGGGACTTTTAATCCTAGTTTTGTGAGTAATCGCCACACTGATTTCCACAGTGGTTTCACCAATCTACGCTAGAACCAGCAGTGGAGAAGGGCTCCTTTTTCCCCACAACCTTGCCGGCATTTGTTATTGGTTGATTTCCTTATGATAGCTATTCTTTCTGGGGTAAGATGGATGCTCAGTGTTGTTTTAATTTGCATTTTTCAAATGACCACTGCTGTTGCATACTTTTTCACATATTTATTTGCCATTAGTATTTCTTCATCTGAGAAGTGTGTATTCATCTCAGATGCCTATTTTTGAATTGAGTCTTTAAATTCTAGGCTTCTGAATTTTTTTTTTAATTCTTCATATACTCTAGATAGAAGTCCTTTGTCTGAGGGAAATTGGCTAAATTTTTTTCCCAAACCATGTGTTTTCTTTTTATTCTGTTGGTGATTTCTTTTCACCAACAGAAAACTTTTCAATAAGATGAGATACTAGTTGTTGATTCTTTGGAGTATTTCCCATGCAATTTGGTTTTTGTTCATAAACTCTCTGCCTATCCCTAAGTCTTCAAGATTTCTACCTACTTTTTCTTCCAGTAGATTTAGTGTTTCATTTAAATATTCAGATCTTTGATCCATTTTGATTTTAGTTTAGTGGATGGTGATAGATGTGAACTTAGTTTTAGTCTTCAGCATGCAGAGAGCCAGTTTTTCCAGAGATTATATTTCTTCCAGTGAACATGTTTGGCCCCTTTGTCAAAGATAAGGTGGCTAAGTGTGTTTGTAGCTGTGTCTGCATCTTGTAATCTGTTCCATTGATCTTTGGGTCTTTTTTTTGCCAGTACCATGCTGATTTCATCAGAATAGCTTTGTAGTATAATTTCAAGTCAGGGATTGTGAGGCCTCCTCCTTTTCCTTTGTTGTCAAGGATTGCTTTTGCTATTGTAGGCTTCTTCTGGTTCCAAATGAGTTTTAGGAATGTTTTCTCTAGATCTATAAGGTATACTAATGGTATTTTAATTGGGATTGCATTGAATCTGTGCAACAGTTTTGTGAGTATGGCCATTTTCACAATGTTGGTTCTTCCTATCCATGAGCAAGGGAATATTTTTCCATTTTCTGAAATCCTCTTTGATCTCTTTTTTTCAGAGTGCTGTAATTTTCTCTGTATAGATATTTTATTTCTTTTGTTAGATTGATTCCTAAGTATTTCATTTTTTTGGATGCTATTGTGAAAGGTGTGGTTTCTCTAATTTTTCTCTCAGTCCATTTGTTGGTTGTGTATAGGAATGCTATTGATTTTTAAATGTTGGCTTTATATCCAGCTATGCTACTGAATTTGGTTATTAAATCTATAAGCCTTTTGGTGGAGTTTTGGGGGTCTTTTATGTAAAGTATCATGTCATCTATGAATATTGATAATTTTACTTCTTCCTTTCCTATGCTTATTCCTTTTATTTCTCTCTCTTGTCTAATTGCTCTGGCTAATACTTCCAGAAGTATATGGAATAGGGGTGGTGACAGTGGACATCCTTGTCTTGTTCCTGATATTAAGGTGAAAGCTTTCAATTCCTTTGTCCATTTAATATGATGTTAACCATTGGTTTGTCATAGATGGCTTTGATCAGATTGAGGTAAAGACCATCCATTACTATTTTCTGTAGGGTTTTTGTCATAGTGAGTGTTGGACTTTATCAAAAGCTTTTTCTGCATCAATTGAGATGATCATGTGATTTTTGTCTTTGGCTCTATTGATATGGTGTTTTATGTTGTTTGATTTGCATATATTGAATCATCCCTGCATTCCTGGGATGAATCCCACTTGGTCATGGTGTATAATCTTCTTGATGATTTGTTGCATATTATTTGCTAGTGTTTTATTATGACTTTTTGCATCTATATTCATCAGGGAGATTAGCCTGTAGTTCTCTTTTGGTTGGGTCTTTCCCTGGTTTTGGTATCAGGGTAAAACTTGCCTCCAGGAATGAGTTGGGTAGAATTCCTTCCCTTTTGGTTTCATTAAATTTCTGGTAGAATTCAATGGTGAATCCATCAAGACCTGGGCTTTTCTTCATTGGTAAGTTTTTTATTACATTTTCAATTTTGCTGGCTAATATTGAGTTATTCAGAATTTTGATGTTTTCTTCATTCAGCTTTGGTAATTCATATGTATCTAGAGATCTGTCC
>NW_004955415.1:6925493-6932023 GCF_000276665.1 Chinchilla lanigera | reverse complement strand
GCATAAGATTGTTTATTTGTGCTTGTTCTGTTTTCCTGATGTAGGATTTCACTGCTATAAAGTTCCCTCTGAGGACTGTTTTCATTGCATTCTGCAGGTGCCTGTAAGTTGTATCTGCATTTTCATTTGATTGTAAATCATGTTTAGTTTCTTCCTGAATTTCATTTATAACTTGTTGGTTGTTCATGAGCGTGTTATTTAATTTCCATGTGTTTATGGAGTTTTTGTGTTTTCTTTTATTGTTAATTTCCAATTTCATTGCACTATAGTCCAGTAGTATGCATGGGATAATTTCTACTCCTTTGCATTTACTTAATATGTTCTGTGTGCTAGCATATTGTCTATTTTAGAGAACATCCCATGTGCAGCTGAGAAGAATGTGTACTCTGATGTTGTTGGGTGAAACACTCTGTAAAGATCTGCTAAGTCCATTTGTTCACACATTTGGCTTAGTTCTGTTATTTCTTTGCTGATTTTTTGTCTAGTTGACCTATCTCTTTGTGACAATGGGGTCTTAAATTCCCCTGTTGTGATTGTGGTACTGCTTATTTCATTTTTCATGTCTGTTAAAATTTGTCTTATATAGTTGGGTGCTTCTCTGTTTGGTGCATAGATGTTTATGATTGTTATCTCTTCCTCTTGAAGTTTTCCCCTAACAAGTATGCAGTGGCCTTCTTGATCTCTTTTGATTGTTATTGATTTGAAGTTCACATTGTCTGCAAACAGCTACACCCTGTTTTTTCTGGGTTCCTGTAGCATGGAGTATTGTATTCCATCTTTTGATTTTCAGTCTATGAATTTCCTTTTTAGTTAAATGTGTTGCTTGTATACAGCATATTGTTGGATTTTGTTTCTTGATCCATTCTGCCAGTTTGCTTCTTTTGATTGGTGAGATGAGGCCATTTACATAGATGGGTATAACTGATACGTATTATCTTCATCATGTTATTTTCCTGTGTTTAGTTCCTCCTTTTTCCTCTCTGTTTAATTGTTTGCTCTGCTTGGTGGTTCCTTTCTGTTGTTGTTCTTGAAGTTTTGGTCATTTTTATCTCTTTCTAGAACATTTTTCAGTACTCCTTGTAGGGGTGGTTTGGGACTCATGAATTTCTTCAGTTGTTCTTTATTGTGGAAATATTTTATTTCTCCATTAATTTTGAATGGTAGTTTTGCAGGGTACATCAGTCTCGGTTGGAAGTTGTTTTCTTTCAGGGCCTGAAATACTTCACTCCCAGGTCTTCTTGACTTGATGGTTTGTGTTGAGAAATCTGCTGTGATTTTGATGGGCTTTTCTTTATAGGTGATCTGTTTGTTTTCTCTAATAGCTTTTAATATTCTGTTCTTTTGCTGAATTTCTGGGATCTTGATCACTATGTATCTGGGTATAGATTTATTTTGGTTATGGCTAATTGGAGTTCTGTATACCTCACTTGACTGTATGTCTGATTCTTTTTCCATTTTTGGGAAATTTTTGGCAAATAGTCTTTTTATGTCATTTGTATTGATGCCTGCTGTTTCATTGACACTTATTAATCTTATGTTGTTTTTCTTTGCTTCATCTTGTAGTTGTGGAATTGTTATTTCCTGATTCTTTGTTATTTTTAAGAGCTCCTTCACAGTCATTAGTGGCAATGCTATCTTCAAGGTCTGAAAGTCTGTCTTCAGGGTTATTCAGCAGTTTTGCCAGCTTTTGAGGGAATTTTTAATTTCCTGCATATCTGTTTGAATCTGTTTCATGCATTCTAGTTCTTTCCTCTATTGTTTATTGAAGGTTTCCATGAGTTTCTATGCTCCTCTATTTTTTTATCTATGTCTTTGGATGTGCTGAGCAATTCTATCATTATTTGTGTCATTTCTTTTTTTTTACCTGAGAGATTATTACTGATCTGATGTCTTCTATGGCCTGATGGAGTTGTTTCTTTCCTTCAGTTCCTATCATTTCAGAACTTTCAGGTGTATAACTTCCAAGCTCTTCTGTGTCCATGTCTCCTGGACTTGTTCTGGGTGGGGTAGAGGTTTGTGATTGCATTTTTCCCTTTCATTTTGTCATTTTTGAAGATCCAAAGGTTCTTTGGAGCTCAGCCTCACTGCCACTATGGTGTGAGAGTGGCAGGGCCAGGATCTGAAGGTCCCCAGTGCTCACTGTGGCTCCTGTGATGATGTGTGGGGGCAAGGTGAGATTGCAGATGCTCCCAAAACTTTCTGGCATTCAGTTGGTTCCAAGACCAGTGGAGGAGGGGTGAGGGAGGTTCACTGGTGTTCCTGAAATTATACAGGTTTCAGCCCAGCTTCCACAGCATGGAGGGGGCAGTTTGTGGTCACCGAAGCTTCAGACATTGCCCAGGACCCAGCCCATTTCCCACACTGGTCAGGGAGGTATGAGGGTGCAGTCACCAAGGCTGCTGATGCTATCTGGGGTTCAGTTCAGCTCCCATGGGGTGGTTTGTGGGGTGCAGGGGTGCAGCAAATGGCCACCAAGGCCTCAGAAGGTGTCTGTGGCTCTACCTTCCTTGCACACTGGTGCAGAGAGGTGGAAGTGGCTCATTGGGGTTACTGAAAATGTCCAGGGTTCAGCCTGGCTTCTGCCAAGGTGGTGGGGTGAGTTGTGGTCACTGAGGCTTGAGATACTGCCTGAGACCCAGCCTGGTTCCCATGCCAGTGGGGGTGGGGTGAGGGCACTGTCACCAAGGTCAGTGGTGCTCTCTGGGGTTCAGCTTGGTTCTCGTGGGGATTTGGGGGCTTCAGGGAGTCTGAAACTTTCTGATATTCACTTAAAACCCTCTGGCCTTAAACCAAGAGACTGGGCAAGGAAACTAGAATCTGTTGTCTATAATAAACTCATTCTTTAGTAACTGTCATGTGGTTGGTCCGTGTGAGCCAATGGAATTACTTGGACCAATAAATCTAGTGCTTTGGAAGATCAAATGTGTTAATTTTGTCCTATATTATTTGACACCTGTGATTTTATTAAAAGGTCACTGCTTGCAATGCATTTAAATATAACAGTGCAGGATTTGTTTTTATTAGGGACATTTATTTAATGGAAGGGCACCCAACATTTGGATATCTTGACTTCCTCATCCTGCCTCGCTGTTCTACTTTGCCATTTGTTCTTGAGAAATTGTCAGTGTGCTTCTGACTTCTAAGTAGATTTATGAATTGGGGTCCAGGCAGCAGAACAAGTAAAGCTGTTGGTGTCCAATGCTTGGTCTTGGCACCAGTGATTGGTGTCACTATATCCCAGACTTCCTTGGGCACCATGCTTCATAAAAAGAAAGTGCTGACAGTGCAAATGGCTGTCATCATTGGCCTTGGAGGCTGCTTTTCTAGGCAAGTCCAGTTATATTCTTAATGGAATTGCCAAGCTCCCAGTTTATTATTCTGAACTGTTTGTTGCAAACCATTTGGGAAAAGGAAGGACTGGTGATACAGTAAGTTTTCATCAGTGCATCGTAAGTGATGGGGTTCAGAGCTGGTCTTCAGCCTTAACTAGTATCAGAGTATCAGAGAGTTATAGGTTAAGTCAGTGCTTCCCACATTGCCTGTGTAGATGTGTGCCAAACTATGACAAAGTTTTACTTAGCCTGTGATGAGAGTAAAAAAATGAGGACAATGTAATAAGCTTTCACTAAGTTAAACCTATTGAAAATTTTAATTCTGAAATTGTGTCCATGTGTATGTATGTGTGTGTGTGTGTGTGTGTGTGGTGTGTGTTCAATGTTTAAGGATTGTGGAAAATAGAAATTATTTTTCATAGTTAGAACTTAGGTAAGTCTGTCTGATCTAGTCCTCTCTTTTGTAAAAGTGGCCAAAGAATAGTGTCTGCATTGTATAGTTTTTGTGGGAATAAAGAGAGATTATTCATGTAAAGTGCTTAACTAGTGGCTGGCATATAGTAATCGTACAATAAATGTTATTTATTCTCATAACAATGATAATAATCATTGTTTTCAATGCCTTTCCTTGGCAAATAAAAAATAAAAATTACCCAATGTTGATTCTCTTTTATTTTCCTTATAGATTTTTTGGGGAAGTTGTTGGGGGAAATGGGATTTTTTGATCTGTAAAACACAAATATATAATTCCCATTTATCTTTCTATGTAAAGAACTTATTTAAGTAGCTAAACTTATTTAAGTAGAAAGTATCAGAAGTGACCTATTTTAATGAGACTCACCACTTCATTTAAGTACACAATGATAGTGCCTAGGCTAACAGAGAGGCTGGGAAGCTGGAAAACTGAGTTTGTTTAACATTTATTTTCTATATAAAAAGATTAGAAGTTGGTTACTGATAGTTTGCATTTGGAGTAAGATGAAAAGAAGAAAAGCAAGAGTGAAACCCAGGGTTTTTCTGGAGAAGAGAGGTACTGCAGGGGCTGAGACATGCACAGTCACAGCCATGAGTTCTCCTGGGGATGTACAGAGCAGTGAGGCACATCTAAATGGAGAAGTCAAGTGGAGGTGGGAATTGAGTGTCTGGCAATGAGTGGGGATATCTGCACTGGAGGCACCAAATCATGGGTTTTAACTCAGTGGTGACTGATGAGTTGGCTTTGGGAGGGAGACAAAAACAAGAAAAATTCCCTAACGTTGAACAGTCAGGCAGAAGACAGCAATTCAGATAGCAAAACTTTGAAGGAATAGACAGACTGGAATAAAAAATGACTGTCTGGAGTTTAACAAAAGTGTTTTTTGTAAGAGAGAGTAGCCACTTGTTTTGAATGCTCCTGTGTGGCTCAGCAGATGGAAATACCTATGGGAATAGGCAATGAAGAGTGTATCAGTGACACTGCAATAAAGCATTTCAACAGGGTTGGGCAGGCATGAGCCAGACTCTAGTGAAATAGGAGTAGATGGGATGAGGATGTAGATGCAACAAGCATGGACAACTTTTTTAAGAAGTTTCTGCCTGGTGTCCAACCTGCAGCTCTTTTTGTTTGTACATTTTGAGAGAAGAGGAATTGACCTTGGGCACATATATAATATAGTTAATGTATATAAGTAGCACGACACTTGTTAAAAATACTTTTAATTATTGTAACTTTTCTTAAAGAGAACAAAGGAAAGAATAAAAAGTGGGCCACAGCCTGGGCACTTCAACTAAAGGAAGCAGAGAAATGAGCCAAATGTTGAAGCTGACTATAACGTTAAGACAGGATTTGCGTTTCCAGAGGAGAAACTAGAGCGTGTTGATGCCGAGGGGACTCAACTAGTAGAAAAATAAGAAGCCACTAAATCAGGGGATGAGAAACCAGAGATGATTTCACCAGTGTGAAAGGCACCACACTAGGGTTTTACTTCTCTGCAGTTGCTATCTTCAAATTCTTAGCAATTTAATCTTTGAATTTGTGTTTATAAGTGGAATGTGATGGGTTGGTGGACCAGGCCCTGGTGCACTGGAGCCTAGGCTCACATCTTACCCCTTCTCTGGGATGGATTCTGGGTTGGCTGCTAACTGGGACCCTAAACTGCTGCCATCCTGTATGCACAGCACTGTGTGTGTTGGTTCAGTGATGGCTGGAGTAAGCGCCACCATGATGATGGCTCCCCGCTTTGGGGGTGCAGCTTAGTGGAGGAACAGGTAGGGGCTATCTCTAGGGTTCTCAGCCACATCCAGATATTCAGAATTCCAGGGAGTTTGGTTTGGAAGCAATTGATGAGCAAGTATACTCATCACCAGCAAATATTTGTCAGCCATGGTGATAGAAACATCCAACAATCAGAAGGAATTTTATCATTAGATCAGTCTGCAATTGATGCATAGCAGAACTAGACTAAGATACATGAAAATTAAGCCACTGATCTGAAATCAGATACCTACATGTCTAGATCTTGAATCCTGGCACAACATGAATCTCATTTGTTTCAGTCATAGATATAGCCTCCCAGAATGAATTTACAAAATTAAATAAACACACGTGGGGGTTTGCTCTCCAACAAGAATCATCAACACTCAGCATGTGCCTAGCTCAGAAGCCTATTGCTGAGAGCTAACAGTAATTTCACTCCCCAGTAGCTTTCATCTTTCTTTCTGCTGTAACTCACATGCAAGTCTCCTCTGCAGCATTATTACCAAGGTGTGGTGAGTACCCTTTCCTCCCTGGAGCTCATCATCCAATTCCCCACAGCTCCTAAGATTTGCTTGCCTTTTTCAATCTCTTATGATTTTCAGAATCATTTCAGTGGCTTTCACCCATGTATTTCACAATTAATTTCACCACCCTCTTCCTTTTCTCCTCCTCTTCCATCTATATTGGATCAATTTAATTAGTATACCACTTTGTGGGATACTTGGCATTTAGTTTCTTAAGTAGTGAAGTCATTGCCACTTTGATAACTTCATTATCTGCCCAGGGTATAACACCAGAAAAAAATGTCATGAGATAAGATTTGATTGAAGTATTTAAAAGAATTTGTTTAATCTCACACTCCTAACTGTTGTCTAGAATTAACCAGCCTGCTATCCTTACGGTTTCATTAAGGACCATAGTCCCAATATTCATGGTAGTTATCATTTGTAGAGTATCTAATA
>NW_004955415.1:6912527-6924039 GCF_000276665.1 Chinchilla lanigera | reverse complement strand
TTAAAGAGACTGTTGTTCTCCCAGTGAGTTTGATTGGCCCCTTTGTCTAAGATTAGGTGGCTGAGTGTGTTTTTGGTTGTGGGTGGGAAATGTGTATTGTAAATATATATTTAAAGGCAAGTCTACAGTTATAAAAGTGATGTGTGTCAATTGTAGAAAGCTTAGAAAATAAAATCAAGAAAAATTTACACCCAATGTTTCAATCATAAACATGACTAATATTTGGGGATATTTCTGCTTAGAACCCCCTTTTCCATTTTAACAGCCTTCATCCCTTCTGCCCTTCTATTCTTTCACTGTATTTTTATTTCTTGATGAAATTTATTTGTTTGTTAAGTGTGCTTTCCTCTCATTAAAAAGTAAACTTTATGAGGGCCAGAAATGTTTGCCTGTTTTATTCATATTTGTATTCCTGTTACCTAATTTGTTGACTAAATGAATTAATACTCATTTTAAAATCTCTCTCTCTGTCTCTCTCTATATATATCTATCTCTGTATCTCTATCTATCTATCTATCTATCTATCTATCTATCTATCTATCTCTATTCTTGATGTACCAGGGACTCAAAGACTTCATCATATCTTTTTGTAGGACCCTCAACTTATTACCCTTAATTTTTTTGCTCGATCCAACTTTACCAGCTTTAATACTTTAAGCATGTAGCTACTCACATTTGGTAGTGCTTATTCCTTGCATTTTGGGGCTAGTAAGAACTGTACGAAACTATGCAAGTTAAATGCCCATAACACTGTTTTGCATACCAAGGGTTCTAAACAACTAGTAGATGTGGTTATCATTAGATTTGTGTAAGGGGTTTCTGCTGAATGTTTGGTGTGAGGATGCTGGTTTAGAGCATAGCAACTTTTGTTTAGGGTTGATCTAATTGTTAACATGGTATCCATAAATAAGATTCTGAAAAATCAATTAATTTGCATTCCTTTTTCTCTCTGGAGAGAAGGTCCATATATTCACCAAAAGAGTCCATGTTATTTCACAAAATTTAAGAATATGCTTGCACTCATATTCAGTAGTTTATAGTTTTCCTGAGGGTATGAAATTTACAAGGGACTTTTAATCTAGAAAACTCAGAACTAAGTCAGGGAGAAGGATTGCGAGGTGTCTGCCAGGTGGAATAAGAGAGATCAGTGCTTATAAGAGGGATCTCAAAATGTGGTACTTTTATTATCAGCTTGTCTTATTTTAACTTCATCTGATATTTTGAAGAAATGATCAGCCTCAGTGATTTACAGAGTGTGGTGTTAAGGCTTATCAAGATGAGAAAAATTTGTCTGAGTTCACACAACTAGGAGGCAGAGCTGCAAATGTTTGCCCACTTCTGTTTATCTCCAAAGTGCAAGGAGAATGCTTTGCACTTCACAGTATTGTGCATCCTCTTACCTATTTGACTTTTAAAATAACCTTGATACATAAACAAGAAAGCTATTATCCTCCTTGTATTTGAATAAGAATGAGCCTAAAAATAGTTTTAAAAAACACTAACCAAAGTCACAAAGTCAGTGAATGGCAAAGATATGATTACCTCTAACTCATACTGTTAAGTTCTTTCAAAAACAAAAATAGCTCTTGTTCACCAAGTGTCATATATATATCCCTACCACATCCCTAAAGATAAGTATCATAATTCCCATTTTATAGGTAAAAAGAAACAGGAGTGAGACATCTGAGGAATGAAAGGTGAATGAAACACATTCTGCTGCTCACAGTCCCTTTTGAAAAATCTCAATATGGTGAAAGCATTTATTTTAAGGTATAACTCACAAGGATGAAAAGAAGGGCAGAGGAGACTTCACTGTGAACACTGAAGAATCTAGAAAACAGACAGATATGTAGAACCAAGGAAACTGAGGCATAAGTTGCCGGAAGGGAAAGCAGAAACTCAGCCAGACTCACCCCACTGAGTGCTTCAAAGACTCAGAAATTGGTGGTGTCATGAGCCTCTCATAGTAGAGATAGAAGGGGGAGATCTTAGTAATGATTACTTGATCTCTGTTCAAAAATTGTTGTGTCCCATTTACCACTTTGACCAAAGAAAAAGAAAAAAAAAAATCCCAATCTTCTTTACCCCGTAGTATGGTTTATCTTCTGGAAAGGAAGTGGCTTAGTGGGAAAGACCTAGCACAACTGAGTGTGGGGTTTCCTTACAGAAGATCGGGAGGGATCAGGAGGTGAGCACACTGGATGCTGTGCTCCTTGGTCCCTTCTCATTTAGCACGCCTCCCACTCTCTTCTTTCTTCTTGTATGATGATACTGGTGATCTCAGCAGCTTACAGAATCTTTTTATGTAGAGTTCAACCAATGCAAGAAAGGAGACCCAGAGTTATCGACATTAGAAATTTTCTAACTCAACACCCTAACCATAGTTAGAAGTTATACTTAGAAGCTTACTGTTAGCAAGACCCAGCTTACTGCTATCAGAACCTCCTAACATGAGTTTAGGTCCCTGAATTTAAATATGAGCAGACAATCAGTGTTTCCAGATATTTCAGAAAACATTTCTGATATGACTAATAGATACTACAAAATAAATACATAGAGAAAAAAATCTATTAAATAAAACAGAGAGATAGCCAGGCATGGTGGCATACACCAGCAGCTGGGAGGCTGAGGCAGGAGGATCGCTGTAAATTCAAGACCAGCCTGGGCTACAGAGTGAGCTCAAGACCAACCTGTATTGCATAGCAAGACCTTGTCTAAAAAAAAAAAAAAAAAAAAAGAAAAGAAAACAGAGAGAAGAAACAACAACCAAATAACAACAAATAATATGGAAAACGGGATACAAAAGAATAACATTCAGTGCAAAAATTAGTTTGAGGGAACTTTTTTTAGCATAAATAAAAACATTCAAATAAGGTTAGCTGGTAAATTTAAGAAAGTTTCCAAGGACAATGGGAAACAGAAATTGGAAATAGAAAGATAAACCTAAGAGAACTTAAGGGCCAATCTACAATGTCCAGTTTCTAACTAATAATATGTGGAAAGGGAAAGAAAATAGGAAGGGGAAAACATTGCTGTATAATTTAAGTTAAAATGTCTGGAACTGAAGTTCCTGGGCTTCCAGGTGGAATGAGTCTGCCAGGTGCCTACTACAATGAATAAAACAAGCCTGCAGCATCACAAAATTCCAAAATATTCAGCACAAACATCTAGTGCAAGAAGGTTCTAGAGAAGAACACTGTTATATCCAAAGGGCCAGACATCGAAATAGCTGTAATTTCTCAATGGCAATATGCAAAGCTGCGAAAAGAGTGCAACACCTTCAAATTCTAAAGGAAAATAATATCCAACCTAAAATTCAATATCCAGTCAAATGTGAATAGGATAAAAATGTTTTTCTACCAGGCAGTGTTTTAAATTTTATCTCCTGTTTAAACTTGCTTACAAAGTTGTTGTAGGAGCCAGTCACTAAAACAAGATGATAAAGTAAGAAAGATAGTGACATTGTACACAATAACTGGGTGTCTGTCATTAAAGAGCAGGGAAGGTGACCTCCCGGGTGACGGTGAGGGAGGTCCCATGAAGGCAGCTGCATCCCTCTAAACAGTGCGAGTTGGAGAAGGACAGATGGCTCAGAGAGAGATACTTTTAGGAAGGCTACAGTGTGACTGATGCACCTGAAATAGTGAAAGGAAGTTAGACAAGTGGAGAACGTGCTGAGAGTGAATTAGGAGAAGAAAAGTAAGCACATGTATAAACCAGACAATTATTGACTTCAGGGGAAATGAAAATTGTACAAGAAGGGAATATTTAACAACCAATAATAATACACTAATCATAGTTTACCACATGATTCAGCTGAGCATAGCCTTGATGTACTCAGTAGGGCGGAAATCTGTAATCTTGATCTAATTGGAATTAGTATGCCGGATACAACTACATTGGAAAGATGGGAGCATGCTGAGATTAAAACCAAGAAACAAGAAAGGCAGCTGAATCCTCAACTGCCATCTTGGAAATTCAGTCAAGTGCCCAAAACTGAACAGGAAGGAAATATAATTGTGCTATTTAAAGACATGATGGAAGCTACCAAATGTATTAGTTAAAAGAGGTAAATTTGGTTGCTTCTTGGAAGGGAAAGATGGGGAGGAGTCCAGTGAATCATCAGAATACTATTTTATCCATTTAAAAATAACAAACTTTTGAAAATATTTGATCCATTAAACTATATATCTGTATGTAGGTATAGATACATAAAATAGATAAAAATAAAAACATTTAAAAATGGAATAGATCAAAAGATGAATGGTGGTTATCTTTAGATGGCTTTGCTTTTCTTCTTTCTGCTTTTCTGAGCTTTTTATACCAAAAGCTTATTAGTTTTTCTTTAAATAAAAATAAGCTTTATCAGAAACAAGTGACTGAACCTCAGAAAGGCTAGATAAACTCACTAATATCATAGATCAGGTAAATGGTGGTCGTAAGATTCCAATTCAACCCTCACTGACTCAAATTAGTTTTATCATTCGTCAAAGCTTTCAAACTTGAGTAAACCCCTCCCCATCCTCTCCCACCTCTGAATGTCTGTTGTGCCTCTTGGTATACTATACACATGAACACTGGGTTGCTTTCATACACTTCTTTATTTCCTTGTCTATCTATCTATTTATACTTATCATCTACCAGAAAGGCAGGATTCTGGATACCAAAGATACATGCACTACAACAAGAGAAGATCATAAGCATGAGTAAAGGCACTTGAGTTCCACACACCTTGTTTACCCATTGGTGCCTAACAGAGTCTCAGACACACAGGTACTTGTGGAATGTCTGCTGATTTGCCTTGCAGCAAAGCTGTAGGTCTGGGATATATGGCTTCAGTTTCTTTCCTTTCTAGCCATGACCATCTTAGAAGGTTATATACTGTATGAGCCTTTCTTGACATCTGACTGCACTTGAGAATGAAACACAAGGGGCTGGGGATATAGCTCAGTGGCACAAGTGTGTGCCTGGCAAGCACAAGGTCCTGAGTTTGATTCCCAGTACCAAAAAAAGAAAGAAAGAAAAAAAAAAAGAATGCAACACAACAGACAAAACATTGTTCTAATTTATACAAAATACCAAAATCTACCCAAAGAATTGTCTTTGTAACCATGCTTAAAATCTATCTGTCCTGTCCCTCCTTTCCTTGGCAAATCATGCTGTGTCCATCCTTAAAAATGGGCAGGGCTTAGAAAGGAGGCTGATTCTATCTTTGTTGATAGACTGTAATTTACTGTTAGTGCCTTTCTGTTGCCATAGTGAAATACATTTACTTCTGTTCAAAGATCATGCAGCTCTGACAAAGCAAATACCCTCTGACTCCCACTGTTAATTATCCTTCAGTAGCTGTGGGGTTTTCACCCACATCCTTGCTTAGGGTACATGGTGGTTGTGAACCACATGGGGTAGAAAATGGAAGTCCTCAACACTTCTGAGTTCAAGAGATGAGAAAGTCAGTTCTTCAGGTTTTAAAATGCAAACCCATTGTTTGCAGAGAAATATGAAGTTGTAATATTAGAACAACATGTCAGTGGAGATTTTGTTGCTACTTCATTAAGAAGTCTTTTAACATTAGGTTTTTGGTAAGACTTCCCTTGGGAAGTATATATTGTCAATGATGATGGGCTAGAAAATCAGCATGAAGAAAATGTCTAGATACTTCCTCCAAAGTCATCTGAATTCTGTATAAACTTAGCATTGTCACCGTATTTCTTCCTACCTCAGTTAACAAGTACTTATTATGCACCTGCTATGTACCCAGAATGGTCCTAGGTGATACAGGTATAGTGATGCACAAGAGAAGCCCAGTGTCTGCCTTCACAGCATTTATATTCTTGGCATTCTTTGTCCTGTGCAAAGTCCTCACACAGTTCGTTTTGGCAAGAAAGGAGTCATTGTGGGCTGATGCCAAGGTAACTCATTTAGTAACAATAGCAAAAATAATAATGTATATATGGAGCTCCTAGTCTCTGCCAAAAGTCCTTGATAAACACCTTTGATGGGGCTTATTTCACCTAGTTCTCATAATAACCTTGGAAGCTATACTATATAATGATCACAGTTTTACAAATTGAATTTGTGAAAGGAGGAAATTGAATTTCAGAGATACTCATTTTTTACAGTTCATAGGGAGCACAATCCAAACTTTTAGCCAGAGTTTCGTGCTCATCATTACTATCATGCATTCTGAAACATCTAGAACTCAGAATCTGAAATCATGGAACTTGTGGCTACACAAGGTCAGAGCCAAGTCCAAACCACTCCTGGACAATTTAACTTTTATGGTTCTACAGAATTTATCTACAAAATACCAACCATAATATTACTACTTCTGGCTATTTTGGCAAGGATTAACTAAGACAGCTTATATTAACGTGCCAAAACCTACCTATGCGTGGATACACATAATAGATATCATTAGCTTTGACCTGAGATGGGGCACAGAATAAACAACAGAGGCAGGTTATTAACCACTCACAGACACCATTTGTAATTGATTGACACTCACAGGGATAGTGGGCAAATGCAGAAGGAGAGATCTAAGACCATCATTGCCTATGCAGAACCTCTTCACCTCGGGGCTTGGTTCACTCAGTAAATGTGTCCTCCTCTGCTTGGCCACCTGCTGAACTTTAACTCATTTTGCAAGGCCCAGATAAAATGCTGTCCCTCCATGAAGTTTTTTATCTTCTCCACCTTAAAACTCTCATGGCTTTTACTATTTAAAGCAAAGGTTTCTAAATAAATACCCCCAGACTAGTTCCAGGCAGATTTTATCAAAATCCCCCAAAAGCTATTAAAATAGGTTCCCAGGTCCAGCCCTCAGTGACTCTAACGCATATGAGGTCCATGAATCTGTACTTCTGAAAAAGCATATATGTGAGTTTGATGCATGGACATATTTGTAAATCACTGTAGGATCATTCAGGTGACTCTCAATACATTAAATATAAATATATAATTGCTCTATGTTACTATTATTTGTGCATATGTTTCATATCTTTTCCCAAGAAGTTGTCTCTCTGATGTTCCAATTGCTATGGTTTGAATGTGTCACCGAATTTCATGGGTTGGAAACCTAATTTCTAAATTCATACGTTGATGATATTTGGAGGTGGGGCCTTCGGGACGTAATTGGGATTAGCTAGGGTCACCAGAAGGGAGCCCCCATGATAGGGCTCACCATTTTATAAGAGGGGAACAGAGTCAAGTTTGGTAGTATGTGCCTTTAATATCTTCAGAAGGCTAAGGCAGGAGAATCATGAGTTTGAGGCAAGGCTGGGCAACATAGCAGGGCTCCATCAAACAAAGTAAAGGAGAATATTATGGCTTATATCTTGATGCTCCCCCCAAAACTTCAGCACTCATAGGTGGGCCTTTAGGGAGGTGCCTGGATCTCGGGTGTGTGATACTGGATTAGTCCACCTTGGGTTTATAGCTGGGTGTAGTTCTGGGAGGTGAAGCCTGGTGGGAAGAGGTGTGTCATGACCTGGTTGTATACATATTTCCTCCTCCCTTGAGTGCCTGCTATGTCAAGAAATGCTTTTCCTCTGGGATGCCCCTCTGCTGCGCTGTCCTGCCTTGGAGCTAGCAGAATACGGAGTAAAACCTGTATGTCTTGTGAGCTAAAATAAATCTTTTCTCCTTTAACTAGCGGATTTGGAGTATTTTTTCCCAGCAACACAAAAGGAAGAGAGAGGAGAAGCGGGGGAGAAGGAGGGGAGGAGAAAGAAGAGGAGAAGGAGGACACCTATAGTGATTGCTGACACATGCTTGGTCTGCTTTGCAGTGTGTGTCCTTCTCTATGTAATCATGCAGCAAAACCCTTCACCAGGTGCTAAACTATACTCTTGGACTTCCCAGCCTCCAAACTATGAGCGACACAAATTTCTGTTCTTTATAAATGATCCAGGCTCAAATATTTTGTTAAATCTACAGAAAATAAATTAAAACATCAGTGTAGGAACAAGATGAAGAAAAATTTAAAGGAAAGTAAAGAAGGATCAAGTCTCTTGCAACATTCCTCTCACGTTTTAGTTATCTCTTCTAGGATGCTCTGCTGGATTCCTCTGGACTGAGTTGGCTTTTCTTGCTATATGTTCCCACTACACCAAACTCCCTACAGCAGTGGTGGTGCTTACATTACTTGGAACTTAATCCATTTCACTTAAAAAAGTAGAACACTGAGTTATTGGAAGGATACTGGAGATATCTTTAGAGGAATCAAATCAAGGCTGGTGTAGATATAGAGCCAAATGCTTCATGCTGTCAAACTTACCCCTTTTCTTATGATTCTGCCTCTTCCATGTGTTTCTGTTCTTGAGCAGCTGATCTGCTTCCTCCGCATTCATCCAGTTGTTTTCATGTTCTGGAAGCTTTGAGATGGAAGAAGAAATATGCACTTCCACATGAGAAACCCAGTAACGCTATAGATTCCAAGGGCTTGAGTCACAAATTCACAGCTAGACCAAGGCTTCTGGCTAGGGTTGTGAGATAAGATGAGTACCAGGAACTGCAAGCGGCTGGTGGGACTGGAGCTCTGAGACAGGGCTGTGAAAAACAGAAGTCTTTCCATTAGAAGAGAAGCACAAATACGGATATTGTTGGGGGTCAGAACTCACTGGACTCTGTGCTGCTATTCTTTTTTTTTATGAAAGAAAGATAAGAACAATTGATTTTCTGTGTTTAGTGGAATGCGATAGAGATAGAGAACAGGATTTGAGAGCATCCAGGGAGGCCACTTGAATGAGAGTCTGCCATTTATCTGCTGTGACCATGGGAAAATTGCTTTATTTCTTTGGGCTGAAGTTTCTCTATCTGAAAAATAAAGTGGCAGTAATAGTAATACTACTTCACATAGTTGATGTAAAATTGAGGCAATTATGTAACATACTCAGAAAATGGTCAGTATACTAAATGTTAGATGTTATGGTTCCTGTCTTGATGTCCTCCCAAAGCCTCATGTGCTTTTAGATGGGGCACTTTTGGACATAGCTGAATCTAGAGTTTGTGATTGATTCATGGTGAAATGTTAGGATTAAGGGTGCTGGGATTAAGGATGACTGATGACTGGATCAGTCCACGGATTGGATTGGCACCACCCTAATCCTAGTAGATGGTATACAATATGAGGGACAGAAGGAGGCTTCTCTCTCTGTCTCTCTCTCTCTTTCTCTTTCTCTCCCTCATTGTTTTTGTTGTCTTCTACCACCATGAACTGTTGCCCCTCTGCCATGTGCCATCTGCTTTGGAATCAACCAATTATGGACTGAAACCTCTGCAAACTCTGAGCTAAATAAACCTTTCCCCCTTTAACTTTGGGTGTTGGGTATTTTGTCTGAACAATGAGAGAAAAGTAACTAAGACATTAGATATTAGCTGTGTCTCAGGAGACTGTGAACCCCCTGAAGGCCAGCAACCTTGGCTTTCTTCCTCCCAGAACCTACCACAATTTGAGGCTGTTCTTATACAAGCAACTAATAATCACATGTCATCCGTGAATGGAAACTGAGTTTAGTGAAAGATGTCTATGAGAGCCTTTCCTGCACCTGAGATCTTCTGTTATCCTCAGTGTAAAAAAATCAAGTGTCCTGTGGACTGGAGACCAGAAGCAGGACCGGTGGTTAGGTAAACAATTCTTCTTTTACATTGCACTGAGTTGGCCTTTAGAGAAGCGCAGCCTTCAGCAAAGTCATATTTAAGCAGAAAAATTATATGAAAAATTAAGAAAAAAGGCAGACAAGGCTTTTGCTTCACTTTTTCCCCCCACTGGGGAATGTGTCTTATCTTGGTACTTTTAAACTTAATCAGGCTGCACTGGTTTAATCTGCTAGCAAGTGGTACCATAGAGTATTGGAATTTAACATTGTGCTGTATAAGCAAAATATCTACTAAAAATGTATCAGTGTAAACAAGATGCAAACAACCTCCATTAAAAGGATATTCTTACAAAGCATTTTCAAAACATCCACCTCTTAGTGGTCACTCCTATGAGTGCAAACCAAGAGATTATCACTTGTTTTAGCTTTCTTTTTCTCCTGTTTAGGCAGTACTGGGGATTGATCCCTGGGATGCTCTAGCATTGAGTAAACTGAGCTTGTATCCTGAGCTGTTTTTATTTTTTATTTTGAGACATGTGTCACTGAGTTACTCAGGCTGGCCTTGAGCTTCTGATTCTCGTGCCTTAACCTTGCTAGTAGCTGTAATTATAGGTATGTACCACCTGGTACCTTTTAATTTATACAGTAGCAGGAAGACTTTTTGAAAATGATGTAATTTAGAAACTGTGTTGTTTTGTGTATTCTGAGTAGGTAGAACATAACTTACTCTAGTGCTAGAGAAAAACTTAACAAAATGAAAGCATCCGCAACAAAATTTTGCGTTAAAAGTTATTCATTTAAAATATAAGTAGGTGATTTTAACACTTTTAAAGTTGAAAGAAAGACACAAACCTATAAGATCATGAGGTAAAAGATTGACATACTTAACTATATAAAATTTAAAACTTTTATATTGTTAAAGTTTTAAAGCCAAAAGAAAAACAGACAACTTAGAAAAATACTTCCTGAGATATGTTAAAGGCAGAAATATTTTATTTAATAATTTTAAGTGCACTCAAAGATTAAAAAAAGCTAACAATTCATTAAAGATAGGCAAAATATATAAATAGGCAGTTTGCTAAAAACATGTATTATAGATATGTGCAGTTGGGACTTTCTCTAAAATAGACCACATTCTAGCCCATAGAGCATACCTTCCAAAATGCAAAAGAATTGAAATTATCCCATGCATATTATCTGACCACAGTGCAATGAAATTAGAAATTAATGACAAAAGGAACTCCAAAAACTCCATAAACAGTTGGAAATTAAACAACAACCTCCTACATAACCATTAGGTCACAGAAGAAATTAAAAAAGAAATTAAAAAATACCTACAAACAAATGAAAATGTAAATACAACTTACCAGAATCTGTGGGATGCAATGAAAGCAGTCGTCAGAGGAAAATTTATAGCAGTGAACTCACATATAAGGAAAACAGAAAGAAAACAAATAAATAACCTAATGCTACACCTCAAACTTTTAGAAAAAGAAGAAGTCAAGCTCAAAGCCCAAAGAAGGGAGGAGATTATAAAGACCTGGGCAAAAATTAATGCAATTGAGATGAAGAAATCCTACAAAAAATAAATGAATCAAAGAATTGGTTCTTTAAAAGAACAAATAAAATTGATATACCCCTAGCCAACCTTATCAAAAAAGGGAAGAACTCAAATTCATGCAACAAGAGCTCAAATTCATGCAATAAGGAATGAAAAGGATGAAACTACTACAGATTCTACAGAAATTCAGAAGGTGATTAATACCTACTTTGAAAACCTTTACTCCTTAGGATAGAAAACTCAGAAGAAATGGACAGCTTCCTAGGACATACACGAATTACCAAGGTTGAGGCAAGAAGATATAAAAATCCTGAACAACCCAATATCAATTAATGAGATTGAAAATGTGATT
>NW_004955415.1:6896006-6911955 GCF_000276665.1 Chinchilla lanigera | reverse complement strand
GGAACAAGACAAGGATGTCTGCTGTCACCACTCCTGTTCAACATAGTTCTGAAACCATTAGCCAGAGGAATTAGACAAGAGAGAGAAATAAAAGGAATAAGGATAGGAAAGGAAGAAGTAAAACTATCACTATTTGCAGGTGACATAATACTTTACATGGAAGATCCCAAAAACTCCACAAGAAAACTCCTTAAATTAATCAACAAATTCAGCAGTGTAGCTGCATACAAAGTCAACACCCAAAAATCAATAGCATTCCTATACACAAACACCAAGCAGACTGAGAGAGAAATTAAGGAATCCATACCTTTCACAATAGCATCCAAGAAATTGAAATATTTAGGAATCAATCTAACAAAAGATGTAAAAGATCTATTCAGTGAAAACTACAGTACTCTGAAAAAAGAGATTGAAGAGGATTTCAGTAAATGGAAAAATATCAGTTGCTCATGGGTAGGAAGAACCAACATTGTGAAAATGGCCATACTACCAAAATTTTTGTACAGATTCAATGCAATTCCCATTCAACGACCATTAGCATACCTCACAGATCTAGAGAAAACTTTCTTTAAATTCATCTGGAACCAGAAGAGACCCAGAATAGCAAAAGCAATCCTGGGCAACAAGGACAAGTCAGGTGGAATCACAATCCCTGACCTGAAATTATACTACAAAGCAACTGTAGTAAAATCAACATGGTGCTGGCTAAAAAACAGACAGGAGGATCAGTGGACAGAGTGGAGGACACAGACACAACCACAAACATGCTCAGCCACCTGATCTTTGATAAAGGCACCAAACAAACTCACTGGAAGAACGATAGCCTCTTTAATGAGTGGTGCTGGAAAAATTGGCTTGCCACCTGCCAAAAACTGAAAAAAGTCTATCACCATGCACCAAACTCACGTCAAAATGGATCACAGATCTCAATATTAAAACAGAAACACTAAATCTACTGGAAGAGAAAGTAGGTAAAAACCTTGAACACTTAAGGGTAGGCAGAGAGTTCATGAACAAAAACAAAACTGCACGTGAAATATTTCAAAGAATCAACAACTGGGATCTCATCTTACTGAAAAGTTTCTGCACATCTAAAGAAATAACCAGCAAAGTAAAAAGAAGACCCACAAATTGGGAAAAAATTTTAGCTGACTGTCCCTCAGACAAAGGTCTTCTATCTAGAACATATGAAGAATTAAAAAATGTCAGCCCCCACAAATTCAAAGACTCAATCCAAAAATTGGCAGCTGAGATGAATACATACTTCTCAGATAAAGAAATACAAGTGGCAAATAAATATTTGAGAAAATGTTCAACATCATTAGTCATTCAAGAAATGCAAATTAAAACAACATTGAGATTTCATCTCACCCCAGTAAGAATGGCTATCGTTAAGAAATCAACCAATAATAAATGCTGGCGAGGCTGTGGAGAAATAGGAACTCTTCTCCACTGCTGGTGGGAATGCAGACTGGTGAAATCACTGTGGAAATCAGTTTGGAGATTCCTCAACAAACTAGGTCTAGAGGTCCCATTCAACCCAGTTATTCCCCTTCTGGGTCTTTTCCCAGAAGATTGAAAACATCACATCACAGTGATATATGTGCATCTATGTTCATAGCAGCACAATTTGTAATTGCTAAATTGTGGAACAACCCAAATGTCCATCCACTGAGGAATGGGTAAAAAAATATGTGGTACTTCTATATGATGAAATATTACTCATCTATAAAGAAAGATAAACTGGAGGCTTTTATAGGTAAATGGTCACAACTAGAGACTATACTCATAAGTGAAATAAATCAGACCTGCATGTGTAAGCATCATATTGTCTCACTAGTGTAAGACCTGAAAGAGTGAATAAAAACTAGGAGGTATGATAGACACTGTGAAATGAAAAGAAAATGCTCAAAAGTAAAGGGCAACTGGGGTGTGGGAAAAGAGAAGCAAAAGAAGTGGAAATTACGTAAGTATGTGTATACAGCATAGCTAACATAGTTGTACTACTGTCTTCTATTGCTCTACAGAAAGCAACAGTTAATGATTACTTGTTTGAGACATGACGTTAGTCTTAATTTGTTTTCCTGAGAAGCCACTTTCAAGATATCAATAAGTAATACAACAACCATGGCTAATTTCCTACAACTTTGTCTGTAACTCTTTTGTTTGTGTTGTTCTTATGCTATTTTGTAAATGGATGTCTGTCTGTTAATATGTTTCCCTTCTTTTATTTTTCAAAATAAAAAAATAGGTATGTGCCACTTCATTCATTAAAGTCATGCTAAAAATCAATTATTCAATCTTTTTCACATCTCAGATCCCCGATGGTTGATGGGATAGTGCTGGCAAAGTGCTGGGCACAAAAATCGTTCTCACACATCGTCGATGTAAAGGAGGTTGGGTGCAACATCTTTGGAGGCCCCCTACAATGTGTATTGCACTCGAAAAGTTTTGTAAATGTAGTTTAGGCAGCAATTCAACTTCTATAAAAGTAGCCTGCCAATGTGTACGAAAAGCCCATCAGGGACATCTGAGGTAGGATTGTTAGCAATAGCAGGTAATTAAACCAGTTTTCAAAGCTCATTAACAAATTTTTTTGGGGGATGAGTGTGTGTGTGTGTGTGTGTGTGTGTGTGTGTGTGTGTGTCTCATACTGACACAGTAGAAGACAAAGAGGTACAATATTAAAATAATTAGACTATATGTAGACTGTATGTAATGAAATGAAAAGAAAGACTGTAGAGTTACATAGAAAGGACTTAGCAATCTGTTCTCCTGCAGGAGTGATAGTATAGTCACCAGGTTGGGTCTGTGAGGTCTCTGAGGCTGAAATAGAGAACCTGTTCCACCCTTTTAAGATTAGTTTGCAGGTCTGCTGACTCTTGTCACAGAAAAGAAGTTTCAGGATACACCCGTAAAAAAGAGACATGAAAAGGGTTTATTTGACACGCTCCATTCTAGAGTGGAGTCACTCAGAGAAATGAAATCATGTTACACATGGGAGTAGGGCACATTTAGGCCTTCTGGGTCGGTGATTCAGAATGTGCAATCCTACTATGAGATCACATTGTAAGCCATCTCCATGCATTTCAAGTCAAGATGTGTTGTCTGAAGTTGAGATATGCTTCAGACATATGCAGCTCTTTCCTAGGCTTGAGGAAAGGCAATTTCTAGGTGAAGAGAATAGGTCTAGTGCCAGAATTTGGAGAATGTTGCAAGAGGACCTTTACAAATTTTCTTGTGTTGAGTGGGTTTCCTGAAAGGAAAAAGGCTTGTCCTGAAGTTGTAATTTTTTAAAAAAATTTTAAATCATGATTTCCTTGTCTCTTTCTTACCAACTATTGTGGTTTTTTCTTAAAAACCTATCTCAGTGTGTTTCTCTTACTGTTGAAAAGAAAAACACATACACAGAGAAAAATCTCTTAAAGGAGGGGCTGGGGATTTAGCTCAGCGGCAAAAGCACCTGCCTGGCAAGCACAAGGTCGTGAGTTCGGTTCCCGGTACCGGAAAAAAAAAAAAAAAAAATCTCTTAAAGGATACACAGGAATTTATAACAGTGGTTGCTTAGTGGGAATGAAACTGAAAATTTGAAATGGAAAGGTGGCCCAGTTTTCACTGAATAACTGTCTTTTAAAAATGATTTGTAAGTGTTAGTTTTCAGTGGGCCAGATATTGTACTTCTGGCTTACCTTGTTTCATATTGGAAGCCACATGCAAGCTAAATTTAATTAGCATCATCTTATAGATGGGATATTGTGGTTTGGAAAGGTTAAGGGGTCACACAGCTGCTGTCCTGTTCCATTGTCCCTAGAAATATATACATAAACAGCAGCGTGTACTGTTCTCAGTAGATGCATATACACTTATGATTTGGTACTTATTAAAGTTTAAGTCAAGTTTCCTAAAAAAATAAAATATTTTACATCAAAAATTTAAAAAAAATAGATTTTTTCTTTATCTTCTAGAGGGTATTTCTCCCAATTTCCAACTGGCAAGGTATTATTCCAAATTCTAAAAGGGCTTCCTCCTTTCCTTCCTTCACCACTGTTCATTACAGAAAATACTAAGGCTGGGGAATGGTAAGAGAAGTCAAAGAAAGGAAATCAGCACCAGCACTGCATCTCAGAAGCACTATGTTTTTCTGAGACAAATCTTGGAACAACTTGATTTGGTTCTTACAATTCCAAAAGAAAAGAGGAAGAAGTTCCTTGTACTTCTCCTGATTCTACTGCTGGGTTAAGTAGGTTTACCATAAGAATGACACTGAGACTACTTCAGAAATAAAAGTAGTGGTTAAGAGCTGAGTCCAGAATCAGAAAGGTTTGCTTTTAGACAGTTCTTATATCCCTATAATATTGAGAGGTTTCTGCTGAAAAAATAATCTACAATTCTAAATTCATATCTGTATCTGCATCTCTCTGTCTCTCTCTTTTCTAACTAGTGATTCTGTTCTTGCACATTTAAAAGAGGGCTGTACAGACTGACTAAGAACTTCCTCAGTCACTTTATCTCTTACTGCCTCTCACTCACTTCCTCTCAAGGTTTTTGTTACATGTGGAAATGACTGTAGATGTGGATTTGGACTAGGGTTGTTTCTTTCTTCAACTGACTACCTATGTATTTAAGGACACTAAATAAGATGAATAACTCTAAAACTTCAGATCTGTCACTTTTCTGAGATCTGACATTTGGGAGGAACACATTACTTTAGGCAGTTTTGATAGTCTACATTTACCAGGAACTTGATATAAGTGCCTTTGTCATTTTCAATTAAGTTTAAAGTGGTTAAAAAAGAGCATGGCACAAGAAATGGATTAATATCACAATGAAACTTCATGCTTTCTAGGTACTTGGTGTATACTTGGGAATTCAAAATTCATCATTCTAGACTAGACTGCTAGTGGAAAAATCACAGTGCGTTATTGATTTGGTCAAGATCAAATCTTGGACTTGCAAATAAATCCTGATCAGTTTTTTAAAATACTGTTATGATAAATAACACATAATTCAGACTCATATAATGGGTGTAAAGAAGCCATTGCATTGGTTATTTCAATATGAATCCCTGGAGAAAATGTATGGAAGTATTTTGTAAATCTTACCACAACCCATGTAAGAAATATAGTTGCATATCTACACACACGTATAAAACTAAAGCAAAAATTTCAGAGATAATACTGATCTTACCTCATTTAAGACCTTTCTGGTATCACCACTTCTGTTGTATGTTTTAAAACTTATGACCACAAATTTATTTAAAAACCCAATAATGAGTCCTGACTCAATTCAAAACCTGTTGCCTTAGAGGACCCAAATCTCACAGGCCTCATAGTTATCAGAAACAATCATTTGAGTAGCTTGCGTGTGTTCTGATAGCGTAGTTTAATTTATTTGCTGAGACCCTATTGTGCTAGATTCCGTGGGAACTGTAGAGATTTTTGCCTCCACCTACCTGAATCTTAAATACTGTAAGGTTGCAGGGAAACTATAGTAAGCAAAATGACGTCCAACCCCTGCCTTCATAGAACTTAGGTTAACCTGGATGAAGTGAACTAAAAAATTCAAAGATCAGTCATTCACTTGAGTAACTATGTTAAGCAATAAACTATTTTATTGCACTTTCTGGGTAAAGGTATTCTCACGTAGGAGAGTCAGTTCCATTTTTACAGGTGAGGAAAAAGAGATACAGAGACTGTTATCTCAAGTCACATTGTTATTCTGAGTGCAAATCCAGGGTTATTTTAAAATATCATCTTACATGATTGCATGGGTTTGTGCTAGAAATAAGATGATTTGATGGATCAGAAGAGAAAATGATGAAGTCATAAAAATACTTGATCCTTGGAAAACTAGGAAATACCTCAGAGGTCCCCTTACCATTTCTCTTTTCTGAAGGGGGGATTAATCTAATCATTCTTTTTAAAAGAGACAAAATAAGTCTATTAATGAAATGAGTCATTTCTTCAAGTGTTTCAAGATATTTTCTGAATAAACTCTTAATATCCCTCATTTTGTATTTAACCATTTAATCCTTATTTCAAAACGTGGAAACCAAATTAAACATTCTTTTCAAGGCCATCAGGGCCCGGAACCAAACAAGGATGGTCACTTGCCAGGGAGAATCTAAAATTGTTCTTCTGGTCACCGTGCATTTCATGATCCCTATCCACGAGAACACGTAGACTCCAGACTACACTTCTGCAGCTTTGCATGGCTAGGAGCTGGAGATGTAACGCGGCCCACATGCAAGGCCATCTTGGCTTCTGCAAATGTATGAGTATACTAGTTTCCTACTTGAAGAAAAGCAGAATTATTCATATATGAAGGTTGATTGTGGAAACAAAATAGGAAGAGGTTATTTTTAAAGTGCTCATTTAAGTCAAGGCGTATGCCGCTAGGCCTGGATCTCTCTCCATGATTGCTGTGTTTGGAGATGCTTTCCTGAGCTTGCTGTCTTGCAGCAAATCACCGGTTCTATGTTCTTAGGGCTATGAGACCTCTATTCTTCTTAGCATTCAGCAGGAGTTTGAATTTTCTACTTATTTTTGTGATTATGTCATCTATGAAGGTCTCTGTCTTTATAAAGCCTTTGCTAGACTCCAGGGTTAAGAAAGATATTCTTTTTTATTCTCAACGTTACTGTTACTACTGTCTCCTCAGCATTAGCACTTTGATCAACACAGAAGTGGTCAATGAATCTTTATTGAATGGATAAACTGGCACTTAAGGGTCACTTTGATTGTTTTAAACAGAGTAATCCAGCTAAACTCATGTTCTCTCACTCTCTCTTTTTTCTTTCTTCCTTCATTCTTTTCCTCCCTCCTTTTATCCCTCCTCTCCTTCCTTATTGCCCTGGGGATTTTATATTGATTAGCTACTAAAGAGTGATTGATAATCACTCATAATGATGTTCATTTTTATTGTCTTTCAGTCAACTTTGACCACTTTGAAATTTTGCGAGCCATTGGAAAAGGCAGTTTTGGGAAGGTGAGTACTCAGTTGATCAGCTGTGGCTCCAGAACAGAAGGCTTGAGAATGTTCAGATTACTGAGTTACTGCGACCACAAGGACTGATAATTCAGAGATGTTTTTTAAAGGATTTTTATAAAATTGCCTCCACAATTTGAGGAAAGTAAAAGGGCAGCTACATAATGAATATATACTATTCTAAGAATTACCTTATTCAAGACAAACCTATTTACTTTACAAGGTGACGAGAATAATTCTTGAATAAGAATTTTGTTATTCAAGACAAACCTATTTACCTTATTCAAGACAAACCTATTTACTAAAGTTTGAGACTTCTGTCTACCCTAAAGGGGACTGAGATTTCAGAATCATTTTCAAATGGTGCCACCTATAAATCCAACGATGGCTATCTTTTCAGTATAAGCATACTTCTTTTCACACAGGAAAGAAGACTTCCAATTTCAATTTCCTTTGCCCAGGTTTTATGGTGTATTTTCAAAACCTTACCATGAAAAATATACATAGCCAGATTTTTGGTAAGAAACTTCCAGATTCAGTCTCTGATTATTAGTGTTTCAGTGGAGGTATACCTTAACAGAGCATATTTCATAGCAAATTTACATTTAACTTCATCAAGAATTATATGGCTTTCTAACAGAAAGTCAGAAACATGGACATCATATCTGGTGCTCCCTGGTGCTTGGAGTCTGCTTCATCACATCACCAGTGCTGGTAACCAGAAACTCTGCCCAGTGTCTTTCACCTTGATAGTTTAGTTGTATCCATTGCTGTCAGCTGACGTAGGAGTGAGATTGCCACTTAAGGATTCCTGATGTGAATGCAGCTTTAAATGCTGTTTTTAAAAATTCCCAGAAACAAAACCAGGCAAACGTGTTTCAGAAACCAGAGATTCAAGAATTGACCTGGTGCATGGGGAAGAAAATGAAAATTTTACTCCTGAATGAGAACTTTAGTATCAGTGAATTTGAAAATGATGAAGCAACCAAGCCTTGCTAAAGACCAAGTCCTAGTTGTCTCACAGCCATGATTTGTCTTCACCCTACTCACTTCTTTCCTTGGGGTTGCGTTATTAGGTCTGCATCGTACAGAAGAATGATACCAAGAAGATGTACGCCATGAAGTACATGAATAAACAAAAGTGTGTGGAGCGCAATGAAGTGAGGAATGTCTTCAAGGAGCTCCAGATCATGCAGGGCCTGGAGCACCCTTTCCTGGTGAATCTGTGGTGAGTGATTTGACCAGACCTCTGAATAGTTTTGCTCCTGTCTGTGTCTCCAAGCACCATGGCAAAAATGCACCTTGATTTCCAGGTGTACCTTTGCAAGATACTCATCAGGGTCATCCTCAAAGGCTTGTGGTCGTCTTGATTTCTTTGGAGACCAGTAAAACAGGTTACTGATAAAAGCCAATGTACCTTGCTTCATTCATCACAGTTCCCTTATCCTATGTTTTCAAAATGCTGTAACTAAATGGGCTGAAAAGGAATAGGTCAGGTGCCTTGTTACTCATTAGATACTTTTTTTTCCTCATAAGCTGTGGGGTAGGGACTGTGGATGCAAAGTATTGCTGCAATGGTTAATACGAGGTTGACATTTAGAATTTGTACAAAGCAGTTTCTCCCTGAAATAACTGACAATAAAACTGATCTCTTTGTAGCATACTTAAGGAACTACAGGTCTACCTGTGACTTGCCGAGTGATATATGCTCCTTTTCTCCTTTTCTCAAATCTAATAGATTTGAACAGAAGTGGAACTAATTTATGTCAGACATCAGCCTACTGTGACCTGTTCTCAAAGCCATTACTATTGTCCCAGGCTTAGGAAATGGCAGAGAAGCTTACAACATCTGTCACCTCCATCTTTTTTCTTGTGTGTCAAGGTCTTTATGTTTCTCCTTCATTTTGCTCTACATTGTAATGCTTCCATTATGCTAAGAGCCGGTTCTTAAAGCTAATTCAGTATGAGTGTTATTTAAATATGCATACCAAGCAGTTCTTACCAGCAAAGGCAAAAAAGTCTTTATCCAGAGAATGCTAATGGAGAAATAATTGAGATCACTATGTGTTTAGGGGCATCCTTCTGGAGGAATCAGTGCATAAGACTTGCCTCGATCCATCTTTAATTAATAAAGCTTACTTAATAAACAATTCGCTCAAAGCCTGTGTGCCACAGTTGAAAAGAAGATGGTTCTATGTGACTTGGAAAGAGATCTATTATAGTTTATGAACTATTCAGACGCGGTACGAGTCTAATTTTGGCTCAGCCTCAGTGTATTTAATCAGCATTTTAGAGTAGCCTATTCAAAATACTGCCATGTATAAAGTTAAAATGGATACAGCTCTGTCTCCCTTCGCAATCATCAGATCATCTTTCCTTCTCTGTCCCCGCGCCCTCCCAATGCCAGTGTGCTGTCCCATCACAGCCTCCCTTTGTTGAAAGTCATAGTTCCTTTTATAAAAGTTCAGCCAATTAATTGTCTTTTTTTTTTAAGGCCAAGAAGTCTTCATGAGAATAGATACAGCATTCTTCCCTTTTGTGTTTGTTGCTCATTGCAATGTGGCCACAGTTGATTCATTCTATTCCTGTATTTTTAAGACATAGGTGTTTGAGACTTTAAGATGCAAAGTTTCGAAGTTTTATTTGCAACTTTGGTGTCATACCAGACAACATTCTGTTTTCCTTGCATGTTGATCACACACACACACACACACACACACACACACACACACTTGTACATTCTTTCCTTGTTTACACTTCTCATACTTAATCTCACAGTGAAACATTGGACACCCTGTTTTCCTTCCTTGCTCCATAAAGATAGAGAATTCTGAACATATTCATCACCAGTGCGCTAGTGTGAACGTCGGAAAGACAAATTTGAAGGATGTTCCGAAGCATTACAGGAAGTTGTATGAGAAGGGTCTTCTATTCATTCTCTGTTATTGCCTCTGTTGTTTGTTTTGTTTTCCACCCTCATTCTGCAAATTAAGCATCCTCCAATATATTGTACACAATTTAACCAATACTTATGTCTTGGACTTTACTTCCATTTACCTGTACAGCCCCAAAACCTATAGCTGATTTCTTTAAGGAACATTGTATAATTCATAAAATAATAGCCATATGATTTTATCACCTGCCTCCTTTGTGTGCTCTATTTTATAGACATACTTGATAGTCCTTTCCATATTGCTTTGGATAATCTTTTCATCCTTGCTGAAAATGCCCCCAACCTTGGGACCCTGGGGATATGTTTAGGAAACTCCAGTTTCAGGCTGGTGGAGAAACGTAAATTCTTTTTTAAGCAGGCTTTATACTGTGAAGAAATACGTGCACTGTGTGTATGTGTACATGCACACATAAATATATGACATTTGAAAACTTTTTTGCTCATTTTACTCAATTTGAAAGTAAGAAAATAGCTCATAGAAAAATGAAAATTCTTCAAGAATCATGCAGCCTTGAAGCAATGACTCCTGCACGTGGGTGTGTGCTTTAATGTCTGCATATGGTTTCCTGATTTTAATCATGCCTTAGTCCTGTCCATTTCTTCATTTGTGAGTATATCTACCGGGTCTCAAAAATAAGTTGTAATTTAGGATTTCCCTTCAAAATACAGGATGCACAGTTATATTTGAATTTCAGGTAAAAATAACCAAATATCTTTAGCCTATGTGCTGGGTATCACGCAAAACATGTTTTTACTGAAGGCTATTCATTATTTATCTGCATTTCAAATTCAGCTGGGTATCTGCTACTATTATTTGTTAAACCTGGGCAATCTAACAGACAGCCATAATGTAAGGAGATAGTGGTGAGCAGCAGTGGATAGAGTCCTGCTTCACGGTATGTTACCACTGACTGGGAGAGACTAACCTTAGTGAAATAGCACACGAGTATATGAGCTGTGAATAGACACAAAAGGAAGCCATGCAGAGGCCTGTGTGTTGGGGGCTTGCATGCTTCAAGGAAAGAAGTTCACCAGTGAGGAGCAGGGGTATAAAGAAAGGAAGAACACGCACAATTAACATCCAGCGTGCCAGCCCTCACAGACCGGGCCCAGCTCAGGAACACAGTGTTCAGATATAGGCCACGTTATCAAGTGAAGGCTGCCAGACAGGGCTGGCATCCAGGAAGAATAAATAAAATCTTCCTTCCAGTCCCTCCCTGAGGGCTGTTAACAAAGCCCTGGCAACCCACAGCCTGAAAACAAGTCTGCCCCAGTGATTCCCAACACAGCCGGGGCCCCAGGTGGCTTTTGTTAATTGAGATTAAACCTGCAGCTGCACAGAACTCCTCAGGGCCTCTCTCTGTGTACCTGTGTCCCTGGCCCTGCGAGCAGAAGGGCTCCATGCATGACTTGCGCAAATTAGAAGAGAAGATCAGCTGTCTGAAGTGGCAGTAGGATAAGCCTCTCAGATGGCTGAGCACAGCTCCGGAAATGAGTTCCCTGCAAGCTGACCTCATCGTCTCTGCTCGGTGCTGCTTTTTTTCATGGAATCATGGCCTGCGAAAACTCAGATGGCCTTTAGAGCCATGGTATCAATAATTATAACTTCCAGGAATAGTGTCCTGGTACTGTGGCTTTTACCAGATTATACCCTTAATTTGTCCTGAGAAACTTAGTTGATAGGGATTGTTATTCCCATTCTACAGCTGGGGAAACTGAAGCTCAGGGAGGCTCAGGGTGACCCCAGCTTCCTAGAGACCAACTGACAGAGCTGGGACTCACACCCAAGAATCCTGACTTCAGAGCCCCTGCTCCTCCTTCTGCACTGGGCTGTCCCCTAAAGACACCTTTGAGACTTCCTTATGATTATGAGGAAGTGGAATTTATCTTGCTGATTGTCATTCATACCCAACAAGAACATTCATACCCTACAGGAACATTCATGCCCGACAAGCCCCATGAAGCGGCTCTGTTTTTCTCTATCTTATTCCCCAGCTCTTACAACAGTGATTTGCACACAACAAGTGCTTCATAAATAACTGTTGAGTCAGTGAATAGTTAGTAGTGAGAATAAATGAATAGTTAGCAGAGAGAAGATGACCCTGCCTCCTGATAATGGTCCCTTTCCTGTAATGCCCTGGTCACCTTTTGTATGCTCACAACCACACAGGCCCACTTCAGATTCTTTGCAGACCCTGTAGTCAGTAGCACAAGTTTAAGTCCCTGCTCTACCATTTAGTAACTGTGGATTAGGCCTATTAACACCAGGTACTTTACTTGGTTTCCTCATTTATAATTGGAATAACAGCAATATTCAAGTTGTAAGGCATTACTATGCATACTAAAAATATGTGTATAAAGTACCTCCAACACTGGTGCTTAATAAATGCTGACTTTAAAAAAACAACCAAGTGAGGCCCCTCTCAGAATCTTTTCTTTGCACCCTTATCAGAGAAGATTTATTTCTAGTGGTTCTGTGGACTGGGCCAGCTTAGCCGCACCTGTGTGCAATACATGGGTTCACCTTACAATGAGACCCACTAGTCTTATTAAAGATAAGGGCCTAGCCTAATCTTTTTCTTCTGCTACTGATATAGGGGAATAAATGTAATTCCCAATGTGCTAGATGTTCATGTTCCCCAAAATGGAAGAATGAATTTTAAGGAGAAACACAGGTTGAGAGTAAAAAATCTTTATTGAGAGAGAGAGAGATAGCTCCTGAGAGACAGAAGGGGACCTGAAAGTGGGTTGCCTATGAGCTCACTTCTCAAAGGAAGTCTTACAGAGCAGAATCACAAGGTGGGTACAACATGGTCAAAACTATGATCTACCAATAAAATTATCAGTACAGCAATTAGGTAAGATTGAACCAGTGGAGAAGCAGATCATGTAGCAAGTGTACATGGAAAGAACAAAACCTTTAGGAGAGGATGGATCAGAGGGGTCCTGGTCACCCACCCGGGTGACTGAAGTCTATCTACACTTTATTGGACTAGGTGATACCAATTATACTATCCCCTGGGGAGGTACATAGACCTGGTCATTTTCTCTTTATCTTAAGACCTGGCCTCCAGCAAATGTACCTCCTGCCCCAATTGTAACAGGTTCTTCTCTGCACTGACTGCCCCAAGGGCCCAGCCCTGTCTGCCTGCCTATCATGTTTCCACCTAACTTAGCTGTCTGTAATACTATGCGGCTAGGCTTGTCTTCACACAAGAATGGAAAAGCTCCTGATAGGACAGGGAGGACAAGCTTCACGAGTCCTCTGCCAGCCTCTGCCTATGTCATGTTGGCTAAAATCTCACGTGCCAAAGCAAGTCATGAAGTGGGATTCAGATTCGCCGAGAAACAGGTTCTACCTCCTATAGGACATGAGTCAAAAATCACAAAAGGTGGGGCAGGAATAACTGTGGCCACTTTTGAGAACAATTGCATGAAATATACACGATATCAAACTATAATTTTGGTTTACTTATTATTTAATTTTTATTAACGTCCCTTTGCAATACATAATATTTACATTCATTTTGGCGATCTGAAAAGTATACATAATTCCTTGATCACTTTTGATCCCTTTGTCCCTCCCTCCCCCTACCATCTCCTTTCCTCTGATACCTTCCCCCTTCTCTTTAAGGTCTGCCTCCCTTTAAGTAGTCAACAAAATGATGAAGTAAATAGCAGAAGCTATGACTGACTACTGATGACTGACTTGCTGAAGGACTACTGAGAGAAATTAACTAAGTCTTTACAATGTAGACTTTGAGTTATCGCTTACTCATCCAAATTAGAAAAGTTTCCTCTATTGATACCACAAGAAACCATTAGAAATTTGAGCTAAAAGGAAATCCACTGGAAGGATACAGTGTAGTTTAGTAAGAAGTAAAGGTGAAGAAGCATGTCAGGAAGGTTAGGGATGAGGACAGTTCTGGAAATCTAGATAGCAGGGACTGATGGACAAGTTCTTTTTTTTTGGTTTTTCTCTGGTACCGGGAACCGAACTGACGACCTTGCGCTTGCCAGGCAGGCGCTTTTGCCACTGAGCTAAATCCCCAGCCCCTTGATGGACAAGTTCTTGAGGCTGTCTGGACAGAGTCGGGTCAGTCCTGATTGATTTTCTAACCTGGTGTCACCCACCGAAGATTCAAATCCTAGGAGAAAATTCGACCAGCCTTGCTCAAAAGTGCATCTGCCCTTTGACTACAAGAAAGAGGAAAAGAAATAAGGTCTCTTGGATTGTTCGCTCGAGCAACTTGGATGACTGCCATTCACGGAGAAGGGACATGTAAAGAGATGATTAGTTGTGAAAAATCAAGAAAATTCTTAGCTGTTATTTTTGAGCTGCTTCTTAGTAATCCAAATAGCCATTTCCTAAGGAGTGAATCTGGAGATCAGAGGACAAGTTCAGACTCCAAGAAGTCTAACAAAATACAAATATAGAAAACTTTGGCTTGGAGATGCTGTCTAAACCAGGGATATAAAGGGAGCACCTTTGGAAAGTGATTGAAGACAAGGGCCAGGAACTTGTCTCAGAGCAATCTGATCGCTCTCGTAGAAGAGGAATATTCAGGAAAGTGGGCAAAGAGAACGCTGCAGAGGTACTGCATTTGCTATTCTTCTAGTCGCCATACAAATGTGGGTCTCTTCATCCTGGTCCGTCAGTTGGCTGATATCCCCTTGGATATTTATTAATCTGTCTTAATTACTCTAGCTTTATTCTGGATATCCAGTAATGTAAGTGTTTTGAATTATGTTAGCTGGTTTGGCCCTTTACATGTCCATATAAATTTTATAGTTCACCTTTTAATTTGTATTTTAAAATAGCTACTATTGTATATTGAGCCACACTGAATCAATAGATTGTCAGGGAAATTAATATATTTTTAAAATAGTAAACAATTTATATATGGTATATTTTTCCTTATTTCCTTAGTTATCACTTAATTCCTCTTTGGTTTTAGTTTTTAATGTAGTTTTTAGTGTGCAGGTCAGCATGTCGGTCTTTAAGACTGACTCTTAGGTATTATTTTTACAATATTACAAGTGGTATAGTTTACCAAAATTTTATTTTCTAGCAGTTTGTTGCTTATATATGACTTGCTGTTAATATTGAATTGTGTCTAGAGGCCAGGCTAAAGTTGCTTCACAGTGTTAGTTGTCCCATAGATTTTCTTGGATTTTTGATACTTACAATCATGTTGTTTATGAAGGACAGTTTTACTTTTTCATTTCTAACCCCTTTTTTTAATTATAAAGAGAAAAAAACCCAATAAAATAATATGGAATTTCAGAACAAGATGATAGGAAATTAACAATGGTTATTATACTGTATATTGTTATCTTCAAAGTTGTTGATCAGATTTGGGCTGGGGATATAGCTGAGTGGCATATGCTTGGCATGTGCTTGGCAAAGACCTTAAAAAAAAAAATTGCTCAAATTGCCAGATGTAGGCATGCAAAATTGATCAAACAATATAAGCACTAACCATTCCTTTCAATGAACTAATAGAAATTAGTAGTAAAATTACCTTAGCTATCTTGTGTATTTCCATACCTATTGCATCTGCGCTGAGAACAATGTTCAGTAAAGGCAGGGACAATATTTTTCTACATTCATAGGAAAGGTTTTCAGTATTCCAAGATTTCATGAGGTGTGCTGAAGACTATTTGTACATATCCTTCATTACAAGAAGATGTTTCCTCTCAGTCTCGGTTTTTCAGAAGTTTATAACATGAATGTGTACTACATTTTATTAAATACCTTTTCTTTTATCGATTGAAATTTTTTCTGTTGTGTGGTGAAGTACATTGATTTGGACATAATGAAGCAACTTGGCTTTGGAGAAATACGTTGAATTTTATCATGTTCTACTCTCCTTTTCTATATCTCACAAGATACTATAATATATGTTTTTAGGGGGCTGGGGATTTAGCTCAGTGGCAAAAGCGCCTGCCTGGCAAGCGCAAGGTCGTGAGTTCAGTTCCCGGTACCGGAGAAAAACCAAAAAAAAT
>NW_004955415.1:6887193-6895906 GCF_000276665.1 Chinchilla lanigera | reverse complement strand
GTTTTTTAAAAAGTATATAAACACATTTGAATGCAAAAGAGGATGACCAAGTTAGCTGAAGGAAATGATCGTGTAGCTCAGAAAAGAGGTTGTTGCCAGCTGAGGTCCTGTAGACGGTGAGATGGGTGAACGCAGGGAGCAGGTGAAAAGGTTGGCTTTAATTCCTTCTTTCATCCCCTTTACCTCCCCTCCCTCCCCACATCCTTCCATCTCTCAATCCCTTTCCACATTAGAAAGTTCTACCTCCCTACTTCCTATGATTTATTTTTGCTCTTCTTTTATACTTTGGGATTTTCATGTATGAGAAACCATGTGATAGTTAAGCTCATGTGTCTGGTTTATTTCACTTCAAATTATGGTCTCAAGATGCATCGATTTTTCTACAAATGACTCAAGTTATTTCCTACAAATGACTCAAGTTGTTTTCCTTTATGGCAGAGCATTCTACAAATGATTTTCTACAAATGACTCAAGTTATTTTCCTTTGTGGCAGAGCACAATTCTATTGTGAATTGTGTACATGTGGCACTTCCACACAGGGAATGTAAATGTTATGTATTGCAAACATGTACAAAAACAATAACAGAATTAAGAAATAGAGGGGAGAGGGAGGGAAGGGAAAGGTGATGATAAAATGGTATATATAAAGATACATTATGTACATGTACCAATTCCCCAAAGGAATGTAAACATTTGTGGGGAGTGGCTGAAGCTGGAGATTGATCACACGTGTGGGGCTAAAGCAAGGCCAGCCCCAAGAACACAGAGCACCTGAGGTGAGCCACGTGAACAAGCCGTTCCAGCTCTGAGAACTCAAGGCACCCCAAGGTGAACCAAGCAGACAAGTTGCTAGGCAGAGAGGTTTCAACTGACAGTAACCTCTTGAGTGTGTAAATGAAAGGGCTGCAGTCATTAGGTAGTTCTTTCTTTCCCACCGGGAGAGGAGGCTCCACCTGACCTCAGCTTTTTGCATCTTGACTTTTGTTTTCCTTTATCCTCCACCATCCCACCTCTGGAGTTTCACAGGCTGTGTCAGAAGCAGCAAACATTATGCGGTATAAACATGTACTAGTAAAAAAAATAAAAATAAAAAAAACTTTAAAAATTAAAAAGTTAAAAAAAGAGAAAGGGTTAGACTCAGGGTTGCCTATGGGAACTCTGTGTATATCAGGAGCAGGAACTGCCATTCTGGGAGGTTCCCAAAAATGATTGACGGCAATAGTATGGTAAACTCAGCACACACAGAAACAAGTGACCAGAAAACTGCTCCCTCCCCAATGGGCTGCCAGTTTGGTTTTTTCTTTCTTTTGTCGTGCACCATAATAGCTCAACCTCTAGCTGCAAGGTTAGCCACAGCAACAGAGGTGAAGTGAGTGGAACAGCACCACCCCTCCTTCCCTGGTCCCAGTGGTGTGAGAGAGGGACTCAGGATTTAAGCAACCTTGGGCCAGGGCAGGGCAATGAGCTGAGTGGGAAGTCAGCACTCCCATTCCCTGCACACAGCGGGGTGAGAGGAGAGAGATGCAGCAGAGTGGAACAGAGGAGGCTGTGCAGGGCCAGGAGGGGCCAAGTGTACATGGGACTGGGAGCAGCCTGGAGCTGTCTCTGTCTCAAAGTGCCACAGCCACTGGGAGAGTAACGCAGATGCACACAGGGTAAGGAAATACGGGCAGACCGCCAAGGAACACACAGAAAGTTGCTGGTGGAAGACTCTGGCCAAACTCTTACAAATGGAGGATAAGATCAGTCCCCCACCCCACCTAGCACTAGTCCTACTGCAGGCTTGGTGGGGATACTCAGCACGGATTTGGGCTCTGATTGGACAATACCATGCAAGCGAGGGCACCAGAGGAATTTTACTGTGTTTTGTTGTTGTTGTTTGCTTGTATCAAAAATTCCACTGAAAGTGTATGTAGCCAAATAAACCAACATGAGGACAGAATATTAGCTCTAGAAGACAGGATTGTGATTAGTGATTACGAAATGAAAGATTTCTTAAAAACAGCAAAAGGCATGAAAAATCAACCCAATAGCTGCAAGATGATGAAAAGGAGAAAACATAAGATTGATCAGAAAAAGCAGGAAATAGTGCAAACAACATAAAAAGCCTGTTCACAGAAGTATTGAAAACTTACAGCACAAAAATCACATGATCATTGTTGTGGTTACTTTTCTCTGTTTACTGAGACAAAATACACAGTCCAATTAAGGAAGGAAAGGCTTATTTAGTTTATGGCTTGTGGAGGTTTCAGTCCATACTCAGCTGGCTCGAAGGCAGGGTGGCACTTGGCGGAGAGCAACAGTTAATGGCTGTGGAAAGCAGCAAAAGCAACAAAAGCAAAAAAGCAGGGGTTGGGGGACAAGCCTCTTTTCCCTCCTTGTATTGTGTGTGGGCTATCTGCCCAAGCTCACATCTCCATGCCCTGCCCTCCTTCTGCACAGGCTCAGGATGAATACAAAGTAAGGATCTGGCCTTGCTCAGTCATTTAGTTAACCTCCTAAACTTCTCAAATTGACACAATGAGCAACATTCTAGAGCAGGAAGGGCATGTCCTTTTCACCCCAGGATGTAGAACTGCTGAGTCACTTAGCCAAGTCTCTAGACTCAAGTTGGCACAATGTATCAACCACAGTAATCATATCAATAGACATAGAAAAAAAAAAGTATTTGACAAAGTCCAATGCCCATTCATGATAAAAGCCCTACAGAAAATTGCAATAGTTTTTATCTCCATCTGATAATAACCATCTATGACAAACCAACAGCCAACATCATACTAAGTGGCCTAAAACTGAAAGCTTTGACTCTAAGATGAGAAACAAGACATGGATGTCCACTATCACCACTCCTATCTAATATTCATCTGGAAACATTACCCAGAGTAATTAGACAGGAGAAAGAAATAAAAGCGGTAAAGATAAAAGAAGTTATTATCTGCAGATGACATGATACTCTGCATAGAAGACTCCAAAACCTCCACCGGAACACATCTAGAATTAATAACCGAATTTAGTCATGTAGCTGGATACACACTCCACACTCAAAAATCAATAGCATTCTTGTACACAAATAACAAACTCACTGAGTGAGAATTTAGGGAAACAACACCCTTCACAATAGCATCAAGGAAAGGGAAACACTTAGGAATCAATCTGGAAGAGGAAGTAAAAGACCTTTACATTGAAAATTATAATACTCTGAAAAAGGAGATTGAAGCAGGTATCAGAAAATGCAAAGATATCCCTTGCTCTTGTATAAGAGGAACCAATCTAGTACAAATGACCATACTCCCCAAATCATTATACAGATGTAATGCAACCTTGATCAAAATAGCAGTAGCATACCTCACAGAATTAGAGAAAACAATCACAAAATGTATTAGGAACCAGAAGAGACCTAGCACACCAAAATCAGTTCTGTGCAAAAAGGCAAGGCCAGCAGCATCGCAATCCCTGACTTAAAATTATATTACAAATCTACTGTGATAAAAACAGCATGGAACTGGAAAAAAATTTTTAAAAAGCAACAACAAACAAACAAAAAACCAGACAGTGGAACAGATCAGAAGGTGTGGAAACAACTCCAAGCATACCCAGCCAGTTTATCTTTGACAAGCAGGCCAAACACTTTCACCAGAAGAAAGATAGCTTCTTTAATAAATGCTTCTGGAGAAACTGGCTTTCCATGTGCTAAAGATTAAAACTAGATCCATGTCTCTCACTATGCACTACACAAAACTGAAATGGATCAGATGTCTAAATATTAAAATAGAAACACTAAATCTGCTGGGAGAATAGGTAGAACTCTTAAAGACATACGTTTAAGCAAAGACTTTATGAATAAACCTGCAATCACACAGGAAATATCACAAAGAATCAATAAATAACCGGGATCTCATCTTACTAAAAAGCTTTTGTATAGCAAAGTAAATCATCAACAGAGCAAAAAGACAGCCCACAGAGTGGGAAAAAATTTTGCCTGCTGTTCCTCAGACAAAGGACTACTACCTAGAATATATTAAGAACTCAAAAAATCATACCCCTCAAATTTAAAGACCAAGTCCAAAAATGGGCATCTGAAATGAATAGACACTTCTCAGGTGATGAAGTTAAAATGGCAAATAAATATATAAACAATGTTAAACATCATGGGTCATTCAAGAGCTGCAAATTAAGACAACACTGACATTCCATCTCACTCCAGAAAGAATGACTATTATGAAGAAATCAACTAATAGCAAATGCTGGAGGAGCTGTGGTAAAAGGAACCGTTCTCCATTATTGGTAGGAGTGTACACTGGTGCAACCACTGTGGAAATCTAAGTAGATATTCCTCAAAAAATTGAAACTAAAGGTTCCTTTTATCCAGCCATTCTTTCCTCTTATCTTCCCTAAAGAATTAATAGCATCATACTATAGCAATATATGTGCACCCATGTTTGTAGCAGCACAGTTTGTAATAGCTAAATCTTGGAAACAGGCCTAATGCCTATCAACCCATGAAGGGATAAAGAAGATGTGGGTTTTTTTTTTTTTTAATGCACTGGAGTACTACTCAGCCTTAAAGAAGAATAAATGTGAGACATTTCTAGATAAATGGATACACCTTGAGACCATACTCCCAGATGAAATAAACTGGACAAAAATGTAAATATCTCATTGTTTATCTGTTGTGAGAAACCAAAAGTGTAAATAAAGATCAAAATAAATAATAGATATTGTGAAATAGGAAAAAAAATTTTCAAATGGGAAGAGGAATTAGCGAGGGGCAGGAAAGAAGGAAGGGAAAAAATAATGAGAAGAAAAGGAAAAAATATCAACACAGCTTTTGTAAATAAGGAGAAGAGGAGTTGAAGGGTGGGACGAGAATGGGAAATAAAGAATGAAGATTTATCACGTACAGAGGCAGAGTCCCTATGGTGAATGTGATCATTATGTGTATCTACAATGTCCCAATAAATTTAATGAATTTTTTAAAAACAATAAAAACATACAGTTAATGTTTTTGTTGATTTATTACTTTTGCAGTGCTAAACTAAAATATGCATAATCTATATCCTTTCAAATAAGTTTGCTGTAAGATAGGAATTCATATCTCTTTCTTATAAACATGAGTAAGGTGTTGAATGACAGATTTTATTTGTTGCCAGAACCACAAAACCAAAAATTCATGGCAAATCTGGATTCCAACTTCTGTTCCCCAATATGTCTAAGACTCTCTAGGTTAGCTTATATTTCATTTTGGTGTTACTTTAATATGTACTGTTACTTCTGTAACTCTAAAACCAAACATTTGAAAATTAAACACAACTGCAGATCATTTTTACATAGCCATTTAGCCTGATAAGTTTTGATATATCTTTGAAACAAAATTATTACTTCAATTTTATTAAACTCCAGTCTGAGAAAAGCCATTTTTCTGTGTCCCTGCTTCCCTGACAGAGTCTGAACTGCTGAATATCAGTAGTAGAGGTAAATAGTAAAGCCCCTGAGATAAAAGGAATGATTAATGCATTTCTCAAGATACCACTGGCATTGTTTAGCTATAGGCAATGACTCAGATGAAGGGAAGTTAGGAGCATTAAACACAAGGGCACGAAGGGCAAAGTAAGCAGCTCTGTGTTTGGCATGAGGCTGGGACATTCTCCCCACCCCTGGAATTCTGAGAGGTGTGTACCTTGGTCAGTAACAAAATAAATTGTATTTTTGGCTGGAGAAGTAGAAGGCTGGACAGTACACTGTGCCAGATGGACGTTCCGTTGCTGCACTTTAAGGAAACGCCAGTCAACCAGTGTGACTCAGCATGTTCCACACCCTTCCACCCCAACCAGGGCCACTCGTATTGCAAGTGACCATTTCCAGTCCCTTCATGGTGTAGATTGGTCTCTCTGCAGTTGGTCTATGAATATCATGGCATGCAAAGATTATTGACTTGTAACATGTTTTTTTCTTTTGTTGAACCTCTGATAAACCCCATGGATAAGACACTGATTTAATTACTGCTCATTATCACCTGAGCATGTGTCTTGGCTTTTCCTTTTCAAAGGGGAGCAAGATGATGTTATTCCCCTTTGCCTATTTACTAGCTGTCTTATTCTCTGAGGTAACCATCTCAAGAGATTCTATAGAAATAGTAGACCAAACCTCCCCCTGGAGAGGCTTCATAAATAGCATCTCAGAACTGGTCCACATGAGCTGGCAGATCGCAAAATACTTACTCAAAGCTCTGTCCAGAGAAAGGTCAGGACTTCACAAAAATCAACTATGACATCAGAACATCAGGAAAATAATCTGCAGCCTATTATGTGATTTTTTAAATAATTACACACTATCTTTTCCATTGTGTAAATTGTAAGTTTCTGTACATTTTATGTGATGGAATAGTTTATAGGCTGAACCATGTAAGTATGTGTGTTAGTTTCTGTAAGGGTTTCATGATGCCTGTAATCAAATTTATGCCTTGCTGTTAGTCTCTGTCACAATACTCTGTACTTTAACTACATATTTATCTGTGCAGATATGCATTTGTCTTTTATAGATAACTAACTATCTGTCCTTTGGTTTACTCTCTTATTCTCAGCACTTTGCACAAGGACCCAGATGCACAATAAATACTTATATAAGATGGTTATTGAATAAACAAGTACTCATTTATGTACCAAGCTATATGACATTGGCTCCTGATGGAGACAGAGATAAACAAGCACCAAATTCTCTAATCATTTACTCAAGTGAGGAATTGAGGTGAAAAAATATTAGTGGTGATGATAAAATATAGTTCAGTACAGCCTTCTCCGGGTGACTACTGCATCATAAAAATGTCTGGGTGCCATGGAGCAGAAGAGGGGAAAGCAGAGAGGGATGTCATCTAATTTACATTTGGTAAGAAGAGACCAGGAAAGACTAAGTTAAGAGGAAATACCTCAGATCAATGCAGAGAGTTAATAAAAATGTCTTCTTGGTAAAATAGAAGTCTAACTTTTTCTATAATAATTACATATATATAATTTTTAATCCATTCATTCCACTGTCCAGAGGAAAATGTCTGAACTGTAAATTGTCTGTGTTTATGAGTTTTAGTTATATGGCTGTTTAATCTGGGTAAACACACAAGATACACAAAAGTGGGTGAGGTCATTTATGTATGCTTTGCTAAAGGCATTTAAGGTGAGTTTTTTCTTAGAGAACTTTGTAAGGCTCTGAGGACATAGAGCAATAAGTGTTTTATAAGTTTTAAAACTTCTTGATCTATTGTTCTGAAGTTAAAAACTACTAGAAATTTGACAACATACTTTAGAGAGAGTATTGCAAGACAGGCACTGTCATATAGAAATTCAAAATGAGACACATCCCAAGGAGATAAAAGTTTGCAATATCTAGGACAAAGTACACATATCTTTGCCTTCTGATTTAGTGAACTTGTAATTGGATTGGTAAGATTATCAAAAGACATATATATGAGATTTTCATTATTTCACTGCCTGTATCTGTAATAGGAAAAGTCTAGAAACAGCCTGAAAGGCGTTTGGTAGGAGATGGTTTGAGTAAACATGTGGCATACATAAACCACAGCACACAGCTGAGAAAAGGAATGACAAATGTCTACTATGCTATTATGATCTGTTCTCCAGAATATACTGCTAAGTGAAATAAGTAATGTGACCTCAAATATATCTGTAGAATTTACACAATCCTGTCAAAATGCCAAGGTGGCTTCTTTGCAAAAATTGATATACTGATTTTAAAATTCACATAGAAATTCAAGAGATCCAGAATTTTTAAAATTTAAGCAATAGCTGAAATAATCTTAAAAAGGAAGACTGAAGTTGAAGGGCTCATACTTAATTCCAAAGCTAATTACAAAGCCACAGAAATCAAGAGAAGATGATACTGGCATAAAAATAGACATAAGACAAAATGGAGAACCTGCTTGACATGTGTAGTCAACTAACTTTTAACCAGTGTGCCAACACAAGTAGTGGAGGCAATGTAGTCTGTTTAACAAATATGGTATGACAACTGGATATACAAAGGCAAAGGAACGAAGCCATACACTTATACAAAAATTAACTCTAAATGGGTAATGCATATAAATGTAAGAGCTAAGTATATAAAACTCTTAGAAGAAAATGTAGAAATAGCTCCTCAAGACCTTGCATTAGAAAATTGTTTCTTAGATATTACATAAAAAGATAAATTGAACACCGTCAAAATTAAAAACTTTCAGGCTGGAGATTTAGCTCAGTGGCGCAGCACCTGCCTCGCAAACGCGACGTCATGAGTTCGATTCCTGGTACCGGAAAACAAACAAACAAACAAAAAAAAATTAAAAACTTTCATGCTTCAAAACCACTACCAAGAAATGAAGATACCCCAAAGAATGAGAGAAAATATTTGCAAATCATATATCTGATAAGGAGCTTGCATCTAGTTTATAGAAAAGATACAAGAAATAATTATTTCAATACAATAAATAATTTTACTTTAAAATCAGTTAGACATCTGAATAAATATTTTCCCCAAAATTTTAAATAAATGTCCTATAGACATATGAAAAGGTACTCAACATTAGTAAACATTAAAGAAGTGCAAATCAAAACCACAGTGAGATACTGTGCCTCACAGAATGGAATGGTTACTATTTCAAAAGTGGAAAATAAGGGGCTGGGGATTTAGCTCAGCGGCAAAAAGCGCCTGCCTGGCAAGCGCAAGG
>NW_004955415.1:6881722-6887093 GCF_000276665.1 Chinchilla lanigera | reverse complement strand
CCCTCATAGTTATAAATTAAACAACACAGATATAAAGACAATAAACTCATGTTCTATTCCCAATTGCAGTATCTTAACTAATCATCCAGAAAATAGTCACTAAATAAAGGTTCCCGGTACAAAAGAAAAAAAAAAAAAAACCAAAAGAACAAAAAACAAAAAGTGGAAAATAAAAAGTGTTGGAAGACTGGGGATTTGGGAACCTTGTTTATTGCTGACAGGAATGTAAAATGGTGCAGCCACTGCAGAAAGCAGTGTGGCAATTCCTCAAAAAATTAAGCATAGAGTTACCATATGGTCCAGTTCTACTTTTATATCCATGCCCCAAATAATTGAAAGCAGGGGACTCCAGTTCTTGCAAACCAAAGTTCTTACCACCATTAGTCACAACAGCTAAAAGGTGAAAACAAAACAAATGTCCATCAAAAGTTAAGTTCATAAATAATATTTGTTATATACCCACAGCAGCATTTTATTTGGCCTTCCAAAAGAATGAAATTCTGATCTACACTAAGTCATAGATGAAAGTGATGTTTTTAAGAAAACAGCATGCTAATAAATAAGCTAGACACAAAAGGACAGCTATTGTATGATTCCACATATAGGAGGTGCCTAGAATGGAAAAATTGATACAGACAGAAAAAGCAACAGAGGCTACCAGCAGCTGGGAAACGGAAGTGTGGTGAGTTATTATTAGTTGTTAGAGTTTCTTTTAGCAATAATAAAAAGGTTCTGGAAATGAATATTGATGATTGCTGCACATTGCAAATATACTGAATACCATGGAATGTACCCTTAAGGTAAAATGGTAAATTATGTTGTGTATATTTTACCGCAATAAAATATATATTAAAAGTTCTCAATGTGGGAAAGAAGGAAGGAGTTAGGGGAAGTAGAGGGATAAAGGTGAGACTACTCAGGGTACCTTGTTTTGCAGTTTTGTCTTTAGAAAAATTATAAATGTTTTATATGACTATAAAACAAATTAAATTTTAAAAAATATCCCCAAAATGGAATGGAAAATAAAACCAGTGAACTTAAGAGCATAGTGTATCTCATCCTTATTCTGATTCATTTTAAAATGATCACTTTGGTATATATATATATGAAAATATCCTAATGACAAAAAGAACACCAATAATACCTTTAAGTTTTCCCAATAATTGCATTATTGGAAGCAGTGAATGGAGTTACTGGTATAAAATTGGAGTTTAGCAATGTCTGTAATCTGGAACATAAATAAAAAATAGCATTATGAAATTTATAATACGTTTATCTTAGGTTACATTTCTGTGTATACGTACAGTACAGTTATGCTATGTGTATCTATAGCTGCAAACACTTCTATTACCCAGATTGTCTGGAACAAAAACTATACAAAGTAGCCAGCAACATGCTTTCCTATTTTATTCATCAAGCTTTCAGAATGTTCTGGGGTCATGTCAAAATAACACCTGATCCTACTTGGCTAATGAACAGACATTAATGACTAAATTACAATAAGGAAGAGAACATCAGACCTATGAGTTCATTATATCTTCTAAAAAATGAATTGAATAATTTCCAGGAAATTAACATATCATTTTGAAAAATGGTAAATAGAGGAAAACCTTAAATATTTGTTTTACTTGTTGAGTATGAACCTCAGAGCAACCAAGTAATTGCTGAAGTCAAACTTTTCTTTATAAAAGTACTCCAGCTAAAACATAAAAGAGAACTGGTAGAATCCAGATACCATCTCTAGGAATGTTTGGTTGTAGCCAGTGGTGTTAACACCACAAGATATACTTATTAATGGTGTATCTCCTAATCAGACTGTACAGAATCAGATGTGGAGCCAATACATAAATCTAACTTGAAACCTTTAGATACAGCCACCAGTTTTCATAAAATATAGAAAGTAGTGGACTGTGTCAGGGGATATTACAGGAGTGCAATTCATGAAAATCCAAGCTGGAAATGCTTGTTTCCTGACAAAAGTTGGGAAGAAAAACAAAGAAGAGTTGGTCAGAAAAGCCACAGATAAAAAATGATTGAAAAAGCACCTTGCTTGTGTCCATTTGTAGGACTCAAACACTTTATAAGAGCTCCTTTTAAGAAACATTTGGATATCAGGGAAATGTGAACACTCACTGCACAGGTGATGAAAACTCTCAGCATAGACAATAAATACAAATTAGAAGCTGAGGAATTTTTGTTATCTTCTTTCCTGATCAGGCCACCCACATTGGCTATGAACAGGAGAAAATTTTTTTATATTTATTTGGATTTTAAAATATAAAACATAGACTGTTCTAGAGGCGCTAGACTTTTAGACATCTCACTGCCTTCAGGCTTGCTGTCCCTTTCCTAGACCGCAAGCCTATGCTGTCTTTGGAGTGAAATGCGTGGAAATGATTCCAAAAAGAATCTTCCAATAAAGACACGTTGGCGCCAAGAATACGTTTTAGAAAAGTATACAAATTATCATTGAAAAAGAATTGCTAATCGAGTCACACTGATCAGAAGTATGCCAAGTGTTCCGCTTTTTAAAAGCACCCATTTCAATTAGAAGTCATTAAACCTTGTCTCCCATTCTGACTCAGATTTGTGTTCAGTCCTCAAGGCCCTTGCTCTTAAACTCTCTCCTTGGCAGCTAAGAAATCTACTTGTTTTAAAAATAAAATACACATATATATATAAAATACAATGGCCAGGGATACAGCTCAGTGGCACAGCACCTTGCCTGGCAAGCGTGAGGTTGTAAGTTCTATTCTCGGTACCTACCTCCCCCAATATACAATTTAATATAAAATACAATAAAAATAACTTAGCATTTAGATAACTGGATTTTTTGGCAGAGAAGTTCTATACACATATCAAAATATGTTTGGAATACATCTATTTTCTTTTCATGACAGCGCGTGCATCCTTTTAAACGTTCTATTTATGTAGGCTAAGCATCAATGTAAAACTGCACACTCTAGTATAAATATTGTTAAACATGTTTAGTATAATAGTACACTAAATATTGTTTATAAAATTCTTTTGTCTTCACAATATAATACCTTGGAAATAGTTTCAGGTCAGGGTGTAGATCTGCCCAAGTTTTAAGATTGCTGTATAGTCTGTAGTGTGAATTTACCATAGTTTTATTTGCATGTTCTCATACTGAGGGATGTAATGTGTATCTGTGTAAGCACCTCTTGACATACTTTTCAAGTGTATCCATAATGAAATTTACTTGCAATCAAATGACAGGGTCAAAAGCCATGTGGTTTTTACAGATATATTTCTAAATCGTCTTCAGAGGAAGTCATTGAATTACCTTCCATCCAGAGTGCAGGAGAGTGCCTATTTTCCACCTTCACAGCAATAGATGTTTCCACCAAACCTAATGAGAACATTTTCATTGCAATACATTCAGAAGTAGAAGTCATGCCACAGTTGCTGAGGACTACAGAATTTAGATTATTGGCTCAACTTGGCTCCAGTGTTATCCAAGCCTGAAGTTAACCTTTCTTTTAACCTTAGATTGTGATGCTGTGGTGTTTCAGTTGAAATAAAGCCCAAACTGAACAAGTATTGTTTATATAGACTGCTGAAGTCTGCCTTTTGCAAACCTTGGATTTTCTTTGTTGTCCTGGAAAATAAGGTGAGATAATACCTTTTTAAAAATGATTTTCACATTAAATACAACTTGGAGAATTATAGAACCACAAGAAAAGAAATATAAAGGATCATTGCTCTAGGAGAAGGCTTTAAAATTTTGAATTTGTACTCAACTAATAGGTCAGTGTACCCAAAGCTCCTCCTTGCCCAATCCTCAGGCATCTCTCTTCATAAAAGCTAATGATTTTCCTAAGCAACGAAAAGCCTGCTGTGAGCATTCTCTTCAGAGTCTAAAAAAACACATATTAACTGGTCTATAGTTCAATGCCCAGGGCAAAGTTGGTTCTTTAAAGCTCTTCTATGGAGACCCTGGCTGAAGGTCAGAAATGTCCCACCATTGGAACGAGACCACTCAGGAGGCATACAAATTGAATTTTGAGAAAGGAATTGAAGGGCTTTTAAATACTCTATTCCTGGCAGGGTTTTATTATACACTTTGGATGCTATTCAACTCATGAATTTTATTGGTCATTATACATAGAGCATGTATGTTAACTGCAGGGTTTTGGACACAATCCTGACTCCACAGTTTGCTAACTTGATGTCACTGGGCTAGTGTTTAGCTTCTCTATACTATGATCCCCTTCCCTCGGGGTCTTTTTTTGTTTTTTATTTCTACTGGGAATCGAACTCAGGACCTTGCACTTGCCAGGCAGGCTCCTGTGGCACTGAGCTATATCCTTGGCCCCATCCTTTTTTTAGAGAACAGCTTCATTTTGGTGTATTTTGCATATCATGATCTTTTTAAGTGGTGCAATCCTAAACAGAAGTCAATCTTTTTTTCCTTACTAAGATATTCATGCACATATACAATTAATCGCTATTCTCGCCTTGAGCCCAAAGCAACAACTCATCTATTTTTTGTCTCTATAAATTTGTCCCTTGGCTGTGGGTGAAGTTCAGTGGTAAAGAGCTTTCCTGGCCTGCATGAGCTCCTAGGCTTCATCGTCAGCACCAAACAACATCAACACAGTAACCAGATATATATTTGTCCTTTCCGGCACTGTCATGTCAGTGGAATTATAAATACATAGTATTCTGTCTGGCTTCTTGAACTCAGCATAATGTTTCTGGTGTCTATGCATGTTGTAGTGTATGTTTGTATAGCTGATTCATTTTTAAAGCTGAATAGTATTTCATGATAAGGCTACTCCATATTGTGTCTCACCATTTACCAGCTGATGAATCATTTAGCTTCTCTCTAGTTTTTGACAATTATGAATAATGGTGCAGTCAATATTTGTGTACAATTCTTTGCATAGATGTATGTTTTCCTCTCCTTTTAGTAGACACCTAGAAATGGAATTGCTGGGTGATAAAGTTTTTTATGTTTAACTTTTTGACAAACTAACAGACTGTCTTCCAAAGTGACTGTACAATTTTTATTCCCATCAGTGATGTATGAGGACTACCTTTTCTCTACATACTAGTGAACATTTGTTGTTGTCTATCATGTTTATTACAGTCATTTAGAAGGGTGTGAAATTTGCAGTTTTAGTTTGCAATTTTCCAGTGAGTAATTATGTTTAGTATCTTTTCATGTGTATCTTCTTTAGTAAATTGTGGGTTTATATCTTTTGCCCATTTTGATTGGATTGTCTTGTGGCTGAGTTCTTTATAAATTCTCGATATAATCACTTAACATTTATGTATTTTTGGAAATATTTTCTACCAGACAGTTGCTTGCCTTTTTCTTTTCTTGTGGCTTTTCTTTTTTTTT